>NW_028225207.1:1200000-1527463 GCF_052327205.1 Somniosus microcephalus | reverse complement strand
TTGTGTGTGGCAAACCGTACCCCCAGTCAGAGTCAGTGTGTGGAACCCATACCCCAGTGAGAGTCAGTGTGTGTGAACCCGTACCCCCAGTCAGAGTCAGTGTGTGGAACCCATACCCCAGTGAGAGTCAGTGTGTGTGGAACCCGTACCCCAGTGAGAGTCAGGTGTAGTGTGGAACCCGTACCCCAGTGAGAGTCAGTGTGTGTGAACCCGTACCCCAGTCAGAGTCAGTGTGTGGAACCCAGTACCCCAGTGAGAGTCAGTGTGTGTGGAACCCGTACCCCAGTGAGAGTCAGTGTGTGTGGAACCCGTACCCCAGTGAGAGTCAGTGTCTGTGGAACCCGTACGCCCAGTGAGAGTCAGTGTGTGTGGAACCCGATACCCCAGTGAGAGTCAGTGTGTGTGGAACCCGTACCCCAGTGAGAGTCAGTGTGTGTGTGGAACCCGTACTCCAGTGAGAGTCAGTGTGTGGAACCCGTACCCCAGTGAGAGTCAGTGTGTGTGGAACCTGTACCCCAGTGAGAGTCAGTGTGTGTGGAACCCGTACCCCAGTAAGAGTCAGTGTGTGTGGAACCCGTACGCCAGTGAGAGTCAGTGTCTGTGGGACCCGTACCCCAGTGAGAGTCAGTGTGTGTGGAACCCGTACCCCAGTGAGAGTCACTGTCTGTGGAACCCGTACCCCAGTGAGAGTCAGTGTGTGTGGAACCCGTACCCCAGTGAGAGTCACTGTCTGTGGAACCCGTACCCCAGTGAGAGTCAGTGTGTGTGAACCCGTACCCCAGTGGAGTCAGTGTGTGGAACCCGTACCCCAGTGAGAGTCAGTGTGTGTGGAACCCGTACCCCAGTGAGAGTCAGTGTGTGTGGAACCCGTACCCCAGTGAGAGTCAGTGTCTGTGGGACCCGTACCCCAGTGAGGAGTCAGTGTGTGTGGAACCCGTACCCCAGTGAGAGTCAGTGTGTGTGGAACCCGTACCCCAGTGAGAGTCAGTGTGTGTGGAACCCGTACCCCAGTGAGAGTCAGTGCGTGTGGAACCCGTACCCCAGTGAGAGTCAGTGTGTGTGGGACCCGTACCCCAGTGAGAGTCACTGTCTGTGGAACCCGTACCCCAGTGAGAGTCAGTGTGTGTGTAAACCGTACCCCAGTGAGAGTCAATGTCTGTGGAACCTGTACCCCAGTGAGAGTCAGTGTGTGTGGAACCCGTACCCCAGTGAGAGTCACTGTCTGTGGGACCCGTACCCCAGTGAGAGTCAGTGTGTGTGGAACCCGTACCCCAGTGAGAGTCAGTGTGTGTGGAACCCGTACCACAGTGAGAGTCAGTGTGTGTGGAACCCGTACCCCAGTGAGAGTCAGTGTCTGTGGAACCCGTACCCCAGTGAGAGTCAGTGTGTGTGGAACCCGTACCCCAGTGAGAGTCAGTGTGTGTGGAACCCGTACCCCAGTGAGAGTCAGTGTGTGTGGAAACCCGTACCCCAGTGAGAGTCAGTGTGTGTGGAACCCGTACCCCAGTGAGAGTCAGTGTGTGTGGAACCCGTACCCCAGTGAGAGTCAGTGTGTGTGGAACCCGTACCCCAGTGAGAGTCAGTGTGTGTGGAACCCGTACCCCAGTGAGAGTCAGTGTGTGTGGAACCCGTACCCCAGTGAGAGTCAGTGTGTGTGGAACCCGTACACCAGTGAGAGTCAGTGTGTGTGGAACCCGTACCCCAGTGAGAGTCACTGTCTGTGGAACCCGTACCCCAGTGAGAGTCAGTGTGTGTGGAATCCGTACCCCAGTGAGAGTCAGTGTGTGTGGAACCCGTACCCCAGTGAGAGTCAGTGTGTGTGGAACCCGTACCCCAGTGAGAGTCAGTGTGTGTGGAACCCGTACCCCAGTGAGAGTCAGTGTGTGTGGAACCCGTACCCCCAGTGAGAGTCAGTGTGTGTGGAACCCGTACCCCAGTGAGAGACAGTGTGTGTGGAACCCGTACCCCAGTGAGAATCAGTGTGTGGAACCCGTACCCCAGTGAGAGTCAGTGTGTGTGGAACCCGTACCCCAGTGAGAGTCAGTGTGTGTGGAACCCGTACCCCAGTGAGAGTCAGTGTGTGTGGAACCCGTACCCCAGTGAGAGTCAGTGTGTGTGGAACCCGTACCCCAGTGAGAGTCACTGTCTGTGGAACCCGTACCCCAGTGAGAGTCAGTGCCTGTGGAACCCGTACCCCAGTGAGAGTCAGTGTGTGTGGGACCCGTACCCCAGTGAGAGTCAGTGTGTGTGGAACCCGTACCCCCAGTGAGAATCAGTGTGTGGAACCCGTACCCCAGTGAGAGACAGTGTGTGTGGAACCCGTACCCCAGTGAGAATCAGTGTGTGGAACCCGTACCCCAGTGAGAGTCAGTGTGTGTGGAACCCGTACCCCAGTGAGAGTCAGTGTGTGTGGAACCCGTACCCCAGTGAGAGTCACTGTCTGTGGAACCCGTACCCCAGTGAGAGTCAGTGTGTGTGGAACCTGTACCCCAGTGAGAGTCAGTGTTTGTGGAACCCGTACCCCAGTGAGAGTCAGTGTGTGTGGGACCCGTACCCCAGTGAGAGTCACTGTCTGTGGAACCCGTACCCCAGTGAGAGTCAGTGTTTGTGGAACCCCTACCCCAGTGAGAGTCAGTGTGTGTGGAACCCGTACCCCAGTGAGAGTCACTGTCTGTGGAACCCGTACCCCAGTGAGAGTCAGTGTTTGTGAACCCGTACCCCAGTGAGAGTCAGTGTGTGTGGAACCCGTACCCCAGTGAGAGTCAGTGTGTGTGGAACCCGTACCCCAGTGAGAGTCAGTGTGTGTGGAACCCGTACCCCAGTGAGAGTCAGTGGAAATCATTCTCTTTGTTCCCGTTCTGTGCCTTGGATTATCTGTTGTGCAGGAGCGACACCTCTGGTTAGAAGTTCATATTTCAGGCTGCAAACTGTGAAGGAAATGCCCATCCACAGCAATGTCACTAAAGAAAAGAAATTAGTCGAGCTCTGACCAACACTACACGCTGCCTTCCCCCCTCCCCTTCCCCTTCTCCCGTTCTCTTCTCCTCTTCCCCACCTCTAGTCTCCCTCTCCCCTCTCCCTCTCCCCTTCTCCCTCTCCCCCATTCCTCCCCTCTCTCATCCAGTCTCCCTCTCCGCATTCCTCCCCCTTCTCCCTATCCCCCATTCCTCCCCCCTCTCCTCCAGTCTCCATCTCCCCATTGCCCTCCATTCCTCCCCCTTCTCCCTCTCCCCATTCCTCCCCCCTCGTCCTCGTCTCCCTCTCCCCATTCCTCCCCCTTCTCCCTTACCCCCATTCCTCCCCGCTCTCCTCCAGTCTCCCTCTCCCCATTCCTCCCCTTCTCCCTCTCCCCCATTCCTCCCCCCTCTCCTCCAGTCTCCCTCTTCCCCACTCCTCCCCCTCTCCTCCAGTCTCCCTCTCCCCATTCCTCCCCCTTCTCCCTCTCCCCCATTCCTCCCCCCTCTCCTCCAGTCTCCCTCTCCCCATTCCTCCCCCTTCTCCCTCTCCCCCACTCCTCCCCTCTCTCCTCCAGTCTCTATCTCCCCATTCCTCCCCCTTCTCCCTCTCCCCACTCCTCCCCCCTCTCCTCCAATCTCTCTCTCCCCATTCCTCCCTTCTCCCTCTCCCCCCACTCCTCCCCCCTCTCCTCCAGTCTCCCTCTCCCTCTCGCTTCTCCCCCACCCACCACAACGTCAGCTCCTCGCCAAAGATGACTGAATTGTTGAGGTGCAGGATGGCACGTTCCAGCCCCTTCTTGTTTCCCATCTGCACCATTGCCAAGCCGGGGCTGCTCCACAGGAACTTCACCTGCGGGTGGACGGAAGCGAGAGGCCGTGTTAGAGGCTGCGCCGGCAGGACACCACATCCATTCCAACCGTTACACCGGAAGGTAAGAGCGGGGGATGAGGGAGAGAGGGCGGGTTCGGGGTTAGGGTTTTTGGGTTAGGGTTTAGGGATAGGGTTAGGGGTAGTGCATTTAGGGTTAGGTTTAGGGCTAGGGGTTTAGGGTTAGGGTTTTGGGTTAGGGTGAGGGTGAGAATGAGGGGTCAGGGTTTAGGTTCAGGGTTTAGGTTCAGGGTTTAGGGTTAGGGCTTAGGGTTAGGGTTAGGGATGGTGAATTTAGGGTTAGGGTTAGGGTCAGGGTCAGGGGTTTAGGTTTAGGGTTAGGGATAGTGCATTTAGGGTTAGGGTTAGGGTCAGGGTCAGGGTTTAGGGTTCGGGGTTTCGGGTTAGGGTGAGGGTGAGAATGAGGGTCAGGGCTTAGGTTCAGGGTTTAGGGTTTAGGTTTTAGGGATAGGGTTAGGGATAGTGCATTTAGGGTTAGGGTTAGGGTCCGGGTTAGGCTTAGGGTTAGTGGTTAGGGTTAGGATTAGGCTTAGCGTTTACACTACATTTAGGGTTAGGTTAGAGTTAGTGTTAGAGTTTTAGGGTTAGGGTTAGGGTCCGGGTTAGGCTTAGGGTTAGTGGTTAGGGTTAGGATTAGGCTTAGCGTTACCACTACATTTAGGGTTAGGTTAGAGTTAGTGTTAGAGTTTTAGGGTTAGGGTTAGGGTCAGGGTCAGGGTTTAGGGGTTAGGGTTTAGGGTGAGGGTGAGAATGAGGGTCAGGTTTTAGGGTCAGGGTTAAGGGTTTAGGGTTAGGGTTAGGGGTTAGGGTTAGCATTTAGGATTAGGGTTTAGGGTTTAGGGGTTAGGGGTTAGGGTTCGGGTTTAGGGTTAGGGTTAGTGTTTAAGGTTAGGGTTTATGGTTAGTGTTAGTGTCTGGGGTTAATGTTAGTGGGTTAGGTTTAATGGGTTAGGTTTAGTGGGCTAGGGTTAGGGGGTTAGGGTTAGGGGGGTTGGGGTAGGGGTAGGGTTAGGGTGTTAGTGTTAGTGTTTAGGGGTTAGGGTTAGGGTTTAGGGTTAGGGTTTAGGGTTTAGGGTTAGCGTTAGGGTTTAGTGTTAGGGTAGGTGTTTGGGGGTAGGGGATAGTGTTAGGGTTAGGGTTAGGGCTAGGGTTAGGGTTTAGGGTTTAGGGTTAGGGGTTAGGTTTTAGGGTTTAGGGTTTGGGTTAGGGTAAGGGTTAGGGTTAGGGTAAGGGTTAGGCTCAGGGCAAGGGTTAGGGTTAGGGGTTAGGGTTAGGGTTAGGGGTTAGAGGTTAGGGTTAGTGTTAGGGGTTAGGTTTTAGGGTTTATGGTTTGGGTGTTGGTAAAGGTTAGGGTTAGGGTAAGTGTTAGGGTTAGTGTTAGGGGTCCGTTTTTAGGGTTAAGGGTTAGGGTAAACATTAGGGTAAGGGTTAGGGGTTAGGCTTAGGGGTTGGGTTAGGGGTGGGGTAGGGTTACAGATAGGACTAGGTTAAGGTTAGGGTTAGGGATTAGGTTTTGGGTTTAGGGTTCTGGTTAGGTTTTTTGGGTTAGGGTTAGGGTATTAGGGTTAGGTTTAGAGTTAGGGTTATGGTTAGGGTATTAGGAATATGGTTAGGGTGTTAGGGTTAGGGTTTAGGGTTAGTGTTAGGGTTAGGTTATTAGGGTTAGGGTATTAGGGTTAGGGTTTAGGGTTAGGGTTTAGGTTTAGGGTTAGGGTTATGGTTAGGGTTTCGGGGTTCGGGTTTAGTGTTAGGGGTTAGGGATTAGGGGTAGGGTTAGGGTTAGAATTAGGTTTAGGCTATTAGGGTTAGTGTCAGTGTGTGTTAAACTGTACCCCAGTGAGAGTCAGTGTGTGTGGGAACCCGTACCCCAATGAGAGTCAGTGTCTGTGGAACCCGTACCCCAGTGCGAGTCAGTGTGTGTGGAACCCGCACCCCAGTGAGAGTCAGTGTGTGTGGAACCCGTACCCCAGTGAGAGTCAGTGTCTGTGGAACCCGTACCCCAGTGAGAGTCAGTGTTTGTGGAACCCGTACCCCAGTGAGAGTCAGTGTCTGTGGAACCCGCTAACCCAGTGAGAGTGAGTGTCTGTGGAACCCGTACCCCAGTGAGAGTCAGAGTCTGTGGGAACCGTACCCCAGTGAGAGACAGTGTCTGTGGGACCCGTACCCCAGTGAGAGTCAGTGTGTGTGGAACCCGTTACCCCAGTGAGAGTCAGTGTCTGTGGAACCCGTACCCCAGTGAGAGTCAGTGTGTGTGGAACTGTACCCCAGTGAGAGTCAGTGTGTGTGGAACCCGTACCCCAGTGAGAGTCAGTGTGTGGAAACCCGTACCCCCAGTGAGAGTCAGTGTGTGTGGAACCCGTACCCCAGTGAGAGTCAGTGAAAATCGTTCTCTTTGTTCCCGTTCTGTGCCTTGGATTATCTGTTGTGCAGGAGCGGCACCTTTGGTTAGAAGTTCATATTTCAGGCTGCAGACTGTGAAGGAAATTCCCATCCACAGCAGTGTCACTAAATAAAAGACATTAGTCGAGCTCTGACCAACACTACCGCTGCCTTCCCCCCTCCCCTTCCCCTTCTCCCCTTCTCTTCTCCTCTCCCCCACCTCTAGTCTCCCTCTCACCTCTCCCACTTCTCCCTCTCCCCCCTTTCCTCCCCCTTCTCCCTCTTCCCTCTTCCTCCCCCTATCCTCCAGTCTCCCTCTCCCCATTACTCCACCTTCTCCCTCTCCCCCATTCCTCCCCCTCTCCTCCAGTCTCCCTCTCCCCATTGCCCTCCATTCCTCCCCCTTCTCCCTCTCCCCCTCCCCATTCCTCCCCCTCTCCTCCAGTCTCCCTCTCCCCATTGCCCTCCATTCCTCCCCCTTCTCCCTCTCCCCCATTCCTCCCCCTCTCCTCATCTCCCTCTCCCCACTCGTCCCCTTTCTCCCTCTCCCCATTCCTACTCCACTCCTCCAGTCTCCCTCTCTGCATTGCTCTCCATTCCTCCCCGTTTTCCCTCTCCCCCATTCCTCCCCCCTCTCCTCCAGTCTCCCTCTCCCCATTCCTCCCCCTTCTCCCTCTCCCCCATTCCTCCCCGCTCTCCTCCAGTCTCCCTCTCCCCATTCCTCCCCCTTCTCCCTCTCCCCACTCCTCCCCCCTCTCCTCCAGTCTCCCTCTTCCCCACTCCTCCCCGCTCTCCTCCAGTCTCCCTCTCCCCATTCCTCCCCCTTCTCCCTCTCCCCACTCCTCCCCCCTCTCCTCCAGTCTCCCTCTTCCCCACTCCTCCCCCCTCTCCTCCAGTCTCCCTCTCCCCATTCCTCCCCCTTCTCCCCCTCCCCCACTCCTCCCCCCTCTCCTCCAGTCTCCCTCTCCCCATTCCTCCCCGTTCTCCCTCTCCCCCATTCCTCCCCCTCTCCTCCAGTCTTTCTCTCCCCATTCTTCCCCCTTCTCCCTCTCCCCCACTCCTCCCCCCTCTCCTCCAGTCTCTATCTCCCCATTCCTCCCCCTTCTCCCTCTCCCCCCACTCTTCCCCCCTCTCCTCCAGTCTCCCTCTCCCTCTCTCTTCTCCCCCCACCCACCACAGCGTCAGCTGCTCGCCAAAGATGACTGAATTGTTGAGGTGCAGGATGGCACGTTCCAGCCCCTTGTTGTTTCCCGTCTGCACCATTGCCAAGCCGGGGCTGCTCCACAGCAACTTCACCTGCGGTGGATGGAAGCGAGAGGCCGTGTTAGTGGCTGCGCCGGCAGGACACCACATCCACTCCAATTGTTACACCGGAAGGTAAGAGCGGGGATGAGGGAGAGAGGGCGGGTTCGGGTTAGGGTTTTGGGTTAGGGTTTAGGGTTAGGGTTTAGGGTTAGGGTTTAGGGTTTAGGGTTAGGGTATTTGTTAGGGGTAGGGATAGGGTTAGGGTTAGGGTTAGGGCTAGGGTTAGGGTTTAGGGTTTAGGGTTAGGGGTTAGGTTTTAGTGTTTAGGGTTTGGGTTAGGGTAAGGGTTAGGGTTAGGGTAAGGGTTAGGGTCAGGGTAAGGGTTAGTGTTAGGGGTTAGGGTAAGGGTTAGGGGTTAGAGGTTAGGGTTAGGGTTAGGGGTTAGGTTTTAGGGTTTATGGTTTGGGTGTTGTTAAAGGTTAGGATTAGAGTAAGGGTTAGGTTTAGGGTTGGGGGTTCGGTTTTAGGGTTTAGGGTTAGGGTAAGCGTTAGGGTAACGGTTAGTGGTTAGGGTTAGGGGTTGGGTTTAGGGTTTAGGGTTCTGGTTAGGGTTTAGGGTTAGGGTTAGGGTATTAGGGTTAGGTTTAGAGTGAGGTTTAGTGTATTAGAGTTAGGGTATTAGGGTTAGGATTAAGGTATTAGGTTTAGGATTTAGGGTTAGGGTTATGGTTAGGGTATTAGGATTATGGTTAGGGTGTTAGGTTAGGGTTTAGGGTTAGTGTTAGTGTCAGGTTATTAGGGTTAGAGTATTAGGGTTAGGGTTTAGGGTTAGGGTTTAGGTTTAGGGTTAAGGTTAGGTTTAGGGTTTCGGGTTAGGGTTTAGTGTTAGGGGTTAGGGATTAGGGGTAGGGTTAGGGTTAGAATTAGGATTATGTTATTAGGGTTAGGGTATTAGGGTTAGTGTCAGTGTGTGTTAAACTGTACCCCAGTGAGAGTCAGTGTCTGTGGGACGGTATCCCAGTGAGAGTCAGTGTCTGTGGAACCCGTACCCCAGTGAAAGTCAGTGTGTGTGGAACCCGTACCCCAGTGAGAGTCAGTGTGTGTGGAACCCGTACCCCAGTGCGAGTCAGTGTCTGTGGAACCCGTACCCCAGTGAAAGTCAGTGTGTGTGGAACCCGTACCCCAGTGAGAGTCAGTGTGTGTGGAACCCGTACCCCAGTGAGAGTCAGTGTGTGTGGAACCCGTACCCCAGTGCGAGTCAGTGTCTGTGGAACCCGTACCCCAGTGAGAGTCAGTGTGTGTGGAACCCGTACCCCAGTGAGAGTCAGTGTGTGTGGAACCCGTACCACAGTGCGAGTCAGTGTCTGTGGAACCCGTACCCCAGTGAGAGTCAGTGTGTGTGGAACCCGTACCCCAGTGAGAGTCAGTGTGTGTGGAACCCGTACCCCTGTGAGAGTCAGTGTGTGTGGAACCCGTACCCCAGTGAGAGTCAGTGTGTGTGGAACCCGTACCCCAGTGAGAGTCAGTGAAAATCGTTCTCTTTGTTCCCGTTCTGTGCCTTGGATTATCTGTTGTGCAGGAGCGACACCTCTGGTTAGAAGTTCATATTTCAGGCTGCAAACTGTGAAGGAAATGCCCATCCACAGCAGTGTCACTAAATAAAAGACATTAGTCGAGCTCTGACCAACACTACCGCTGCCTTTCCCCCTCCCCTTCCCCTTCTCCCATTCTCTTCTCCTCTCCCCCACCTCTAGTCTCCCTCTCCCCTCTCCCTCTCCCCCTTCTCCCTCTCCCCATTCCTCCCCCTTCTCCCTCTTCCCCATTCCTCCCCTCTCCTCCAGTGTCCCTCTCCCCATTGCCCTCCATTCCTCCCCCTTCCCCCCCTCTCCCCATTCCTCCCCCTCTCCTCGTCTCCCTCTCCCCACTCATCCCCCTTCTCCCTCTCCCCCATTCCTCCCCCTCTCCTCCAGTCTCCCTCTCCCCATTCCTCCTGCTTCTCCCTCTCCCCCATTCCTCCCCGCTCTCCTCCAGTCTCCCTCTCCCCATTCCTCCCCCTTCTCCCTCTCCCCCACTCCTCCCCCCTCTCCTCCAGTCTCCCTCTTCCCCACTCCTCCCCCCTCTCCTCCAGTCTCCCTCTTCCCATTCCTCCCCCTTCTCCCTCTCCCCACTCCTCCCCCCTCTCCTCCAGTCTCCCTCTCCCCATTCCTCCCCTTCTCCCTCTCCCCCCACTCCTCCCCCCTCTCCTCCAGTCTCCCTCTCCCCATTCCTCCCCCTTCTCCCTCTCCCCCCACTCCTCCCCCCTCTCCTCCAGTCTCCCTCTCCCTCTCTCTTCTCCCCCACCCACCACAGCGTCAGCTGCTCGCCAAAGATGACTGAATTGTTGAGGTGCAGGATGGCACGTTCCAGCCCCTTGTTGTTTCCCGTCTGCACCATTGCCAAGCCGGGGCTGCTCCACAGCAACTTCACCTGCGGTGGACGGAAGCGAGAGGCCGTGTTAGTGGCTGCGCCGGCAGGACACCACATCCATTCCAACCGTTACACCGGAAGGTAAGAGCGGGGATGAGGGAGAGAGGGTGGGTTCGGGTTAGGGTTTTGGGTTAGGGTTTAGGTTTAGGGTTAGGGTTTAGGGTTTAGGGTTAGCGTTAGGGTTTAGGGTTAGGGTAGGTGTTAGGGGTAGGGATAGGGTTAGGGTTAGGGTTAGGGCTAGGGTTAGGGTTTAGGGTTTAGGGTTAGGGGTTAGGTTTTAGTGTTTAGGGTTTGGGTTAGGGTAAGGGTTAGGGTTAGGGTAAGGGTTAGGGTAAGGTTAAGGGTTAGTGTTAGGGGTTAGGGTTAGGGTTAGGGGTTAGAGGTTAGGGTTAGGGTTAGGGGTTAGGTTTTAGGGTTTATGGTTTGGGTGTTGTTAAAGGTTAGGATTAGGGTAAGGGTTAGGTTTAGGTTGGGGGTTCGGTTTTAGGGTTTAGGGTTAGGGTAAGCATTAGGGTAAGGGTTAGTGGTTAGGGTTAGGGGTTGGGTTTAGGGTTTAGGGTTCTGGTTAGGGTTTAGGGTTAGGGTTAGGGTATTAGGGTTAGGTTTAGAGTGAGGGTTAGTGTATTAGGGTTAGGGTATTAGGGTTAGGATTAAGGTATTAGGGTTAGGATTTAGGGTTAGGGTTATGGTTAGGGTATTAGGATTATGGTTAGGGTGTTAGGGTTAGGGTTTAGGGTTAGTGTTAGGGTTAGGTTATTAGGGTTAGGGTATTAGGGTTAGGGTTTAGGGTTAGGGTTTAGGTTTAGGGTTAAGGTTAGGTTTAGGGTTTCGGGGTTAGGGTTTAGTGTTAGGGGTTAGGTATTAGGGGTAGGGTTAGGGTTAGAATTAGGATTATGTTATTAGGGTTAGGGTATTAGGGTTAGTGTCAGTGTGTGTTTAACTTTAACTGTACCCCAGTGAGAGTCAGTGTCTGTGGGACGGTATCCCAGTGAGAGTCAGTGTCTGTGGAACCCGTACCCCAGTGCGAGTCAGTGTCTGTGGAACCCGTACCCCAGTGAAAGTCAGTGTGTGTGGAGCCCGTACCCCAGTGAGAGTCAGTGTGTGTGGGACCCGTACCCCAGTGAGAGTCAGTGTGTGTGGACCCCGTACCCCAGTGCGAGTCAGTGTCTGTGGAACCCGTACCCCAGTGAGAGTCAGTGTGTGTGGAACCCGTACCCCAGTGAGAGTCAGTGTTTGTGGAACCCGTACCCCAGTGAGAGTCAGTGTGTGTGGAACCCGTACCCCAGTGAGAGTCAGTGGTGTGGAACTCGTACCCCAGTGAGAGTCAGTGAAAATCGTTCTCTTTGTTCCCGTTCTGTGCCTTGGATTATCTGTTGTGCAGGAGCGACACCTCTGGTTAGAAGTTCATATTTCAGGCTGCAAACTGTGAAGGAAATGCCCATCCACAGCAGTGTCACTAAATAAAAGACATTAGTCGAGCTCTGACCAACACTACCGCTGCCTTTCCCCTCCCCTTCCCTTCTCCCATTCTCTTCTCCTCTCCCCCACCTCTAGTCTCCCCTCTCCCTCTCCCTCTCCCCCTTCTCCCTCTCCCCCATTCCTCCCCCTTCTCCCTCTTCCCCATTCCTCCCCCTCTCCTCCAGTCTCCCTCTCCCCCATTGCCCTCCATTCCTCCCCCTTCCCCCCTCTCCCCCATTCCTCCCCCTCTCCTCGTCTCCCTCTCCCCACTCATCCCCCTTCTCCCTCTCCCCCATTCCTCCCCCTCTCCTCCAGTCTCCCTCTCCCCATTCCTCCCGCTTCTCCCTCTCCCCCATTCCTCCCTGCTCTCCTCCAGTCTCCCTCTCCCATTCCTCCCCCTTCTCCCTCTCCCCCACTCCTCCCCCCTCTCCTCCAGTCTCCCTCTTCCCCACTCCTCCCCCCTCTCCTCCAGTCTCCCTCTTCCCATTCCTCCCCCTTCTCCCTCTCCCCACTCCTCCCCCTCTCCTCCAGTCTCCCTCTCCCCATTCCTCCCCTTCTCCCTCTCCCCCCACTCCTCCCCCCTCTCCTCCAGTCTCCCTCTCCCCATTCCTCCCCCTTCTCCCTCTCCCCCACATTCCCCCCTCTCCTCCAGTCTCTCTCTCCCCATTCCTCCCCGTTCTCCCTCTCCCCACTCCTCCCCCCCTCTCCTCCAGTCTCTATCTCCCCATTCCTCCCCCTTCTCCCTTTCCCTCCACTCCTCCCCCTCTCCTCCAGTCTCCCTCTCACTCTCTCTTCTCCCCCACCCACCACAGCGTCAGCTCCTCGCCAAAGATGACTGAATTGTTGAGGTGCAGGATGGCACGTTCCAGCCCCTTCTTGTTTCCCATCTGCACCATTGCCAAGCCGGGGCTGCTCCACAGGAACTTCACCTGCGGTGGACGGAAGCGAGAGGCCGTGTTAGAGGCTGCGCCGGCAGGACACCACATCCATTCCAACCGTTACACCGGAAGGTAAGAGCGGGGATGAGGGAGAGAGGGCGGGTTCGGGTTAGGGTTTTGGGTTAGGGTTTAGGGATAGGGTTAGGGATAGTGCATTTAGGGTTAGGATTAGGCTCAGGGTTTAGCGTTAGGGTTTTGGGTTAGGGTGAGGGTGAGAATGAGGTTCAGGATTTAGGCTCAGGATTTAGGTTCAGGGTTTAGGGTTAGGGCTTATGGTTAGGTTTAGGGATAGTGAATTTAGGGTTAGGGTTTGGGTCAGATTCAGGGTTTAGGGTTAGGGTGAGGTTTCGGGTGAGGGTGAGAATGAGGGTAATGGTTTAGGTTCAGGGTTTAGGGTTTAGGGTTTAGGGATAGGGTTAGGGATAGTGCATTTAGGATTATGGTTAGGGTCCGGGTTAGGCTAAGGGTTAATGGTTAGGGTTAGGGTTAGGATTAGGGTTAGGGTTAGGGTTAGGGTTAGGGTTTAGGGTTAGTGTTAGGGTTTTAGGGTTAGGGTTAGGGTCAGGGTCAGGGTTTAGGGTTAGGGTTTAGGGTTAGGGTGAGGGTGAGAATGAGGGTCAGGTTTTAGGGTCAGGGTTTAGGGTTGAGGGTTAGGGTTAGGGGTTAGGGTTAGCATTTAGGGTTAGGGTTTAGGGTTTAGGGTTAGGGTTAGGGTTCGGGTTTAGGGTTAGGGTTAGGGTTAGGGTTCGGGGATAGTGTTGGTGGGTTAGGGTTAATGGGTTAGGGTTAGTGGGTTAGGGTTAGGGGGTTAGGGTTAGGGGGTTAGGGGTAGGGGTAGTGTTTGGGGGTTAGCGTTACGGTTTAGGGGTTAGGGTTAGGGTTAGGGTTATGGTTTAGTGTTAGGGTTTAGGGTTTAGGGTTAGGGTTTAGGGTTAGGGTTTAGGGTCAGCGTTAGGGCTAAGGGTTAGGGTAGGGGTTAGGGGTAGGGATAGGGTTAGGATTAGGGTTAGGGCTAGGGTTAGGGTATAGGGTTTTGGGTTAGGGGTTAGGTTTTTGGGTTTAGGGTTTGGGTTAGGGTAAGGGTTAGGTTTAGGGTAAGAGTTAGGGTAAGGGTTAGTGTTAGGGTTTAGGGTTAGGGGTCGGGGTTAGGTTTTAGGGTTAGGGTTAGGGGTTAGATTTTAGGGTTTATGGTTTGGGTTAGGATTAGGGTTAGGGTTAGGTTTAGGGTTAGCGTTAGGGTTTAGGTTTGGGTTCGGGGTTAGGGATTAGGTTTAGGGTTTGGTGTTAGGGTTAGGTTTTAGGGTTTATGGTTTGGGTTAGGGTTAGGGTTAGGGGTTACGGGTTAGGGTTAGGGTTAGGGTTAGGGTTAGGATTAGGGTTAAGGTTAGGGTTAGGGTTAGGGTTAGGGATAGGCTTAGGGTTAGGGTAAGGGTTCGGGTAAGGGTTGGGTTAGGGTTAGGGTTAGGGTTAGGATTAGGGTTGGGTTAAAAAGAAGAAGCAGAAGAGGGGGAAGGAGAAGATAAAGTCTGGAGGGTGAAGAAGAAGAAGCAGAAGTATGAGAAGGAGAAGGTGAAGTCTGGAGGGTGAAGAAGAAGAAAAAGGAGGAGAAGCAGAATGTGAAGTCTGGAAGGTGAAGAAGAAGAAGCAGATAAAGGAAAAGGAGAAGCTGCAGGCGGGAGGGTGAGGAAGAAGAAGCAGAAGAAGGAGATGGAGAAGGTAAAGTCTGGAGGGTGAAGAATAAGAAGCAGAAGAAGGAGAAGGAGAAGGTGACGTCTGGAGGTTGAAGAAGTAGAAGAAGAAGGAGGAGAAGGAGGAGAAGGAGAAGATGAAGTCTCGAGGGTGAAGCAGAAGAAGCAGAAGAAGAAGTATAAGTTGAAGTCTGGAGGGTGAACAAGAAGAAGCAGAAGAAGGAGAAGGAGAAGTTTAAGTCTGGAGGGTGAAGAAGAAGACGCAGAAGAAGGAGAAGGAGAAGGTGAAGTCTGGAGGGTGAAGAAGAAGAAAAAGGAGGAGAAGCAGAATGTGAAGTCTGGAAGGTGAAGAAGAAGAAGCAGATAAAGGAAAAGGAGAAGCTGCAGGCGGGAGGGTGAGGAAGAAGAAGCAGAAGAAGGAGATGGAGAAGGTAAAGTCTGGAGGGTGAAGAATAAGAAGCAGAAGAAGGAGAAGGAGAAGGTGACGTCTGGAGGTTGAAGAAGTAGAAGAAGAAGGAGGAGAAGGAGGAGAAGGAGAAGATGAAGTCTCGAGGGTGAAGCAGAAGAAGCAGAAGAAGAAGTATAAGTTGAAGTCTGGAGGGTGAACAAGAAGAAGCAGAAGAAGGAGAAGGAGAAGTTTAAGTCTGGAGGGTGAAGAAGAAGACGCAGAAGAAGGAGAAGGCGAAGTTTAAGTCTGGAGGGTGAAGAAAAAGACGCAGAAGAAGGAGAAGGTGAAGTCTGGAGGGTGAAGAAGAAGAAGCAGAAGAGGGAGAAGGAGGAGGTGAAGTGGGGAGGGTGAAGAAGAAGAAGCAGAAGATGGAGAAGGAGAAGGTGAAGTTTGGAGCGTGAAGAAGAAGAAGCAGGAGAAGGAGAAGTTGAAGTCTGGTGGGTGAAAAAGAAGAAGCAGAAGGAGAAAGAGAAGGTGAAGTCTGGAGGGTGACAAAGAAGAAGCAGAAGAAGGAGAAGGAGAAGGTGACGTCTGGAGGGTGAAGAAGAAGATGCAGAAGAAGGAGAAGGAGACGATGAAGTCTAATGGGTAAAGAAGAAGAAGCTGAAGAAGGAGAAGAAGTAGGTGAAGTCTGGAGTGTGAAGAAAAGAAGCAGAAGAAGGAGAAAGTGAAGGTGAAGTCTGGAGTGCGAAGAAGAAGAAGCAGAAGAAGGAGAAGCAGAAGGTGAAGTCTAGAGGGCGAAAAAGAAGAAGCAGAAGAAGGAGAAGGAGGAATTGAAGTCTGGAGGGTGAAGAAGAAGAGGCAGAAGAAGGAGAAGGAGACGGTGAAGTCTGGAGGGTGAAGAAGAAGCAGAAGAAGGAGAAGGAGAAGGTGAATTCTGGAGGGTGAAGAAGAAGAAGCAGAAGAAGGAGAAGGAGAAGGTGAAGTCTAGTGGGTGAAGAAGATGAAGCTGAAGAAGGAGAAGAAGTAGGTGAAGTCTGGAGTGTGAAGAAAAGAAGCAGAAGAAGGAGAAAGTGAAGGTGAAGTCTGGAGTGCGAAGAAGAAGAAGCAGAAGAAGGAGAAGCAGAAGGTGAAGTCTAGAGGGTGAAGAAGAAGAAGCAGAAGAAGGAGAAGGAGAAGTTGAAGTCTGGAGGGTGAAGAAGAAGAGGAAGAAGAAGGAGAAGGAGAAGGTGAAATCTGGAGGGTGAAGAAGAAGAAGCGGAAGAAGGAGAAGGAGAAGGTGAAGTCTGGAGGGTGAAGGATAAGAAGCAGAAGGAGGAGAAGCAGAATGTGAAGATTGGAGGGTGAAGAAGAAGAATCAGAAGAAGGAGAAGAAGATGAAGTCTGGAGGATGAAGAAGAAGAAGCAGAAGAAGGAGAAGGAGAAGGTGATGCCAGCAGGGTGAAGAAGAAAATGCAGGGGAAGGAGAAGGAGAAGGTGAAGTGGGGAGGGTGGAGAAGAAGAAGCAGAATAAGGAGAAGGAGAAGGTTAAGTGTGGCGGGTGAAGAAGAAGAAGCATAAGAAGGAGAAGGAGTAGGTGAAGTCTGGAGGTTGAAGAAGAAGAAGCAGAAGAAGGAGAGGAAGAAGGTGACGTCTGGAGGGGGAAGAAGAAGAAACTGAAGAACGAGAAGGAGAAGGTAAAGTCTGGAGGGTGAAGAAGAAGAAGCAGAAGAAGGAGAAGGAGAAGGTGAAGTCTGGAGCTTGAAGAAGAGGAAGGAGAAGAAGGAGAAGGAGAAGGTGAATTCTGGAGGGTGAAGCAGAAAAGCAGTAGAAGGAGAAGTATAAGGTGAAGTCTGGAGGGTGAGGAAGAAGAAGCAGAAGGAGGAGAAGGAGAAGTTGAAATCTGCAGGGTGAAGAAGAAGACACAGTAGAAGGAGAAGGAGAAGGTGAAGTCTGGAGGGTGAAGAAGAAGAAGCAGAAGAAGGAGAAGGAGAAGGTGAAGTCTGGAGTGTGAAGAAGAAGACGCAGAAGATGGAGAAGGAGAAGGAGAAATCAGGAGGGTGAAGAAGAAGAAGCAGAAGAAGGAGTAGGAGAAGGTGAAGTGTGGAGGGTGAAGACGAAGAAGCAGAAGAAGGAGAAGGAGAAGGTGAAATCTGGTGGGAGCAGAAGATGAAGCAGAAGAAGGAGAAGGGGAAGGTGAAATCTGGAGGGTGAAGCAGAAAAGCAGAAGAAGGAGAAGTATAAGGTGAAGTCTGGAGGGTGAAGAAGAATAAGCAGAAGAAGGAGATGGAGATGTTGAAGTCTGGAGGGTGAAGAATAAGATGCAGAAGAAGGAGAAGGAGAAGGTGAAGTCTGGATGGTGAAGAAGAAGAAGAAGAAGAGGGAGAAGGAGAAGGTGAAGTGGGGATGGTGAAGAAGAAAAAGCAGAAGTAGGAGAAGGAGAAGGTGAAGTGTGGAGGGTGAAGAAGAAGAAGCAGAAGAAGGAGAATGAGAAGGTGAAGTCTGGATGGTGAAGAAGAAGAAGCAGAAGAAGGAGAAGAATAAGGTGAAGTCTTGAGGGGGATGAAGAAGAAGCTGAACAACGAGAAGGAGAAGGTGAAGTCTGGAGGGTGAAGAAGAAGAAGCAGAGGAAGGAGAATGAGAAGGTGAAGTCTGGAGGGTGAAGAAGAAGAAGCAGAAAAAGGAGAAGGAGAATGTGAAGTTTGGAGGGTGAAGAAGAAGCAGCTGAAGAATGAGAAGCAGAAGGTGAAGTCTGCAGTGTGAAGAAGAATAAGCAGAAGAAGTAGAAGGAGAAGGTGAAGTGGGGAGGGTGAAGAAGAAGAAGGAGAAGAAGCAGAAGTAGAAGGTGAAGTGTGGAGTGTGAAGAAGAAGAAGCAGAAGAAGGAGAAGGTGAAGGTGAAGTCTGGAGGGTGAAGAAGAAGAAACAGAAGAAGGAGAAGGAGAAGGTGAAGTCTGGAGGGTGAAGCAGAAGAAGCAGAAGAAGGAGAAGTATTAGGTGAAATCTGGAGGGTGAAGAAGAAGAAGCAGAAGAAGGAGAAGGAGAAGGTGAAGTCTGGAGGCTTAAGAAGAAGATGCAGAAGAGGCGGAAGGAGAAGGTAAAGTCTGGAGGGTGAAGAAGAAGAAGCAGAATTAGGAGAAGGAGAAGGTGAAGTCTGGAGGGTGAAGAAGAAGATGCAGAAGAGGGAGAAGGAGAAGGTGAAGTCTGGTGGGTGAAGAAGAAGAAGCAGAAGAAGGAGAAGGAGAAGGAGAAGTCCAGAGGGTGATGAAGAAGAAGCAGAAGAAGGAGAAGGAGAAGGTGAAGTGTGGAGGGTGAAGAAGAAGAAGCAGAAGAAGGAGAAGGAGAAGGTGAAGTCTGGAGGGTGAAGAAGAAGAAGCAGAAGAAGGAGAAGGAGAAGGTGAAGTCTGGAGGGAGAAGAAGAAGAAGCAGAAGAAAGAGATGGAGAAGGGGAAGTCTGGAGGGTGAAGAAGAAGCAGCAGAAGAAGGAGAAGGAGAAGGTGAAGTCTGGAGGGTGAAGAAGAAGATGCAGAAGAAGGAGAAGGAGAAGGTGAAGTCTAGTTGGTGAAGAAGAAGAAGCTGAAGAAAGAGAAGAAGTAGGTGAAGTCTGGAGTGTGAAGAAAAGAAGCAGAAGAAGGAGAAAGTGAAGGTGAAGTCTGGAGTACGAAGAAGAAGGGGCAGAAGAGGGAGAAGGAGAAGGTGAAGTCTGGAGGGTGAAGAAGAAGAAGCAGAAGAAGGAGAAGGTGAAGTTGAAGTCTGGTGGGTGAAGAAGAAAATGCAGAGGAAGGAGAAGGAGAAGGTGATGTCTGGACGGTGAAGAATAAGAAGCAGAAGGAGGAGAAGGAGAATGTGAAGATTGGAGGGTGAAGAAGAAGAAGGAGAAGAAGGAGAAGGAGAAGGTGAATTCTGGAGGGTGAAGCAGAAAAGCAGTAGAAGGAGAAGTATAAGGTGAAGTCTGGAGGGTGAGGAGGAAGAAGCAGAAGGAGGAGAAGGAGAAGTTGAAATCTGCAGGGTGAAGAAGAAGACGCAGTAGAAGGAGAAGGAGAAGGTGAAGTCTGGAGGGTGAAGAAGAAGAAGCAGAAGAAGGAGAAGGAGAAGGTGAAGTCTGGAGTGTGAAGAAGAAGAAGCAGAAGATGGAGAAGGAGTTGGAGATGTCTGGAGGGTGAAGAAGAAGAAGCAGAAGAAGGAGTAGGAGAAGGTGAAGTCTGGAGGGTGAAGACGAAGAAGCATAAGAAGGAGAAGTTGAAGTTGAAGTCTGGAGGGTAAAGAAGAAGAAGCAGAAGAAGGAGAAGTAGAAGGTGAAGTCTGGAGGGTGAAGAAGAAGAAGCAGAAGAAGGAGAAGGAGTCGGTGAAGTCTGGAGGGTGAGGAAGTAGAAGCAGAAGGAGGAGAAGGAGAAGGTGAAGTCTGGCGGGTGAAGAATAAGAAGCAGAAGAGGGAGAAGGAGAAGGTGAAGTGGGGAGGGTGAAGAAGAAGAAGCAGAAGAAGGAGAAGGAGAAGGTGAAGTCTGGAGGGTGAAGAAGTAGAAGCAGAAGAAGGAGAAGGAGAAGGTGAAGTCTGGAGGGTGAAGCAGAAGAAACAGAAGAAGGAGAAGGTGAAGTCTAGTGGGTGAAGACGAAGAAACATAAGGAGGAGAAGGAGAATGTGAAGTCTGGAGGGTGAAGAAGAAGAAGCAGATAACGGAGAATGTGAAGGTTAAGTCTGGAGGGTGAAGAAGAAGAAGCAGAGGAAGGAGAAGGAGAAGGTGAAGTCTGCAGGGTGAATAAAAAGACGCAGAAGAAGGAGAAGGAGAAGGTGAAGTCTGGATGGTGAAGAAGAAGAAGCCGAAGAAGGAGAAGGAGAAGGTGAAGTCTGGACAGTGATGAAGAAAAAGCAGTAGAAGGAGAAGGATAAGGTGAAGTCTGGAGGGTGAAGAAGAAGAAGCAGAAGAAGGAGAAGGAGGAGTTGAAGTCTGGAGGGTGAAGAAGAAGTATCAGAAGAAGGAGAAGGAGAAGGTGAAGTCTGCAGGGTAAAGAAGAAGAAGCAGAAGAAGCAGAAGGTGAAGTGGGGAGGGTGAAGAAGAAGAAGCAGAAGAAGGAGAAGGAGAAGTTGAAGTCTGGAGGGAGCAGAAGATGAAGCAGAAGAAGGAGATGGAGAAGGTGAAGTCTGGAGGGTGAAGAAGAAGAAGCAGAAGAAGGAGAAGGAGAAGGTCAAGTCTGGAGGGTGAAGAAGAAGAAGCTGAAGAAGGAGAAGGAGAAGGTGAAGTCTTGAGGGTGAAGAAGAAGAAGCAGAAGAAGGAGAAGGAGAAGGTGAAGTCTGGAGCTTGAAGAAGAAGAAGCAGAAGAAGGAGAAGGAGAAGGTGAAGTCTGGAGGGTGAAGCAGAAAAAGGCGAAGTATTGGGTGAAGTCTGGAGGGTGAAGAAGAAGAAGCAGAAGAAGGAGAAGGAGAAGTTGAAGTCTGGAGGGTGAAGAAGAAGACGCAGAAGAAAGAGAATTCGAAGGTGAAGTCTGGAGGGTGAAGAAGAAGAAGCAGAAGAAGGAGAAGGAGAAGGTGAAGTCTGGAGGGTGAAGAAGAAGAAGCAGAAGAAGGAGATGGAGAAGTTGAAGTCTGGAGGGTGAAGAAGAAGAAGCAGAAGAGGGAGAAGGAGAAGGTGAAGTGGGGATGGTGAAGAAGAAGAAGCAGAAGTAGGAGAAGGAGAAGCTGAAGTGTGGAGGGTGAAGAAGAAGAAGCAGAAGAAGGAGAATGAGAAGGTGAAGCCTGGATGGTGAAGAAGAAGAAGCAGAAGAAGGAGAAGAATAAGATGAAGTCTTGAGGGGGAAGAAGAAGAAGCTGAACAACGAGAAGGAGAAGGTGAAGTCTGGAGGGTGAAGAAGAAGAAGCAGATGAAGGAGAATGAGAAGGTGAAGTCTGGAGGGTGAAGAAGAAGAAGCAGAAAAAGGAGAAGGAGAATGTGAAGTTTGGAGGGTGAAGAAGAAGAAGCTGAAGATTGAGAAGGAGAAGAGAAAGTCTGGATGGTGAAGAAGAAGCAGAAGAAGGAAAAGGAGAAGGTGAAGTCTGCAGGGTGAAGAAGTAGAAGTAGAAGAAGTAGAAGGAGAAAGTGAAGTGGGGAGGGTGAAGAAGAAGAAGGAGAAGGAGGAGTAGTAGAAGGTGAAGTGTGGAGGGTGAAGAAGAAGAAGCAGAAGAAGGAGAAGGAGAAGGTGAAGTCTGGAGGGTGAAGAAGAAGAAACAGAAGAAGGAGAAGGGGAAGGTGAAGTATGGAGGGTGAAGCAGAAGAAGCAGAAGAAGGAGAAGAATTAGGTGAAATCTGGAGGGTGAAGAAGAAGAAGCAGAAGAAGGAGAAGGAGCAGGTGAAGTCTGAAGGCTTAAGAAGAAGAAGCAGAAGAGGGGGAAGGAGAAGGTAAAGTCTGGAGGGTGAAGAGGAAGAAGCAGAATTAGGAGAAGGAGGAGGTGAAGTCTGGAGGGTGAAGAAGAAGAAGCAGAAGAGGGAGAAGGAGAAGGTGAAGTCTGGTGGGTGAAGAAGAAGAAGCAGAAGAAGGAGAAGGAGAAGCTGAAGACAGGAGAGTGAAGAAGAAGGAGAAGAAGAAGGAAAAGGAGAAGGTGAAGTTTGGACGGTGAATAAGAAGAAGCAGAACTAGGAGAAGGAGATGGTGAAGTCTGGAGGGTGAAGAAGAAGAGGCAGAAGAAGGAAAAGGAGAAGGTAAAGTCTGGAGGGTGAAGAAGAAGAAGAAGCAGAAGAAGGAGAAGGAGAAGGTGAATTCTGGAGAGTGAAGAAGAAGAAGCAGAAGAAGGAGAAGGAGAAGGTGAAGTCTGGAGGGTGAAGAAGAAGAAGCAGAAGAAGGAGAAGGAGAAGGAGAAGTGCAGAGGGTGAAGAAGAAGAAGCAGAAGAAGGAGAAGGAGAAGGTGAAGTCTGGAGGGAGAAGAAGAAGAAGCAGAAGAAAGAGAAGCAGAAGGGGAAGTCTGGAGGGTGAAGAAGAAGTAGCAGAAGAAGGAGAAGGAGAAGGTGAAGTCTGGAGGGTGAAGAAGAAGATGCAGAAGAAGGAGAAGGAGAAGGTGAAGTCTCGTGGGTGAAGAAGAAGAAGCTGATGAAGGAGAAGAAGTAGGTGAAGCCTGGAGTGTGAAGAAAAGAAGCAGAAGAAGGAGAAAGTGAAGGTGAAGTCTGGAGTGCGAAGAAGAAGAAGCAGAAGAAGGAGAAGGCGAAGTTGAAGTCTGGAGGGTGAAGAAGAAAATGCAGAGGAAGGAGAAGGAGAAGGTGATGTCTGGAGGGTGAAGGATAAGAAGCAGAAGGAGGAGAAGGAGAATGTGAAGATTGGAAGGTGAAGAAGAAGAATCAGAAGAAGGAGAAGAAGAAGAAGATGAAGTCTGGAGAGTGAAGAAGAAGAAGCAGAAGAAGGAGAAGGAGAAGGTGACGTCTGCAGGGTGAAGAAGGAAATGCAGGGGAAGGAGAAGGAGAAGGTGAAGTGGGGAGGTTGTAGAAGAAGAAGCAGAATAAGGAGAAGGAGCAGGTGAAGTGTGGAGGGTGAAGAAGAAGAAGCAGAAGAAGGAGAAGAAGAAGGTGAAGTCTGGAGCTTGAAGAAGAAGAAGGAGAAGAAGGAGAAGGAGAAGGAGATGTCTGGAGGGTGAAGAAGAAGATGCATGAGGAGGAAAAGGAGAATGTGAAGTCTGGAGTGTGAAGAAGAATAAGCAGAGGAAGGAGAAGGAGAAGGTGAAGTGGAAGGGTGAAGAAGAAGAAGTAGAAGAAGGAGAAGGAGAAGCTGAAGTCTGGATGGTGAAGAAGAAGAAGCAGAGGAAGGAGAAGGAGAAGGTGAAGTGGGGAGGGTGAAGAAGAAGAAGTAGAAGAAGGAGAAGGAAAAGATGAAGTCTGGTGGGTAAAGAAGAAGAAGCAGAGGAAGGAGAAGGAGAAGATGAAGTCTGGAGGGTGAAGAAGAAGAAGTAGAAGAAGGAGAAGGAGAAGATGAAGCCTGCAGGGTGAAGAAGAAGAAGCAGAAGAAGGAGAAGGAGAAGTTGAAGTCTGGATGGGGAAGAAGAAGAAGCAGAAGAAGGAGAAGGAGAAGGTGAAATCTGGAGGGTGAAGAATAAGAAACAGAAGGAGGAGAAGGAGAATGTGAAGATTGGAGGGTGAAGAAGAAGAAGCAGAAGAAGGAGAAGAAGAAGATGAAGTCTGCATGGTGAAGAAGATAATTGCAGAAGAAGGAGAAGGAGAAGGTGAATTGGGGAGGGTGAAGAAGAAGAAGCAGAATAAGGAGGAGGAGAAGGTGAAGTGTGGAGGGCGAAGGAGAAGAAGCATAAGAAGGAGAAGGAGAAGGTGAAGTTTGGAGGTTGAAGAAGAAGAAGCAGACGAAGGAGAATAAGAAGGTGAAGTCTGGAGCGGGAAGAAGAAGAAGCTGAAGTACGAGAAAGAGAAGGTGAAGTCTGGAGGGTGAAGAAGAAGAAGCAGAAGAAGGAGAAGGAGAAGGTGAAGTCTGGAGCTTGAAGAAGAAGAAGAAGAAGAAGGAGAAGTATAAGGTGAAGTCTGGAGGGTGAAGAAGAAGAAGCAGAAGAAGAAGGAGAAGGAGAATTTGAAATCTGGAGGGTGAAGAAGAAAACGCAGAAGATGGAGAAGGAGAAGGTGAAGTCTGGTGGGTGAAGAAGAAGAAGCCGAAGAAGGAGAAGGAGAAGGTGAAGTCTGGAGGGAGCAGAAGATGAAGCAGAAGAAGGAGAAGGAGAAGGTGAAGTCTGGAGGGTGAAGAAGAAGAAGATGTAGAAGGAGAAGGAGAAGGTGAAGTCTGGAGCTTGAAGAAGAAGAAGCAGAAGAAGGAGAAGGAGAAGGTGAAGTCTGGAGGGTGAAGCAGAAAAGCAGAAGCAGAAGTATAAGGTGAAGTCTGCAGGGTGAAGAAGAAGAAGCAGAAGAAGGAGATGGAGAAGTTGAAGTCTGGAGGGTGAAGAATAAGACGCAGAAGAAGGAGAAGGAGAAGGTGAAGTCTGGAGGGTGAAGAAGAAGAAGCAGAAGAAGGAGAATGAGAAGGTGAAGCCTTGATGGTGAAGAAGAAGAAGCAGAAGAAGGAGAAGAATAAGGTGAAGTCTTGAGGGGGAATAAGAAGAAGCTGAACAACGAGAAGGAGAAGGTGGAGTCTGGAGGGTGAAGAAGAAGAAGCAGAGGAAGGAGAAAGAGAAGGTGAAGTCTGGAGGATGAAGAAGAAGAAGAAAATGGAGAAGGAGAATGTGAAGTTTGGAGGGTGAAGAAGAAGAAGCAGAAGAATGAGAAGGAGAAGGAGAAGAAGAAGTCTGGAGGGTGAAGAAGAAGAAGCAGAAGAAGGAGAAGGAGAAGGTGAAGTCTGCAGTGTGAAGAAGAAGACGCAGAAGAAGTAGAAGGAGAAGGTGAAGTGGGGAGGGTGAAAAAGAAGGAGAAGAAGGAGAAGTAGAAGGTGAAGTGTGGAGGGTGATGAAAAAGAAGCAGAAGAAGGAGAAGGAGAGGTGAAGCCTGGAGGGTGAAGAAGAAGAAAAGAAGAAGGAGAAGGAGAAGGTGAAGTCTGGAGCTTGACGAAGAAGAAGCAGAAGAAGGAGAAGGAGAAAGCGATGTCTGGAGGGTGAAGCAGAAGAAGCAGAAGAAGGAGAAGTATTAGGTGAAGTCTGGAGGGTGAAGAAGAAGAAGCAGAAGAAGGAGAATGAGAAGTTGAAGTCTGGAGGGTGAAGAAGAAGACGCAGAAGAAGGAGGATTAGAAGGTGAAGTCTGGAGGGTGAAGAAGAAGCAGAAGAAAGAGAAGGAGAAGGTTAAGTCTGGAGGGTGAAGCAGAAGAAGCAGAAGAAGGAGAAGGAGAAGGTGAAGTCTGGAGGGAGCAGAAGATGAAGCAGAAGAAGGAGAAGGAGAAGGTGAAGTCTGGAGGGTGAAGAAGAAGAAGCAGAGGAAGGATAATAAGAAGGTCAAGTCTGGAAGGTGAAGAAGAAGAAGCAGCAGGAGAAGGAGTAGTTGAAGTCTGGAGGGTGAAGAAGAAGAAGCAGAAGAAGGAGAAGGAGAAGGTGAAGTCTGGAGGGTGCAGGAGAAGATGCAGAAAAAGGAGAAGGAGAATGTGAAGTGTGGAGGGTGAAGAAGAATAAGGAGAAGAATGAGAAGGAGAAGATGAAGTCTGGAGGGTGAAGAAGAAGAAGCAGAAGAAGGAGAAGGAGAAGTTGACGTCTGCAGGGTGAAGAAGAAGAAGCAGAAGAAGTAGAAGGAGAAGGTGAAGTGGGGAGGGTGAAGAAGAACAAGGAGAAGTAGGAGGTGAAGTGCGGAGGGTGAAGAAGAAGAAGTAGAAGAAGGAGAAGGAGAAGGTGAAGTCTGGAGGGTGAAGAAGCAGAAGCAGAAGAAGGAGAAGGAGAAGCTGAAGTATGGAGGTTGAAGAAGAAGAAGTAGAAGAAGGAGAAGGAGAAGGTGAAGTCTGGAGGGAGCAGAAGATGAAGCAGAAGAAGGAAAAGGAGAAGGTGAAGTCTGGAGGGTGAAGAAGAAGAAGAAGCAGACGAAGGAGAAGGAGAAGGTCAAGTCTGGAGGGTGAAGAAGAAGAAGCTGAAGAAGGAGAAGGAGAAGGTGAAGTCTTGAGGGTGAAGAAGAAGCAGAAGCAGGAGAAGGAGAAGGTGAAGTTTGGAGCTTGAAGAAGAAGAAGCAGAAAAAGGAGAAGGAGAAGGTGAAGTCTGGAGCGTGAAGCAGAAAAAGGAGAAGTATTGGGCGAAGTCTGGAGGGTGAAGAAGAAGAAGCAGAAGAAGGAGAAGGAGAAGTTGAAGTCTGGAGTGTGAAGAAGAAGACGCAGAAGAAAGAGAATTAGAAGGTGAAGTCTGGAGGGTGAAGAAGAAGAAGCAGAAGAAGGAGAAGGAGAAGGTGATATCTGGAGGGAGCAGAAGATGAAGCAGAAGAAGGAGATGGAGAAGTTGAAGTCTGGAGGGTGAAGAAGAAGAAGCAGAAGAGGGAGAAGGAGAAGGTGAAGTGGGGATGGTGAAGAAGAAGAAGCAGAAGTAGGAGAAGGAGAAGGTGAAGTGTGGAGGGTGAAGAAGAAGCAGAAGAAGGAGAATGAGAAGGTGAAATCTGGATGGTGATGAAGAAGAAGCAGAAGAAGCAGAAGAATATGGTGAAGTCTTGAGGGGGAAGAAGAAGAAGCTGAACAACGAGAAGGAGAAGGTGAAGTCTGGAGGGTGAAGAAGAAGAAGCAGAGGAAGGAGAATGAGAAGGTGAAGTCTGGAGGGTGAAGAAGAAGAAGCAGAAAAAGGAGAAGGAGAATGTGAAGTTTGGAGGGCGAAGAAGAAGAAGCTGAAGAATGAGAAGGAGAAGAGGAAGTCTGGATGGTGAAGAAGAAGCAGAAGAAGGAAAAGGAGAAGGTGAAGTCTGCAGGGTGAAGAAGAAGAAGAAGAAGAAGGAGAAGGAGAAGGTGACGTCTGGAGGCTTAAGATGAAGAAGCAGAAGAGGGGGAAGGAGAAGGTAAAGTCTGGAGGGTGAAGAAGAAGAAGCAGAATTAGGGGAAGGAGAAGGTGAAGTCTGGAGGGTGAAGAAGAAGAACCAGAAGAGGGAGAAGGAGAAGGTGAAGTCTGGTGGGTGAAGAAGAAGAAGCAGAAGAAGGAGAAGGAGAAGCTGAAAACTGGAGAGTGAAGAAGAAGGAGCAGAAGAAGGAAAAGGAGAAGGTGAAGTCTGGAGGGTGAATAAGAAGAAGCAGAACAAGGAGAAGGAGATGGTGAAGTCTGGAGGGTGAAGAAGAAGAGGCAGAAGAAGGAGAAGGAGAAGGTGAATTATGGAGGGTGAAGAAGAAGAAGCAGAAGAAGGAGCAGGAGAAGGTGAAGTCTGGAGGGTGAAGAAGAAGAAGCAGAAGAAGGAGAAGGAGAAGTCCAGAGGGTGATCAAGAAGAAGCAGAAGAAGGAGAAGGAGAAGGTGAAGCCTGGAGGGTGAAGAAGAAGAAGCAGAAGAAGGAGAAGGAGAAGGTGAAGTCTGGAGGGTGAAGAAGAAGAAGCAGAAGAAGGAGAAGGAGAAGGTGACGTCTGGAGGGAGAAGAAGAAGAAGCAGAAGAAGGAGAAGGAGATGATGAAATCTGCAGGGTGAAGAAGAAGGAGCAGAAGAAGGAGAAAGAGAAGGTGATGCCTGGAGGGTGAAGAAGAAGATGCAGAAGAAGGGGAAGGAGAAGGTGAAGTCGAGTGGGTGAAGAAGAAGAAGCTGAAGAAGGAGAAGAAGTAGCTGAAGTCTGGAGTGTGAAGAAAAGAAGCAGAAGAAGGAGAAAGTGAAGGTGAAGTCTGGAGTGCGAAGAAGAAGAAGCAGAAGAAGGAGAAGCAGAAGGTGAAGTATGGAGGGTGAAGAAGAAGGGGCAGAAGAGCGAGAAGAAGAGTGTGAAGATTGGAGGGTGAAGAAGAAGAAGGAGAAGAAGGAGAAGGAGAAGGTGAATTCTGGAGGGTGAAGCAGAAAAGCAGTAGAAGGAGAAGTATAAGGTGAAGTCTGGAGGGTGCGGAAGAAGAAGCAGATGGAGGAGAAGGAGAAGGTGAAGTCAGGAGGGTGAATCAGAAGACGCAGAAGATGGCGAAGGAGATGGAGAAGTCTGGAGGGTGAAGAAGATGAAGCAGAAGAAGGAGTAGGAGAAGATGAAGTCTGGAGGGTGAAGGCGAAGAAGCAGAAGAAGGAGAAGTTGATGTTGAAGTCTGGAGGGTGAAGAAGAAGAAGCAGGAGAAGGAGAAGTAGAAGGTGAAGTCTGGAGGGTGAAGAAGAAGAAGCAGAAGAAGGAGAAGGAGTAGGTGAAGTCTGGAGGGTGAGGAAGTAGAAGCAGAAGGAGGAGAAGGAGAAGGTGAAGTCTGGAGGGTGATGAAGAAGAAGCAGAAGAGGGAGAAGGAGAAGGTGAAGTCTGGCGGGTGAAGAATAAGAAGCAGAAGAGGGAGAAGGAGAAGGTGAAGTGGAGAGGGTGAAGAAGAAGAAGCAGCAGAAGGGGAAGGAGAAGGTGAAGTCTGGAGGGTGAAGAAGAAGAAGCAGAAGAAGGAGAAGGAGAAGGTGAAGTCTGGAGGGTGAAGCAGAAGAAACAGAAGAAGGAGAAGGAGAAGGTGAAGTCTAGTGGGTGAAGACGAAGAAGCTGAAGAAGGAGAAGGAGAAGGTGAAGTCTGGAGGGGGAAGAAGAAGAAACATAAGGAGGAGAAGGAGAATGTGAAGTCTGGAGGGTGAAGAAGAAGAATCAGATAAAGGAGAATGTGAAGGTTAAGTCTGGAGGGTGAAGAAGAAGAAGCTGAAGAAGGAGAAGGAGAAGGTCAAGTCTTGAGGGTGAAGAAGAAGAAGCAGAAGAAGGAGAAGGAGAAGGTGAAGTCTGGAGCTTGAAGAAGAAGAAGCAGAGGAAGGAGAATGAGAAGGTGAAGTCTGGAGGGTGAAGCAGAAAAAGGAGAAGTAATGGGTGAAGTCTGGAGGGTGAAGAAGAAGAAGCAGAAGAAGGAGAAGGAGAAGTTGAAGTCTGGAGGGTGAAGAAGAAGACGCAGAAGAAAGAGAATTGGAAGGTGAAGTCTGGAGGGTGAAGAAGAAGAAGCAGAAGAAGGAGAAGGAGAAGGTGAAATCTGGAGGGAGCAGAAGATGAAGCAGAAGAAGGAGAAGGAGAAGGTGAAGTCTGGAGGGTGAAGAAGAAGAAGCAGAAGAAGGAGATGGAGAAGTTGAAGCCTGGAGGGTGAAGAAGAAGAAGCAGAAGAGGGAGAAGGAGAAGGTGAAGTGGGGATGGTGAAGAAGAAGAAGCAGAAGTAGGAGAAGGAGAAGGTGAAGTGTGGAGGGTGAAGAAGAAGAAGCAGAAGAAGGAGAATGAGACGGTGAAGTCTGGATGGTGAAGAAGAAGAAGCAGAAGAAGGAGAAGAATAAGGTGAAGTCTTGAGGGGGAAGAAGAAGAAGCTGAACAACGAGAAGGAGAAGGTGAAGTCTGGAGGGTGAAGAAGAAGAAGCAGAGGAAGGAGAATGAGAAGGTGAAGTCCGGAGGGTGAAGAAGAAGCAGCAGAAAAAGGAGAAGGCGAATGTGAAGTTTGGAGGGTGAAGAAGAAGAAGCTGAAGAATGAGAAGGAGAAGAGGAAGTCTGGATGGTGAAGAAGAAGCAGAAGAAGGAAAAGGAGAAGGTGAAGTCTGCAGGGTGAAGAAGAAGAAGTAGAAGAAGTAGAAGGAGAAGGTGAAGTGGGGAGGGTGAAGAAGAAGAAGGAGAAGAAGGAGAAGTAGAAGGTGAAGTCTGGAGGGTGAAGAAGAAGAAACAGAAGAAGGAGAAGGAGAAGGTGAAGTCTGGAGGGTGAAGCAGAAGAAGCAGAGGAAGGAGAAGCATAGGTGAAATCTGGAGGGTGAAGAAGAAGAAGTAGAAGAAGGAGAAGGAGAAGGTGAAGTCTGGAGGCTTAAGAAGAAGAAGCAGAAGAGGGGGAAGGAGAAGGTAAAGTCTGGAGGGTGAAGAGGAAGAAGCAGAAGAGGGAGAAGGAGAAGGTGAAGTCTGGTGGGTGAAGAAGAAGAAGCAGAAGAAGGAGAAGGAGAAGCTGAAGACTGGAGAGTGAAGAAGAAGGATCAGAAGAAGGAAAAGGAGAAGGTGAAGTCTGGAGGGTGAATAAAAGAAGCAGAACAAGGAGAAGGAGATGTTGAAGTCTGGAGGGTGAAGAAGAAGAGGCAGAAGAAGGAGAAGGAGAAGGTGAAGTCTGGAGGGTGAAGAAGAAGAAGCAGAAGAAGGAGAAGGAGAAGGTGAATTCTGGAGGGTGAAGAAGAAGCAGAAGAAGGAGAAGGAGAAGGTGAAGTCTGGAGGGTGAAGAAGAAGAAACAGAAGAAGGAGAAGTATAAGGTGAAGTCTGGAGGGTGAGGAAGAAGAAGCAGAAGAAGGAGAAGGAGAAGGTGAATTCTGGAGGGTGAAGAAGAAGAAGCAGAAGAAGGAGAAGGCGAAGTTGAAGTCTGGAGGGTGAAGAAGAAAATGCAGAGGAAGGAGAAGGAGAAGGTGATATCTGGAGGGTGAAGAATAAGAAGCAGAAGGAGGAGAAGGAGAATGTGAAGATTGGAGGGTGAAGAATTAGAAGGAGAAGAAGGAGAAGGAGAAGGTGAATTCTGGAGGGTGAAGCAGAAAAGCTGAAGAAGGAGAAGGAGAAGGTGAAGTCTTGAGGGTGAAGAAGAAGAAGCAGAAGAAGGAGAAGGAGAAGGTGAAGTCTGGAGCTTGAAGAAGAAGAAGCAGAAGAAGGAGAAGGAGAAGGTGAAGTCTGGAGGGTGAAGCAGAAAAAGGAGAAGTATTGGGTGAAGTCTGGAGGATGAAGAAGAAGAAGCAGAAGAAGGAGAAGGAGAAGTTGAAGTCTGGAGGGTGAAGAAGAAGACGCAGAAGAAAGAGAATTAGAATGTGAAGTCTGGAGGGTGAAGAAGAAGAAGCAGAAGAAGGAGAAGGAGAAGGCGAAATCTGGAGGGAGCAGAAGATGAAGCAGAAGAAGGAGAAGGAGAAGGTGAAATCTGGAGGGTGAAGCAGAAAAGCAGAAGAAGGAGAAGTATAAGGTGAAGTCTGGAGAATGAAGAAGAAGAAGCAGAAGAAGGAGATGGAGAAGGTGAAGTCTGGATGGTGAAGAAGAAGAAGCAGAAGAAGGAGAAGAATAAGATGAAGTCTTGAGGGGGAAGAAGAAGAAGCTGAACAACGAGAAGGAGAAGGTGAAGTCTGGAGGGTGAAGAAGAAGAAGCAGATGAAGGAGAATGAGAAGGTGAAGTCTGGAGGGTGAAGAAGAAGAAGCAGGAAAAGGAGAAGGAGAATGTGAAGTTTGGAGGGTGAAGACGAAGAAGCTGAAGAATGAGAAGGAGAAGAGGAAGTCTGGATGGTGAAGAAGAAGCAGAAGAAGGAAAAGGAGAAGGTGAAGTCTGCAGGGTGAAGAAGAAGAAGTAGAAGAAGTAGAAGGAGAAGGTGAAGTGGGGAGGGCGAAGAAGAAGAAGGAGAAGAAGGAGAAGTAGAAGGTGAAGTGTGGAGGGTGAAGAAGAAGAAGCAGAAGAAGGAGAAGGAGAAGGTGAAGTCTGGAGGGTGAAGATGAAGAAACAGAAGAAGGAGAAGGAGAAGGTGATGTCTGGAGAGTGAATCAGAAGAAGCAGAAGAAGGAGAAGTATTCGGTGAAATCTGGAGGGTGAAGAAGAAGAAGCAGAAGAAGGAGAAGGAGAAGGTGAAGTCTGGAGGCTTAAGAAGAAGAAGCAGAAGAGGGGGAAGGAGAATGTAAAGTCTGGAGGGTGAAGAGGAAGAAGCAGAATTAGGAGAAGGAGAAGGTGAAGTCTGGAGGGTGAAGAAGAAGAAGCAGAAGAGGGAGAAGGAGAAGGTGAAGTCTGGTGGGTGAAGAAGAAGAAGCAGAAGAAGGAGAAGGAGAAGCTGAAGACTGGAGAGTGAAGAAGAAGGAGCAGAAGAAGGAAAAGGGGAAGGTGAAGTCTGGAGGGTGAATACGAAGAAGCAGAACAAGGAGAAGGAGATGGTGAAGTCTGGTGGGTGAAGAAGAAGAGGCAGAAGAACGAGAAGGAGAAGGTGAAGTCTGGAGGGTGAAGAAGAAGAAGCAGAAGAAGGAGAAGGAGAAGGTGAATTCTGGAGGGTGAAGAAGAAGAAGCAGTCGAAGGAGAAGGAGAAGGTGAAGTCTGGAAGGTGAAGAAGAAGAAGCAGAAGAAGGAGAAGGAGAAGGAGAAGACCAGAGGGTGAAGAAGAAGAAGCAGAAGAAGGAGAAGGAGAAGGTGAAGTCTGGAGGGTGAAGAAGAAGAAGCAGAAGAAGGAGAAGGAGAAGGTGACGTCTGGAGGGTGAAGAAGAAGAAGCAGAAGAAGGAGAAGGAGAAGGTGATGTCTGGAGGGAGAAGAAGAAGAAGCAGAAGAAAGAGAAGGAGAAGGGGAAGTCTGGAGGGTGAAGAAGAAGTAGCAGAAGAAGGAGAAGGAGAAGGTGAAGTCTGGAGGGTGAAGAAGAAGATGCAGAAGAAGGAGAAGGAGAAGGTGAAGTCTAGTGGGTGAAGAAGAAGAAGCTGATGAAGGAGAAGTAGTAGATGAAGTCTGGAGTGTGAAGAAAAGAAGCAGAAGAAGGAGAATGTGAAGGTGAAGTCTGGAGGGTGAAGAAGAAGAAGCAGAAGAAGGAGAAGGAGAAGGTGAATTCTGGAGGGTGAAGAAGAAGAAGCAGAAGAAGGAGATGGCGAAGTTGAAGTCTGGAGGGTGAAGAAGAAAATGCAGAGGAAGGAGAAGGAGAAGGTGATGTCTGGAGGGTGAAGAATAAGAAGCAGAAGGAGGAGAAGGAGAATGTGAAGATTGGAGGGTGAAGAAGAAGAATCAGAAGAAGGAGAAGAAGAAGATGAAGTCTGGAGGGTGAAGAAGAAGAAGCAGAAGAAGGAGAAGGAGAAGTTGAAGTCTGCAGGGTGAAGAAGAAAATGCAGGAGATGGAGAAGGAGAAGGTGAAGTGGGGAGGTTGGAGAAGAAGAAGCAGAATAAGGAGAAGGAGAAGGTGAAGTGTGGAGGGTGAAGAAGAAGAAGCAGAAGAAGGAGAAGAAGAATGTGAAGTCTGGATCTTGAAGAAGAAGAAGGTGAAGAAGGAGAAGGAGAAGGAGAAGTCTGGAGGGTGAAGAAGAAGAAGCATAAGGAGGAGAAGGAGAATGTGAAGTCTGGAGTGTGAAGAAGAATAAGCAGAGGAAGGAGAAGGAGAAGGTGTAGTGGGGAGGGTGAAGAAGAATAAGTAGAAGAAGGAGAAGGTGAAGCTGAAGTCTGGATGGTGAAGAAGAAGAAGCAGATTAAGGAGAAGGAGAAGGTGAAGTGGGGAGGGTGAAGAAGAAGAAGTAGAAGAAGCAGAAGGAAAAGATGATGTCTGGAGGGTAAAGAAGAAGAAGCAGAGGATGGAGAAGGAGAAGGTGAAGTCTGGAGGGTGAAGAAGAAGAAGTAGAAGAAGGAGAAGGAGAAGGTGAAGTCTGGATGGTGAAGAAGAAGAAGCAGAAGAAGGAGAAGGAGAACGTGAAATCTGGAGGGTGAAGAATAAGAAACAGAAGGAGGAGAAGGAGAATGTGAAGATTGGAGGGTGAAGAAGAAGAAGCAGAAGAAGGAGAAGAAGAAGATGAATTCTGAATGGTGAAGAAGAAAATGCAGAAGAAGGAGAAGGAGAAGGTGAAGTGGGGAGGGTGAAGAAGAAGAAGCAGAATAAGGAGAAGCAGAAGGTGAAGTGTGGAGGGCGAAGAAGAAGAAGCATAAGAAGGAGAAGGAGAAGGTGAAGTCTGGAGGTTGAAGAAGAAGAAGCAGGCGAAGGAGAATAAGAAGGTGAAGTCTGGAGCGGGAAGAAGAAGAAGCTGAAGAACGAGAAAGAGAAGGTGAAGTCTGGAGGGTGAAGAAGAAGAAGCAGAAGAAGAGAAGGAGAAGGTGAAGTCTGGAGCTTAAAGAAGAAGAAGGAGAAGAAGGAGAAGTAGAAGGTGAAGTCTGGAGGGTGAAGAAGAAGAAGCAGAAGAAGAAGGAGAAGGAGAAGTTGAAATCTGGAGGGTGAAGAAGAAGACGCAGAAGAAGGAGAAGGAGAAGGTGAAGTCTGGAGGGAGAAGAAGATGAAGCAGAAGAATGAGAAGGAGAAGGTGAAGTCTGGAGGGTGAAGAAGAAGAAGAAGCAGAAGAAGGAGAAGGAGAAGGTCAAGTCTGGAGAGTGAAGAGGAAGAAGCTGAAGAAGGAGAAGGAGAAGGTGAAGTATGGAGCTTGAAGAAGAAGCAGAAGAAGGAAAAGGAGAAGGTGAAGTCTGGAGGGTGAAGCAGAACAGCAGAAGAAGGAGAAGTATAAGGTGAAGTCTGGAGGGTGAAGAAGAAGAAGCAGAAGAAGGAGATGGAGAAGTTGAAGCCTGGAGGGTGAAGAATAAGACGCAGAAGAAGGAGAAGGAGAAGGTGAATTCTGGAGGGTGAAGAAGAAGAAGCAGTAAAAGGAGAAGGAGGATGTGAAGTTTGGAGGGTGAAGAAGAAGAAGCTGAAGAATGAGAATGAGAAGAGGAAGTCTGGATGGTGAAGAAGAAGCAGAAGAAGGAAAAGGAGAAGGTGATGTCTGCAGGGTGAAGAAGAAGAAGTAGATGAAGTAGAAGGAGAAGGTGAAGTGGGGAGGGCGAAGAAGAAGGAGGAGAAGAAGGAGAAGTAGAAGGTGAAGTGTGGAGGGTGAAGACGAAGAAGCAGAAGAAGGAGAAGGAGAAGGTGAAGTCTGGAGGGTGAAGAAGAAGAAACAGAAGAAGGAGAAGGAGAAGGTGAAGTCTGGAGGGTGAAGCAGAATAAGCAGAAGAAGGAGAAGTATTCGGTGAAATCTGGAGGGTGAAGAAGAAGAAGCAGAAGAAGGAGAAGGAGAAGGTGAAGTTTGGAGGCTTAAGAAGAAGAAGCAGAAGAGGGGGAAGGAGAAGGTAAAGTCTGGAGGGTGAAGAGGAAGAAGCAGAATTAGGAGAAGGAGAAGGTGAAGGCTGGAGGGTGAAGAAGAAGAAGCAGACGAGGGAGAAGGAGAAGGTGAAGTCTGGGGGGTGAAGAAGAAGAAGCAGAAGAAGGAGAAGGAGAAGCTGAAGACTGGAGAGTGAAGAAGAAGGAGCAGAAGAAGGAAAAGGAGAAGGTGAAGTCTGGAGGGTGAATACGAAGAAGCAGAACAAGGAGAAGGAGAAGGTGAAGTCTGGAGGGTGAAGAAGAAGAGGCAGAAGAAGGAGAAGGAGAAGGTGAAGTCTCGAGCTTGAAGAAGAAGAAGCAGAAGAAGGAGAAGGAGAAGGTGAAGTCTGGAGGGTGAAGCAGAACAGCAGAAGAAGGAGAAGTATAAGGTGAAGTCTGGAGGGTGAAGAAGAAGAAGAAGCAGAAGAAGGAGAAGGAGAAGGTCAAGTCTGGAGAGTGATGAAGAAGAAGCTGAAGAAGGAGAAGGAGAAGGTGAAGTCTCGAGCTTGAAGAAGAAGAAGCAGAAGAAGGAGAAGGAGAAGGTGAAGTCTGGAGGGTGAAGCAGAACAGCAGAAGAAGGAGAAGTATAAGGTGAATTCTGGAGGGTGAAGAAGAAGAAGCAGAAGAAGGAGATGGAGAATTTGAAGTCTGGAGGGTGAAGAATAAGACGCAGAAGAAGGAGAAGGAGAAGGTGAATTCTGGAGGGTGAAGAAGAAGAAGCAGTAAAAGGAGAAGGAGAATGTGAAGTTTGGAGGGTGAAGAAGAAGAAGCTGAAGAATGAGAAGGAGAAGAGGAAGTCTGGATGGTGAAGAAGAAGCAGAAGAAGGAAAAGGAGAAGGTGATGTCTGCAGGGTGAAGAAGAAGAAGTAGAAGAAGTAGAAGGAGAAGGTGAAGTGGGGAAGGTGAAGAAGAAGAAGGAGAAGAAGGAGAAGTAGAAGGTGAAGTTTGGAGTGTGAAGAAGAAGAAGCAGAAGAAGGAGAAGGAGAAGGTGAAGTCTGGAGGGTGAAGAAGAAGAAACAGAAGAAGGAGAAGGAGAAGGTGAAGTCTGGAGGGTGAAGCAGAAGAAGCAGAAGAAGGAGAAGTATTCGGTGAAATCTGGAGGGTGAAGAAGAAGAAGCAGAAGAAGGAGGAGAAGAAGGTGAAGTCTGGAGGCTTAAGAAGAAGAAGCAGAAGAGGGGGAAGGAGAAGGTAAAGTCTGGAGGGTGAAGAGGATGAAGCAGAATTAGGAGAAGGAGAAGGTGAAGGCTGGAGGGTGAAGAAGAAGAAGCAGACGAGGGAGAAGGAGAGGGTGAAGTCTGGTGGGTGAAGAAGAAGAAGCAGAAGAAGGAGAAGGAGAAGCTGAAGACTGGAGAGTGAAGAAGAAGGAGCAGAAGAAGGAAAAGTAGAAGGTGAAGTCTGGAGGGTGAATACGAAGAAGCAGAACAAGGAGAAGGAGATGGTGAAGTCTGGAGGGTGAAGAAGAAGAGGCAGAAGAAGGAGAAGGAGAAGGTGAAGTCTGGAGGGTGAAGAAGAAGAAGCAGAAGAAGGAGAAGGAGAAGGTGAATTCTGGAGGGTGAAGAAGAAGAAGCAGTAGAAGGAGAAGGAGAAGGTGAAGTCTGGAGGGTGAAGAAGAAGAAGCAGAAGAAGGAGAAGGAGAAGGAGAAGTCCAGAGGGTGATGAAGAAGAAGCAGAAGAAGGAGAAGGAGAAGGTGAAGTCTGGAGGGTGAAGAAGAAGAAGCAGAAGAAGGAGATGGAGAAGGTGAAGTCTGGAGGGTGAAGAAGAAGAAGCAGAAGAAGGAGAAGGAGAAGGTGAAGTCTGGAGGGAGAAGAAGAAGAAGCAGAAGAAAGAGAAGGAGAAGGGGAAGTCTGGAGGGTGAAGAAGAAGTAGCAGAAGAAGGAGAAGGAGAAGGTGAAGTCTAGTGGGTGAAGAAGAAGAAGCTGATGAAGGAGACGTAATAGGTGAAGTCTGGAGTGTGAAGAAAAGAAGCAGAAGGAGAAAGTGAAGGTGAAGTCTGGAGTGCGAAGAAGAAGAAGCAGAAGAAGGAGAAGCAGAAGGTGAAGTCTGGTGGGTGAAGAAGAAGGGGCAGAAGAAGGAGAAGGAGAAGGTGAAGTCTGGAGGGTGAAGAAGAAGAAGCAGAAGAAGGAGAAGGAGAAGGTGAATTCTGGAGGGTGAAGAAGAAGAAGCAGAAGAAGGAGATGGCGAAGTTGAAGTCTGGAGGGTGAAGAAGAAAATGCAGAGGAAGGAGAAGGAGAAGGTGATGTCTGGAGGGTGAAGAATAAGAAGCAGAAGGAGGAGAAGGAGAATGTGAAGATTGGAGGGTGATGAAGAAGAAGCAGAAGAAGGAGAAGGAGAAGGTGAAGTCTGGAGGGTGAAGAAGAAGAAGCAGAAGAAGGAGAAGGAGAAGGTGAAGTCTGCAGGGTGAAGAAGAAAATGCAGGGGAAGGAGAAGGAGAAGGTGAAGTGGGGAGGTTGGAGAAGAAGAAGCAGATTAAGGAGAAGGAGCAGGTGAAGTGTGGAGGGTGAAGAAGATGAAGCAGAAGAAGGAGAAGAAGAACGTGAAGTCTGGAGCTTGAAGAAGAAGAAGGAGAAGAAGGAGAAGGAGGAGGATAAGTCTGGAGGGTGAAGAAGAAGGAGCATAAGGAGGAGAAGGAGAATGTGAAGTCTGGAGTGTGAAGAAGAATAAGCAGAGGAAGGAGAAGGAGAAGGTGAAGTGGGGAGGGTGAAGAAGAAGAAGTAGAAGAAGGAGAAGGTGTAGCTGAAGTCTGGATGGTGAAGAAGAAGAAGCAGATTAAGGAGAAGGAGAAGGTGAAGTGGGGAGGGTGAAGAAGAAGAAGTAGAAGAAGGAGAAGGAGAAGATGAAGCCTGCAGGTTGAAGAAGAAGAAGCAGAAGAAAGTGAAGGAGAAGGTGAAGTCTGGATGGTGAAGAAGAAGAAGCAGAAGAAGGAGAAGGAGAAGGTGAAATCTGGAGGGTGACGAATAAGAAACAGAAGGAGGAGAAGGAGAATGTGAAGATTGGAGGGTGAAGAAGAAGAAGCAGAAGAAGGAGAAGAAGAAGATGAAGTCTGCATGGTGAAGAAGAAAATGCAGCAGAAGGAGAAGGAGAAGGTGAAGTGGGGAGGGTGAAGAAGAAGAAGCAGAATAAGGAGAAGGAGAAGGTGAAGTGTGGAGGGCGAAGAAGAAGAAGCATAAGAAGGAGAAGGAGAAGGTGAAGTCTGGAGGTTGAAGAAGAAGAAGCAGATGAAGGAGAATAAGAAGGTGAAGTCAGGAGCGGGACGAAGAAGAAGCTGAAGAACGAGAAAGAGAAGGTGAAGTCTGGAGGGTGAAGAAGAAGAAGCAGCAGAAGGAGTAGGAGAAGGTGAAGTCTGGAGCTTGAAGAAGAAGAAGGAGAAGAAGGAGAAGTATAAGGTGAAGTCTGGAGGGTGAAGAAGAAGAAGCAGAAGAAGAAGGAGAAGGAGAAGTTGAAATCTGGAGGGTGAAGAAGAAGACGCAGAAGAAGGAGAAGGAGAAGGTGAAGTCTGGAGGGAGCAGAAGATGAAGCAGAAGAAGGAGAAGGAGAAGGTGAAGTCTGGAGGGTGAAGAAGAAGAAGAAGCAGAAGAAGGAGAAGGTCAAGTCTGGAGGGTGAAGAAGAAGAAGCTGAAGAAGGAGAAGGAGAAGGTGACGTCTGGAGCTTGAAGAAGAAGAAGCAGAAGAAGGAGAAGGAGAAGGTGAAGTCTGGAGGGTGAAGCAGAACAGCAGAAGAAGGAGAAGTATAAGGTGAAGTCTGGAGGGTGAAGAAGAAGAAGCAGAAGAAGGAGATGGAGAAGTTGAAGTCTGGAGGGTGAAGAATAAGACGCAGAAGAAGGAGAAGGAGAAGGTGACGTCTGGAGGGTGAAGAAGAAGAAGCAGAAGAAGGAGAATGAGAAGGTGAAGTGTTGATGGTGAAGAAGAAGAAGCAGAAGAAGGAGAAGAATAAGGTGAAGTCTTGAGGGGGAAGAAGAAGAAGCTGAACAACGAGAAGGAGAAGGTGGAGTCTGGAGGGTGAAGAAGAAGAAGCAGAGGAAGGAGAAAGAGAAGGTGAAGTCTGGAGGGTGAAGAAGAAGAAGAAAATGGAGAAGGAGAATGTGAAGTTTGGAGGGTGAAGAAGAAGAAGCAGAAGAATGAGAAGGAGAAGATGAAGTCTGGAGGGTGAAGAAGAAGAAGCAGAAGAAGGAGAAGTAGAAGGTGAAGTCTGCAGTGTGAAGAAGAAGAAGCAGAAGAAGTAGAAGGAGAAGGTGAAGTGGGGAGGGTGAAAAAGAAGAAGGAGAAGAAGGAGAAGTAGAAGGTGAAGTGTGGAGGGTGAAGAAAAGAAGCAGAAGAAGGAGAAGGAGAAGGTGAAGTCTGGAGGGTGAAGAAGAAGAAAAGAAGAAGGAGAAGGAGAAGGTGAAGTCTGGAGCTTGACGAAGAAGAAGCAGAAGAAGGAGAAGGAGAAAGTGATGTCTGGAGGGTGAAGCAGAAGAAGCAGAAGAAGAAGAAGTATTAGGTGAAGTCTGGAGGGTTCAGAAGAAGAAGCAGAAGAAGGAGAATGAGAAGTTGAAGTCTGGAGGGTGAAGAAGAAGACGCAGAAGAAGGAGAATTAGAAGGTGAAGTCTGGAGGGTGAAGAAGGAGAAGCAGAAGAAGGAGAAGGAGAAGGTTAAGTCTAGATGGTGAAGCAGAAGAAGCAGAAGAAGGAGAAGGAGAAGGTGAAGTCGAAGAAGGAGAAGGAGAAGGTGAAGCCTGGAGGGTGAAGCAGAAGAAGCAGAAGAAGGATAAGGAGAAGGTCAAGTCTGGAAGGTGAAGAAGAAGAAGCAGCAGAAGAAGGAGAAGGAGTTGTTGAAGTCTGGAGGGTGAAGAAGAAGAAGTAGAAGAAGGAGAAGGTGAAGTCTGGAGGGTGAAGAAGCAGAAGCAGAAGAAGGAGAAGGAGAAGCTGAAGTGTGGAGGTTGAAGAAGAAGAAGCAGAAGAAGGAGAAGGAGAAGGTGATGTCTGGAGGGTGAAGAAGAAGAAGCAGAAGAAGGAGAAGGAAAAGGTGAAGTCTGGATGGTGAAGAAGAAGAAGCAGAAGAAGGAGAAGGAGGAGGTGAAATCTGGAGGGTGAAGAATAAGAAACAGAAGGAGGAGAAGGAGAATGTGAAGATTGGAGGGAGAAGAAGAAGAAGCAGAAGATGGAGAAGAAGAAGTTAAAGTCTGCATGGTGAAGAAGAAAATGCAGAAGAAGGAGAAGGAGAAGGTGAAGTGGGGAGGGTGAAGAAGAAGATGCAGAATAAGGAGAAGTAGCAGGTGAAGTGTGGAGGGTGAAGAAGAAGAAGCATAAGAAGGAGAAGGAGAAGGTGAAGTCTGGAGGTTGAAGAAGAAGAATCAGACGAAGGAGAATAAGAAGGTGAAGTCTGGAGCGGGAAGAAGAAGAAGCTGAAGAACGAGAAAGAGAAGGTGATGTCTGGAGGGTGAAGAAGAAGAAGCAGAAGAAGGAGAAGTATAAGGTGAAGTCTGGATGGTGAAGAAGAAGAAGCAGAAGAAGAAGGAGAAGGAGAAGTTGAAATCTGGAGGGTGAAGAAGAAGATGCAGAAGAAGGAGAAGAAGGTGAAGTCTGGTGGGCGAAGAAGAAGAAGCCGAAGAAGGAGAAGGAGAAGGTGAAGTCTGGAGGGAGCAGAAGATGAAGCAGAAGAAGGAGAAGGAGAAGGGGAAGTCTGGAGGGTGAAGAAGAAGACGAAGCAGAAGAAGGAGAAGGAGAAGGTCAAGTCTGGAGGGTGAAGAAGAAGAAGCTGAAGAAGGAGAAGGAGAAGGTGAAGTCTGGAACTTGAAGAAGAAGAAGCAGAAGAAGGAGAAGGAGAAGGTGAAGTCTGGAGGGTGAAGCAGAAAAGCAGAAGAAGGAGAAGTATAAGGTGAAGTCTGGAGGGTGAAGAAGAAGAAGCAGAAGAAGGAGATGGAGAAGTTGAAGTCTGGAGGGTGAAGAATAAGACGCACAAGAAGGAGAAGGAGAAGATGAAGTCTGGAGGGTGAAGAAGAAGAAGCAGAAGAAGGAGAATGAGAAGGTGAAGTCCTGATGGTGAAGAAGAAGAAGCAGAAGAAGGGGAAGAATAAGGTGAAGTCTTGAGGGGGAAGATGAAGAAGCTGAACAACGAGAAGGAGAAGGTGGAGTCTGGAGGGTGAAGAAGAAGAAGCAGAGGAAGGAGAAAGAGAAGGTGAAGTCTGGAGGGTGAAGAAGAAGAAGAAAATGGAGAAGGAGAATGTGAAGTTTGGAGGGTGAAGAAGAAGAAGCAGAAGAATGAGAAGGAGAAGATGAAGTCTGCAGTGTGAAGAAGAAGAAGCAGAAGAACTAGGAGGAGAAGGTGAAGTGGGGAGGGTGAAAAAGAAGAAGCAGAAGAAGGAGAAGTAGAAGGTGAAGTGTGGAGGGTGAAGAAAATGAAGCAGAAGAAGGAGAAGGAGAAGGTGAAGTCTGGAGGGTGAAGAAGAAGAAACAGAAGAAGGAGAAGGAGAAGGTGAAGTCTGGAACTTGACGAAGAAGAAGCAGAAGAAGGAGAAGGAGAAAGTGATGTCTGGAGGGTGAAGTAGAAGAAGCAGAAGAAGGAGAAGTATTAGGTGAAGTCTGGAGGGTGAAGAAGAAGAAGCAGAAGAAGGAGAATGAGAAGATGAAGTCTGGAGGGTGAAGAAGAAGAAAAGAAGCAGGAGAAGGAGAAGGTGAAGTCTGGAGCTTGACGAAGAAGAAGCAGAAGAAGGAGAAGGAGAAAGTGATGTCTGGAGGGTGAAGCAGAAGAAGCAGAAGAAGGAGAAGTATTAGGTGAAGTCTGGAGGGTGAAGAAGAAGAAGCAGAAGAAGGAGAATGAGAAGTTGAAGTCTGGAGGGTGAAGAAGAAGACGCAGAAGAAGGAGAATTAGAAGGTGAAGTCTGGAGGGTGAAGAAGAAGAAGCAGAAGAAGGAGAAGGAGAAGGTTAAGTCTGGAGGGTGAAGCAGAAGAAGCAGAAGAAGGAGAAGGAGAAGGTGAAGTCTGGAGGGAGCAGAAGATGAAGCAGAAGAAGGAGAAGGAGAAGGTGAAGTCTGGAGGGTGAAGAAGAAAATGCAGGGGAAGGAGAAGGAGAAGGTGAAGTGGGGAGGTTGGAGAAGAAGAAGCAGATTAAGGAGAAGGAGCAGGTGAAGTGTGGAGGGTGAAGAAGAAGAAGCAGAAGAAGGAGAAGAAGAACGTGAAGTCTGGAGCTTGAAGAAGAAGAAGAAGAAGAAGGAGAAGGGGGAGGAGAAGTCTGGAGGGTGAAGAAGAAGAAGCATAAGGAGGAGAAGGAGAATGTGAAGTCTGGAGTGTGCAGAAGAATAAGCAGAGGAAGGAGAAGGAGAAGGTGAAGTGGGGAGGGTGAAGAAGAAGAAGTAGTAGAAGGAGAAGGTGAAGCTGAAGTCTGGATGGTGAAGAAGAAGAAGCAGATTAAGGAGAAGGAGAAGGTGAAGTGGGGAGGGTGAAGAAGAAGAAGTAGAAGAAGGAGAAGGAGAAGATGAAGCCAGCAGGTTGAAGAAGAAGAAGCAGAAGAAGGAGAAGTAGAAGGTGATGTCTGGATGGTGAAGAAGAAGAAGCAGAAGAAGAAGAAGGAGAAGGTGAAATCTGGAGGGTGACGAATAAGAAACAGAAGGAGGAGAAGGAGAATGTGAAGATTGGAGGGTGAAGAAGAAGAAGCAGAAGAAGGAGAAGAAGAAGATGAAGTCTGCATGGTGAAGAAGAAAATGCAGAAGAAGGAGAAGGAGAAGGTGAAGTGGGGAGGGTGAAGAAGAAGAAGCAGAATAAGGAGAAGGAGAAGGTGAAGTGTGGAGGGCGAAGAAGAAGAAGCATAAGAAGGAGAAGGAGAAGGTGAAGTCTGGAGGTTGAAGAAGAAGAAGCAGACGAAGGAGAATAAGAAGGTGAAGTCTGGAGCGGGACGAAGAAGAAGCTGAAGAACGAGAAAGAGAAGGTGAAGTCTGGAGGGTGAAGAAGAAGAAGCAGAAGAAGGAGAAGAAGAAGGTGAAGTCTGGAGCTTGAAGAAGAAGAAGGAGAAGAAGGAGAAGTATAAGGTGAAGTCTGGAGGGTGAAGAAGAAGAAGCAGAAGAAGAAGGAGAAGGAGAAGTTGAAATCTGGAGGGTGAAGAAGAAGACGCAGAAGAAGGAGAAGGAGAAGGTGAAGTCTGGAGGGAGCAGAAGATGAAGCAGAAGAAGGAGAAGGAGAAGGTGAAGTCTGGAGGGTGAAGAAGAAGAAGAAGCAGAAGAAGGAGAAGGAGAAGGTCAAGTCTGCAGGGTGAAGAAGAAGAAGCTGAAGAAGGAGAAGGAGAAGGTGACGTCTGGAGCTTGAAGAAGAAGAAGCAGAAGAAGGAGATGGAGAAGGTGAAGTCTGGAGGGTGAAGCAGAACAGCAGAAGAAGGAGAAGTATAAGGTGAAGCCTGGAGGGTGAAGAAGAAGAAGCAGAAGAAGGAGAATGAGAAGGTGAAGTCTTGATGGTGAAGAAGAAGAAGCAGAAGAAGGAGAAGAATAAGGTGAAGTCTTGAGGGGGAAGAAGAAGAAGCTGAACAACGAGAAGGAGAAGGTGGAGTCTGGAGGGTGAAGAAGAAGAAGCAGAGGAAGGAGAAAGAGAAGGTGAAGTCTGGAGGGTGAAGAAGAAGAAGAAAATGGAGAAGGAGAATGTGAAGTTTGGAGGGTGAAGAAGAAGAAGCAGAAGAATGAGAAGGAGAAGATGAAGTCTGGAGGGTGAAGAAGAAGAAGCAGAAGAAGGAGAAGTAGAAGGTGAAGTCTGCAGTGTGAAGAAGAAGCAGAAGAAGTAGAAGGAGAAGGTGAAGTGGGGAGGGTGAAAAAGAAGAAGGAGAAGAAGGAGAAGTAGAAGGTGAAGTGTGGAGGGTGAAGAAAAAGAAGCAGAAGAAGGAGAAGGAGAAGGAGAAGTCCGGAGGGTGAAGAAGAAGAAAAGAAGAAGGAGAAGGAGAAGGTGAAGTCTGGAGCTTGACGAAGAAGAAGCAGAAGAAGGAGAAGGAGAAAGTGATGTCTGGAGGGTGAAGCAGAAGAAGCAGAAGAAGAAGAAGTATTAGGTGAAGTCTGGAGGGTTAAGAAGAAGACGCAGAAGAAGGAGAATTAGAAGGTGAAGTCTGGAGGGTGAAGAAGAAGAAGCAGAAGAAGGAGAAGGAGAAGGTTAAGTCTAGATGGTGAAGCAGAAGAAGCAGAAGAAGGAGAAGGAGAAGGTGAAGTCTGGAGGGAGCAGAAGATGAAGCTGAAGAAGGAGAAGGAGAAGGTGAAGCCTGGAGGGTGAAGCAGAAGAAGCAGAAGAAGGATAAGGAGAAGGTCAAGTCTGGAAGGTGAAGAAGAAGAAGCAGCAGAAGAAGGAGAAGGAGTTGTTGAAGTCTGGAGGGTGAAGAAGAAGAAGTAGAAGAAGGAGAAGGAGAAGATGAAGTCTGGAGGGTGAAGAAGCAGAAGCAGAAGAAGGAGAAGGAGAAGCTGAAGTGTGGAGGTTGAAGAAGAAGAAGCAGAAGAAGGAGAAGGAGAAGGTGATGTCTGGAGGGTGAAGAAGAAGAAGCAGAAGAAGGAGAAGGAGAAGGTGAAGTCTGGAGGGTGAAGAAAAAGAAGCAGAAGAAGGAACAGGAGAAGGTGAATTCTGGAGGGCGAAGAAGAAGCAGCAGAAGAAGGAGAAGGCGAAGTTGAAGTCTGGAGGGTGAAGAAGAAAATAAAGGGGAAGGAGAAGGAGAAGGTGAAGTGGGGAAGGTGGAGAAGAAGAAGCAGAATAAGGAGAAGGAGCAGGTGAAGTGTGGAGGGTGAAGAAGAAGAAGCAGAAGAAGGAGAAGAAGGAGAAGTCTGGAGTTTGAAGAAGAAGAAGGAGAAGAAGGAGAAGGAGAAGGAGGAGTCTGGAGGGTGAAGAAGAAGAAGCATAAGGAGGAGAAGGAGAATGTGAAGTCTGGAGGGTGAAGAAGAATAAGCAGAGGAAGGAGAAGGAGAAGGTGAAGTGGGGAGGGTGAAGAAGAAGAAGTAGAAGAAGGAGAAGGAGAAGCTGACGTCTGGATGGTGAAGAAGAAGAAGTAGAGGAAAGAGAAGGAGAAGGTGAAGTGGGGAGGGTGAAGAAGAAGAAGTAGAAGAAGGGGAAGGAAAAGATGAAGTCTGGAGGGTAAACAAGAAGAAGCAGAGGAAGGAGAAGGAGAAGGTGAAGTCTGGAGGGTGAAGAAGAAGATCAAGAAGAAGGAGAAGGAGAAGATGAAGCCTGCAGGGTGAAGAAGAAGAAGCAGAAGAAGGAGAAGGAAAAGGTGAAGTCTGGATGGTGAAGAAGAAGAAGCAGAAGAAGGAGAAGGAGAAGGTGAAATCTGGAGGGTGAAGAATAAGAAACAGAAGGAGGAGAAGGAGAATGTGAAGATTGGAGGGTGAAGAAGAAGAAGCAGAAGATGGAGAAGAAGACGATAAAGTCTGCATGGTGAAGAAGAAAATGCAGAAGAAGGAGAAGGAGAAGGTGAAGTGGGGAGGGTGAAGAAGAAGAAGCAGAATAAGGAGAAGTAGCAGGTGAAGTGTGGAGGCTGAAGAAGAAGAAGCATAAGAAGGAGAAGGAGAAGGTGAAGTCTGGAGGTTGAAGAAGAAGAATCAGACGAAGGAGAATAAGAAGGTGAAGTCTGGAGCGGGAAGAAGAAGAAGCTGAAGAACGAGAAAGAGAAGGTGAAGTCTGGAGGGTGAAGAAGAAGAAGCAGAAGAAGGAGAAGTATAAGGTGAGGTCTGGAGGGTGAAGAAGAAGAAGCAGAAGAAGAAGGAGAAGGAGAAGTTGAAATCTGGAGGGTGAAGAAGAAGACGCAGAAGAAGGAGAAGGAGAAGGTGAAGTCTGGTGGGTGAAGAAGAAGAAGCCGAAGAAGGAGTAGGAGAAGGTGAAGTCTGGAGGGAGCAGAAGATGAAGCAGAAGAAGGAGAAGGAGAAGGTGAAGTCTGGAGGGTGAAGAAGAAGACGAAGCAGACGAAGGAGAAGGAGAAGGTCAAGTCTGGAGGGTGGAGAAGGTCAAGTCTGGAGGGTGAAGAAGAAGAAGCTGAAGAAGGAGAAGGAGAAGGTGAAGTCTGGAGGGTGAAGCAGAAAAGCAGAAGAAGGAGAAGTATAAGGTGAAGTCTGGAGGGTGAAGAAGAAGAAGCAGAAGAAGGAGATGGAGAAGTTGAAGTCTGGAGGGTGAAGAATAAGATGCACAAGAAGGAGAAGGTGAAGGTGAAGTCTGGAGGGTGAAGAAGAAGCAGAAGAAGGAGAATGGGAAGGTGAAGTCCTGATGGTGAAGAAGAAGAAGCAGAAGAAGGAGAAGAATAAGGTGGAGTCTGGAGGGTGAAGAAGAAGAAGTAGAAGAAGGAGAAGGAGAATGTGAAGTCTGGAGGGTGAAGAAGAAGAAGCAGAAGATGGAGAAGAAGATGATAAAGTCTGCATGGTGAAGAAGAAAATGCAGAAGAAGGAGAAGGAGAAGGTGAAGTGGGGAGGGTGAAGAAGAAGAAGCAGAATAAGGAGAAGTAGCAGGTGAAGTGTGGAGGCTGAAGAAGAAGAAGCATAAGAAGGAGAAGGAGAAGGTGAAGTCTGGAGGTTGAAGAAGAAGAATCAGACGAAGGAGAATAAGAAGGTGAAGTCTGGAGCGGGAAGAAGAAGAAGCTGAAGAACGAGAAAGAGAAAGTGAAGTCTGGAGGGTGAAGAAGAAGAAGCAGAAGAAGGAGAAGTATAAGGTGAGGTCTGGAGGGTGAAGAAGAAGAAGCAGAAGAAGAAGGAGAAGGAGAAGTTGAAATCTGGAGGGTGAAGAAGAAGACGCAGAAGAAGGAGAAGGAGAAGGTGAAGTCTGGTGGGTGAAGAAGAAGAAGCCGAAGAAGGAGTAGGAGAAGGTGAAGTCTGGAGGGAGCAGAAGATGAAGCAGAAGAAGGAGAAGGAGAAGGTGAAGTCTGGAGGGTGAAGAAGAAGACGAAGCAGAAGAAGGAGAAGGAGAAGGTCAAGTCTGGAGGGTGGAGAAGGTCAAGTCTGGAGGGTGAAGAAGAAGAAGCTGAAGAAGGAGAAGGAGAAGGTGAAGTCTGGAGGGTGAAGCAGAAAAGCAGAAGAAGGAGAAGCATAAGGTGAAGTCTGGAGGGTGAAGAAGAAGAAGCAGAAGAAGGAGATGGAGAAGTTGAAGTCTGGAGGGTGAAGAATAAGACGCACAAGAAGGAGAAGGTGAAGGTGAAGTCTGGAGGGTGAAGAAGAAGAAGCAGAAGAAGGAGAATGAGAAGGTGAAGTCCTGATGGTGAAGAAGAAGAAGCAGAAGAAGGAGAAGAATAAGGTGAAGTCTTGAGGGGGAAGAAGAAGAAGCTGAACAACGAGAAGGAGAAGGTGGAGTCTGGAGGGTGAAGAAGAAGAAGCAGAGGAAGGAGAAAGAGAAGGTGAAGTCTGGAGGGTGAAGAAGAAGAAGAAAATGGAGAAGGAGAATGTGAAGTTTGGAGGGTGAAGAAGAAGAAGCAGAAGAATGAGAAGGAGAAGATGAAGTCTGGAGGGTGAAGAAGAAGAAGCAGAAGAAGGAGAAGGAGAAGGTGAAGTCTGCAGTGTGAAGAAGAAGAAGCAGAAGAACTAGGAGGAGAAGGTGAAGTGGGGAGGGTGAAAAAGAAGAAGGAGAAGAAGGAGAAGTAGAAGGTGAAGTGTGCATGGTGAAGAAAATGAAGCAGAAGAAGGAGAAGGAGAAGGTGAAGTCTGGAGGGTGAAGAAGAAGAAACAGAAGAAGGAGAAGGAGAAGGTGAAGTCTGGAACTTGACGAAGAAGAAGCAGAAGAAGGAGAAGGAGAAAGTGATGTCTGGAGGGTGAAGCAGAAGAAGCAGAAGAAGGAGAAGTATTAGGTGAAGTCTGGAGGGTGAAGAAGAAGAAGCAGAAGAAGGAGAATGAGAAGATGAATTCTGGAGGGTGAAAAAGAAGAAAAGAAGAAGGAGAAGGAGAAGGTGAAGTCTGGAGCTTGACGAAGAAGAAGCAGAAGAAGGAGAAGGAGAAAGTGATGTCTGGAGGGTGAAGCAGAAGAAGCAGAAGAAGGAGAAGTATTAGGTGAAGTCTGGAGGGTGAAGAAGAAGAAGCAGAAGAAGGAGAATGAGAAGTTGAAGTCTGGAGGGTGAAGAAGAAGACGCAGAAGAAGGAGAATAAGAAGGTGAAGTCTGGAGGGTGAAGAAGAAGAAGCAGAAGAAGGAGAAGGAGAAGGTTAAGTCTGGAGGGTGAAGCAGAAGAAGCAGAAGAAGGAGAAGGAGAAGGTGAAGTCTGGAGGGAGCAGAAGATGAAGCAGAAGAAGGAGAAGGAGAAGGTGAAGTCTGGAGGGTGAAGAAGAAGAAGCAGAAGAAGGATAAGGAGAAGGTCAAGTCTGGAAGGTGAAGAAGAAGAAGCAGCAGAAGAAGGAGAAGGAGTAGTTGAAGCCTGGAGGGTGAAGAAGAAGAAGCAGAAGAAGGAGAGGGAGAAGGTGAAGTCTGGAGGGTGCAGAAGAAGATGCAGAAAAAGGAGATGGAGAGTGTGAAGATTGGAGGGTGAAGAAGAAGAAGCAGAAGAATGAGAAGGAGAAGATGAAATCTGGAGGGTGAAGAAGAAGAAGCAGATGAAGGAGAAGGAGAAGGTGAAGTCCGCAGGGTGAAGAAGAAGAAGCAGAAGAAGTAGAGGGAGAAGGTGAAGTGGGGAGTGTGAAGAAGAAGAAGGAGAAGAAGGAGAATTAGGAGGTGAAGTGTGGAGGGTGAAGAAGAAGAAGTAGAAGAAGGAGAAGGAGAAGGTGAAGCCTGGAGGGTGAAGAAGAAGAAGCAGAAGAAGGAGAATGAGAAGTTGAAGTCTGGAGGGTGAAGAAGAAGACGCAGAAGAAGGAGAATTAGAAGGTGAAGTCTGGAGGGTGAAGAAGAAGAAGCAGAAGAAGGAGAAGGAGAAGGTTAAGTCTGGAGGGTGAAGCAGAAGAAGCAGAAGAAGGAGAAGGAGAAGGTGAAGTCTGGAGGGAGCAGAAGATGAAGCAGAAGAAGGAGAAGGAGAAGGTGAAGTCTGGAGGGTGAAGAAGAAGAAGCAGAAGAAGGATAAGGAGAAGGTCAAGTCTGGAAGGTGAAGAAGAAGAAGCAGCAGAAGAAGGAGAAGGAGTAGTTGAAGTCTGGAGGGTGAAGAAGAAGAAGCAGAAGAAGGAGAGGGAGAAGGTGAAGTCTGGAGGGTGCAGAAGAAGATGCAGAAAAAGGAGATGGAGAGTGTGAAGATTGGAGGGTGAAGAAGAAGAAGCAGAAGAATGAGAAGGAGAAGATGAAATCTGGAGGGTGAAGAAGAAGAAGCAGATGAAGGAGAAGGAGAAGGTGAAGTCCGCAGGGTGAAGAAGAAGAAGCAGAAGAAGTAGAGGGAGAAGGTGAAGTGGGGAGTGTGAAGAAGAAGAAGGAGAAGAAGGAGAATTAGGAGGTGAAGTGTGGAGGGTGAAGAAGAAGAAGTAGAAGAAGGAGAAGGAGAAGGTGAAGCCTGGAGGGTGAAGAAGCAGAAGCAGAAGAAGGAGAAGGAGAAGCTGAAGTATGGAGGTTGAAGAAGAAGCAGAAGAAGGAGAAGGAGAAGGTGAAGTCTGGAGGGCGAAGAAGAAGGGGCAGAAGAAGGAGAAGGAGAAGGTGAAGTCTGGAGGGTGCAGAAGAAGAAGCAGAAGAAGGAGAAGGAGAAGGTGAATTCTGGAGGGTGAAGAAGAAGAAGCAGAAGAAGGAGAAGGCGAAGTTGAAGTCTGGAGTGTGAAGAAGAAAATGCAGAGGAAGGAGAAGGAGAAGGTGATGTCTGGAGTGTGAAGAATAAGAAGCAGAAGAAGGAGAAGGAGAATGTGAAGATTGGAGGGTGAAGAAGAAGATTCAGAAGAAGGAGAAGAAGAAGATGAAGTCTGGAGTGAGAAGAAGAAGAAGCAGAAGAAGCAGAAGGAGAAGGTGAAGTCTGCAGGGTGAAGAAGACAATGCAGGGGAAGGAGAAGGAGAAGGTGAAGTGGGGAAGGTGGAGAAGAAGAAGCAGAATAAGGAGAAGGAGCAGGTGAAGTGTGGAGGGTGAAGAAGAAGAAGCAGAAGAAGGAGAAGAAGAAGGTGAAGTCTGGAGCTTGAAGATGAAGGAGAAGAAGGAGAAGGAAAAGGAGAAGTCTGGAGGGTGAAGAAGAAGAAGCATAAGGAGGAGAAGGAGAATGTGAAGTCTGGAGGGTGAAGAAGAATAAGCAGCGGAAGGAGAAGGTGAAGTGGGGAGGGTGAAGAAGAAGAAGTAGAAGAAGGAGAAGGAGAAGCTGAAGTCTGGATGGTGAAGAAGAAGAAGCAGAGGAAGGAGAAGGAGAAGGTGAAGTGGGGAGGGTGAAGAAGAAGAAGTAGAAGAAGGAGAAGGAAAAGATGAAGTCTGGAGGGTAAAGATGAAGAAGCAGAGGAAGGAGAAGGAGAAGGTGAAGTCTGGAGGGTGAAGAAGAAGAAGTAGACGAAGGAGAAGGAGAAGCTGAAGCCTGCAGGGTGAAGAAGAAGAAGCAGAAGAAGGAGAAGGAGAAGTTGAAGTCTGGATGGGGAAGAAGAAGAAGTAGAAGAAGTAGAAGGAGAAAGTGAAGTGGGGAGGGTGAAGAAGAAGAAGGAGTAGAAGGAGAAGTATAAGGTGAAGTCTGGAGGGTGAAGAAGAAGAAGCAGAAGAAGAAGGAGAAGGAGAATTTGAAATCTGGACGGTGAAGAGGAAGACGCAGAAGAAGGAGAAGGAGAAGGTGAAGTCTGGTGGGTGAAGAAGAAGAAGCCGAAGAAGGAGAAGGAGAAGGCGAAGTCTGGAGGGAGCAGAAGATGAAGCAGAAGAAGGAGAAGGAGAAGGTGAGTCTGGAGGGTGAAGAAGAAGAAGAAGCAGAAGAAGGAGAAGGAGAAGGTCAAGTCTGGAGGGTGAAGAAGAAGAAGCTGAAGAAGGAGAAGGAGAAGGTGAAGTCTGGAGGGTGAAGCAGAAAAGCAGAAGAAGGAGAATTATAAGGTGAAGTCTGGAGGGTGAAGAAGAAGAAGCAGTAGAAGGAGATGGAGAAGTTGAAGTCTGGAGGGTGAAGAATAAGATGCAGAAGAAGGAGAAGGAGAAGGTGAAGTCTGGAGGGTGAAGAAGAAGAAGCTGAACAACGAGAAGGAGAAGGTGGAGTCTGGAGGGTGAAGAAGTACAAGCAGAGGAAGGAGAAAGAGAAGGTGAAGTCTGGAGGGTGAAGAAGAAGAAGAAAATGGAGAAGGAGAATGTGACGTTTGGAGGGTGAAGAAGAAGCAGCAGAATGAGAAGGAGAAGGTGAAGTCTGGAGGGTGAAGAAGAAGAAGCAGAAGAAGGAGAAGGAGAAGGTGAAGTCTGCAGTGAGAAGAAGAAGAAGCAGAAGAAGTAGAAGGAGAAGGTGAAGTGGGGAGGGTGAAAAAGTAGGAGAAGAAGGAGAAGTAGAAGGTGAAGACTGGAGGGTGAAGAAAAAGAAGCAGAAGAAGGAGAAGGAGAAGGTGAAGCCTGGAGGGTGAAGAAGAAGAAAAGAAGAAGGAGAAGGGGGAGGTGAAGTCTGGAGATTGACGAAGAAGAAGCAGAAGAAGGAGAAGGAGAAAGTGATGTCTGGAGGGTGAAGCAGAAGAAGCAGAAGAAGGAGAAGTATTAGGTGAAGTCTGGAGGGTGAAGAAGAAGAAGCAGAAGAAGGCTAATGAGAAGTTGAAGTCTGGAGGGTGAAGAAGAAGACGCAGAATAAGGAGGATTAGAAGGTGAAGTCTGGAGGCTGAAGAAGAAGCAGAAGAAGGAGAAGGAGAAGGTTAAGTCTGGAGGGTGAAGCAGAAGAAGCAGAAGAAGGAGAAGGAGAAGGTGAATTCTGGAGGCAGCAGAAGATGAAGCAGAAGAAGGAGAACGAGAAGGTGAAGTCTGGAGGGTGAGGAAGAAGAAGCAGAAGAAGGATAAGGAGATGGTCAAGTCTGGAAGGTGAAGAAGAAGAAGCAGCAGAAGAAGGAGAAGGAGTAGTTGAAGTCTGGAGGGTGATGAAGAAGAAGCAGAAGAAGGAGAAGGAGAAGGTGAAGTCTGGAGGGTGCAGAAGAAGATGCAGAAAAAGGAGAAGGAGAATGTGAAGTCTGGAGGGTGAAGAAGAAGAAGCAGAAGAAGGAGAACGAGAAGGTGAAGTCTGCAGGGTGAAGAAGAAGAAGCAGAAGAAGTAAAAGGAGAAGGTGAAGTGGGGAGGGTGAAGAAGGAGAAGGAGAAGTAAGAGGTGAAGTGTGGAGGGTGAAGAAGAAGAAGTATAAGAAGGAGAAGGAGAAGGTGAAGCCTGGAGGGTGAAGAAGAAGAAGCAGTAGAAGGAGAAGGAGAAGATGAAGTCTGCAGGGTGAAGAAGAAGAAGCAGAAGAAGGAAATGGAGAAGGTGATGACTGGGGTGTGAAGAAGAAGAAGAAGATGGAGAAGGAGAAGGTGAAGTCTGGAGGGTAAAAAGAAGAAGCAGAATTAGGAGAATGAGAAGGTGAAATCTGGAGGGTGAAGAAAAAGAAGAAGAAGGAGGAGAATGAGAAGGTGAAGTCTGGAGGGTGAAGAAGAAGAAGCAGATAAAGGGAAAGGAGAAGGTGAAGGCTGGAGGGTGAAGAAGAACAAGCAGATGAAGGAGAAGGAGAAGGTAAAGTCAGGATGGTGAAGAAGAAAAAGCACTAGAAGGAGAAGGATAAGGTGAAGACTGGAGGGTGAAGAAGAAGCAGAAGAAGGAGAAGGCGAAGTTGAAGTCTGGAGGGTGAAGAAGAAGCAGCAGAGGAAGGAAAAGTAGAAGGGGAAGTCTGGAGGGTGAAGAAGAAGAAGCAGAAGGAGGAGAAGGAGAATGTGAAGATTGGAGTGTGAGGAAGAAGAAGTAGAAAAAGAAGAAGGAGAAGATGAAGTCTGCAAGGTGAAGAAGAAGAAGCAGAAGACGGAGAAGGAGAAGGTGAAGTCTGCAGGGAGAAGAAGAAGAAGTTGAAGAAGGATAAGGAGAAGGTGAAGTCTGGAAGGTGAAGAAGAAGAAGTAGCAGAAGAAGGAGAAGGAGTAGTTGAAGTCTGGAGGGTGAAGAAGAAGAAGTAGAAGAAGGAGAAGGAGACGGTGAAGTCTGGAGGGTGCAGAAGAAGATGCAGAAAAAGGAGAAGGAGAATGTGAAGTTTGGAGGGTGAAGAAGAAAAAGCAGAAAAATGAGAAGGAGAACATGAAGTCTGGAGGGTGAAGAAGAAGAAGCAGAAGACGGAGAAGGAGAAGGTGAAGTCTGCAGGGTGAAGAAGAAGAAGCAGAAGAAGTAGAAGGAGAAGGTGAAGTGGGGAGGGTGAAGAAGAAGAAGGAGAAGTAGGAGGTGAAGTGTGGAGGGTGAGGAAGAAGAAGTATAAGAAGGTGAAGGAGAAGGTGAAGTCTGGAGGGTGAAGAAGCACAAGCAGAAGAAGGAGAAGGAGAAGCTAAAGTATGGAGGTTGAAGAAGAAGAAGTAGAAGAAGGAGAAGGAGAAGGTGAAGTCTGGAGGGTGAAGATGAAGAAGCAGTAGGAGGAGAAGGAGAAGATGAAGCCTGCAGGGTGAAGAAGAAGAAGCAGAAGAAGGAAATGGAGAGGGTGATGTCTGGAGTGTGAAGAAGAAGAAGAAGATGGAGAAGGAGAAGGTGAAGTCTGGAGGGTAAAAAGAAGAAGCAGAATTAGGAGAATGAGAAGGTGAAGTCTGGAGGGTGAAGAATAAGAAGTAGAAGACGGAGAAGGAGAAGGTGAAGTCTGCAGGGTGAAGAAGAAGAAGCAGAAGAAGTAGAAGGAGAAGGTGAAGTGGGGAGGGTGAAGAAGAAGAAGGAGAAGTAGGAGGTGAAGTGTGGAGGGTGAAGAAGAAGAAGTATAAGAAGGAGAAGGAGAAGGTGAAGTCTGGAGGGTGAAGAAGCACAAGCAGAAGAAGGAGAAGGAGAAGCTAAAGTATGGAGGTTGAAGAAGAAGAAGCAGAAGAAGGAGAAGGAGAAGGTGAAGTCTGGAGGGTTAAGATGAAGATGCAGTAGGAGGAGAAGGAGAAGATGAAGCCTGCAGGGTGAAGTAGAAGAAGCAGAAGAAGGAAATGGAGAAGGTGATGTCTGGAGTGTGAAGAAGAAGAAGAAGATGGAGAAGGAGAAGGTGAAGTCTGGAGGGTAAAAAGAAGAAGCAGAATTAGGAGAATGAGAAGGTGAAGTCTGGAGGGTGAGGAATAAGAAGAAGAAGGAGGAGAATGAGAAGGTGAAGTCTGGAGGGTGAAGAAGAACAAGCAGATGAAGGAGAAGGAGAAGGTAAAGTCTGGACGGTGAAGAAGAAAAAGCACTCGAAGGAGAAGGATAAGGTGAAGTCTGGAGGGTGAAGAAGAAGCAGAAGAAGGAGAAGGCGAAGTTGAAGTCTGGAGGGTGAAGAAGAAGCAGCAGAGGAAGGAAAAGTAGAAGGTGAAGTCTGGAGGGTGAAGAAGAAGAAGCAGAAGGAGGAGAAGGAGAATGTGAAGATTGGAGGGTGAAGAAGAAGAAGCAGAAGAAGGAGAAGGAGAAGATGAAGTCTGCAGGGTGAAGAAGAAGAAGCAGAAGACGGAGAAGGAGAAGGTGAAGTCTGCAGGGAGAAGAAGAAGAAGCAGAAGGAGGAGAAGGAGAAGGTGAAGTGTGGATGGTGAAGAAGAAGAAACAGAAGAAGGAGAAACAGTAGGTGAATTGTGGAGGGTGAAGAAGAAGAAGCAGAAGAAGGAGAAGGAGTTGATGAAGTCTGGAGGGTGAAGAAGAAGAAGCTGAAGAAGGAGAAGGAGAAGGTGAAGTCTGGAATGGGAAGAAGAAGCTGAAGAACGAGAAGGAGAAGGTGAAGTCTGGAGGGTGAAGAAGAAGAAGCAGAAGAAGGAGAAGGAGAAGGTGAAGTCTGGAGCTTGAAGAGGATGAAACAGAAGAAGGAGAAGGAGAAGGTGAAGTCTGGAGGGTGAAGAAGAAGAAGCAGAAGAAGGAGATGGAGAAGTTGAAGTCTGGAGGGTGAAGAATAAGACGCAGAAGAAGGAGAAGGAGAAGGTGAAGTCTGGAGGGTGAAGAAGAAGAAGCAGAAGAAGGAGAATGAGAAGGTGAAGTCTTGATGGTGAAGAAGAAGAAGCAGAAGAAGGAGAAGAATAAGGTGAAGTCTTGAGGGTGTAGAAGAACAAGCTGAACAACGAGAAGGAGAAGGTGGAGTCTGGAGGGTGAAGAAGAAGATGCAGAGGAAGGAGAAAGAGAAGGTGAAGTCTGGAGGGTGAAGAAGAAGAAGAAAATGGAGAAGGAGAATGTGAAGTTTGGAGGTTGAAGAAGAAGAAGCAGAAGAATGAGACGGAGAAGATGAAGTCTGGAGTGTGAAGAAGAAGAAGCAGAAGAAGGAGAAGGAGAAGGTGAAGTCTGCAGTGTGAAGAAGAAGAAGCAGAAGAAGTAGAAGGAGAAGGTGAAGTGGGGAGGGTGAAAATGAAGAAGGAGAAGAAGGAGAAGTAGAAGGTGAAGTGTGGAGGGTGAAGAAAATGAAGCAGAAGAAGGAGAAGGAGAAGGTGAAGTCTGGTGGGTGAAGAAGAAGAAAAGAAGAAGGAGAAGGAGAAGGTGAAGTCTGGAGGGTGAAGAAGAAGGGGCAGAAGAAGGAGAAGGAGAAGGTGAATTCTGGAGGGTGAAGAAGAAGAAGCAGAAGAAGGAGAAGGTGAAGTTGAAGTCTGGAGGGTGAAGAAGAAAATGCAGAGGAAGGAGAAGGAGAAGGTGATGTCTGGAGGGTGAAGAATAAGAAGCAGAAGGAGGAGAAGGAGAATGTGAAGATTGGAGGGTGATGAAGAAGAATCAGAAGAAGGAGACGAAGAAGATGAAGTCTGGAGCGATAAGAAGAAGAAGCAGAAGAAGGAGAAGGAGAAGGTGAAGTCTGCAGGGTGAAGAAGAAAATGCAGGGGAAGGAGAAGGAGAAGGTGAAGTGGGGAGGGTGGAGAAGAAGAAGCAGAATAAGGAGAAGGAGCAGGTGAAGTGTGGAGGGTGAAGAAGAAGAAGCAGAAGAAGGAGAAGAAGATGGTGAAGGCTGGAGCTTGAAGAAGAAGAAGGAGAAGAAGGAGAAGGAGAAGGAGAAGTCTGGAGGGTGAAGAAGAAGAAGCATAAGGAGGAGAAGGAGAATGTGAAGTCTGGAGGGTGAAGAAGAATAAGCAGTGGAAGGAGAAGGTGAAGTGGGGAGGGTGAAGAAGAAGAAGTAGAAGAAGGAGAAGGAGAAGCTGAAGTCTGGATGGTGAAGAAGAAGAAGCAGAGGAAGGAGAAGGAGAAGGTGAAGTGGGGAGGGTGAAGAAGAAGAAGTAGTAGAAGGAGAAGGAAAAGATGAAGTCTGGAGGGGAAAGAAGAAGCAGAGGAAGGAGAAGGAGAAGGTGAAGTCTGGAGGGTGAAGAAGAAGAAGTAGAAGAAGGAGAAGGAGAAGCTGAAGCCTGCAGGGTGAAGAAGAAGAAGCAGAAAAAGGAGGAGGAGAAGGTGAAGTCTGGATGGTGAAGAAGAAGCAGAAGAAGGAGAAGGAGAAGGTCAAATCTGGAGGGTGAAGAATAAGAAACAGAAGGAGGAGAAGGAAAATGTGAAGTTTGGAGGGTGAAGAAGAAGAAGCAGAAGAAGGAGAAGAAGAAGATGAAGTCTGCATGGTGAAGAAGAAAATGCAGGAGAAGGAGAAGGTGAAGTGGGGAAGGTGAAGAAGAAGAAGCAGAATAAGGAGAAGGAGAAGGTGAAGTGTGGAAGGCGAAGAAGAAGAAGCATAAGAAGGAGAAGGAGAAGGTGAAGTCTGGAGGTTGAAGAAGAAGAAGCAGATGAAGGAGAATAAGAAGGTGAAGTCTGGAGCGGGAAGAAGAAGAAGCTGAAGAACGAGAAAGAGAAGGTGAAGTCTGGAGGGTGAAGAAGAAGAAGCAGAAGAAGGAGAAGGAGAAGGTGAAGTCTGGAGCTTGAAGAAGAAGAAGGAGAAGAAGGAGAAGTATAAGGTGAAGTCTGGAGGGTGAAGAAGAAGAAGCAGAAGAAGAAGGAGAAGGAGAAGTTGAAATCTGGAGGGTGAAGAAGAAGACGCAGAAGAAGGAGAAGGAGAAGGTGAAGTCTGGTGGGTGAAGAAGAAGAAGCCGAAGAAGGAGAAGGAGAAGGTGAAGTCTGGAGGGAGCAGAAGATGAAGCAGAAGAAGGAGAAGGAGAAGGTGAAGTCTGGAGGGTGAAGAAGAAGAAGAAGCAGAAGAAGGAGAAGGAGAAGGTCAAGTCTGGAGGGTGAAGAAGAAGAAGCTGAAGAAGGAGAAGGAGAAGTTGAAGTCTGGAGCTTGAAGAAGAAGAAGCAGAAGAAGGAGAAGGAGAAGGTGATGTCTGGAGGGTGAAGCAGAAAAGCAGAAGAAGGAGAAGTATAAGGTGAAGTCTGGGGGGTGAAGAAGAAGAAGCAGAAGAAGGAGATGGAGAAGTTGAAGTCTGGAGGGTGAAGAATAAGACGCAGAAGAAGGAGAAGGAGAAGGTGAAGTCTGGAGGGTGAAGAAGAAGAAGCAGAAGAAGGAGAAGGAGAAGGTGAAGTCTGGGGGGTGAAGAAGAAGAAGCAGAAGAAGGAGATGGAGAAGGTGAAGTCTGGAGGGTGAAGCAGAAGAAGCAGAAGAAGGATAAGGAGGAGGTCAAGTCTGGAAGGTGAAGAAGAAGCAGCAGCAGAAGAAGGAGAAGGAGTAGTTGAAGTCTGGAGGGTGAAGAAGAAGAAGTAGAAGAAGGAGAAGGAGAAGGTGAAGTCTGGAGGGTGCAGAAGAAGATGCAGAAAAAGGAGATGGAGAGTGTGAAGATTGGAGGGTGAAGAAGAAGAAGCAGAAGAATGAGAAGGAGAAGATGAAGTCTGGAGGGTGAAGAAGAAGAAGCAGATGAAGGAGAAGGAGAAGGTGATGTCTGAAGGGTGAAGAAGAAGAAGCAGAAGAAGTAGAAGGAGAAGGTGAAGTGGGGAGGGTGAAGAAGAAGAAGGAGAAGAAGGAGAAGTAGGAGGTGAAGTGTGGAGGGTGAAGAAGAAGAAGTTGAAGAAGGAGAAGGAGAAGGTGAAGTCTGGAGGGTGAAGAAGAAGAGGCAGAAGAAGGAGTAGGAGAAGGTGAAGTCTGGAGGGTGCAGAAGAAGAAGCAGAAGAAGGAGAAGGAGAAGGAGAATTCTGGAGGGTGAAGAAGAAGAAGCAGAAGAAGGAGAAGGCGAAGTTGAAGTCTGGAGGGTGAAGAAGAAAATGCAGAGGAAGGAGAAGGAGAAGGTGATGTCTGGAGGGTGAAGAATAAGAAGCAGAAGGAGGAGAAGGAGAATGTGAAGATTGGAGGGTGAAGAAGAAGAATCAGAAGAAGGAGAAGAAGAAGATGAAGTCTGGAGGGTGAAGAAGAAGAAGCAGAAGAAGGAGAAGGAGAAGGTGAAGTCTGCAGGGTGAAGAAGAAAATGCAGGGGAAGGAGAAGGAGAAGGTGAAGTGGGGAGTTTGGAGAAGAAGAAGCTGAAGAAGGAGAAGGAGAAGTTGAAGTCTGGAGCTTGAAGAAGAAGAAGCAGAAGAAGGAGAAGGCGAAGGTGAAGTCTGGAGGGTGAAGCAGAAAAGCAGAAGAAGGAGAAGTATAAGGTGAAGTCTGGGGGGTGAAGAAGAAGAAGCAGAAGAAGGAGATGGAGAAGTTGAAGTCTGGAGGGTGAAGAATAAGACGCAGAAGAAGGAGAAGGAGAAGGTGAAGTCTGGAGGGTGAAGAAGAAGAAGCAGAAGAAGGAGAATGAGAAGGTGAAGCCTTGATGGTGAAGAAGAAGAAGCAGACTAAGGAGAAGAATAAGGTGAAGTCTTGAGGGGGAAGAAGAAGAAGCTGAACAACGAGAAGGAGAAGGTGGAGTCTGGAGGGTGAAGAAGAAGAAGTAGAAGAAGGAGAAGGAGAAGCTGAAGCCTGCAGGGTGAAGAAGAAGAAGCAGAAAAAGGAGGAGGAGAAGGTGAAGTCTGGATGGTGAAGAAGAAGCAGAAGAAGGAGAAGGAGAAGGTCAAATCTGGAGGGTGAAGAATAAGAAACAGAAGGAGGAGAAGGAGAATGTGAAGATTGGAGGGTGAAGAAGAAGAAGCAGAAGAAGGAGAAGAAGAAGATGAAGTCTGCATGGTGAAGAAGAAAATGCAGGAGAAGGAGAAGGTGAAGTGGGGAAGGTGAATAAGAAGAAGCAGAATAAGGAGAAGGAGAAGGTGAAGTGTGGAAGGCGAAGAAGAAGAAGCATAAGAAGGAGAAGGAGAAGGTGAAGTCTGGAGGTTGAAGAAGAAGAAGCAGACGAAGGAGAATAAGAAGGTGAAGTCTGGAGCGGGAAGAAGAAGAAGCTGAAGAACGAGAAAGAGAAGGTGAAGTCTGGAGGGTGAAGAAGAAGAAGCAGAAGAAGGAGAAGGAGAAGGTGAAGTCTGGAGCTTGAAGAAGAAGAAGGAGAAGAAGGAGAAGTATAAGGTGAAGTCTGGAGGGTGAAGAAGAAGAAGCAGAAGAAGAAGGAGAAGGAGAAGTTGAAATCTGGAGGGTGAAGAAGAAGACGCAGAAGAAGGAGAAGGAGAAGGTGAAGTCTGGTGGGTGAAGAAGAAGAAGCCGAAGAAGGAGAAGGAGAAGGTGAAGTCTGGAGGGAGCAGAAGATGAAGCAGAAGAAGGAGAAGGAGAAGGTGAAGTCTGGAGGGTGAAGAAGAAGAAGAAGCAGAAGAAGGAGAAGGAGAAGGTCAAGTCTGGAGGGTGAAGAAGAAGAAGCTGAAGAAGGAGAAGGAGAAGTTGAAGTCTGGAGCTTGAAGAAGAAGAAGCAGAAGAAGGAGAAGGAGAAGGTGAAGTCTGGAGGGTGAAGCAGAAAAGCAGAAGAAGGAGAAGTATAAGGTGAAGTCTGGGGGGTGAAGAAGAAGATGCAGAAGAAGGAGATGGAGAAGTTGAAGTCTGGAGGGTGAAGAATAAGACTCAGAAGAAGGAGAAGGAGAAGGTGAAGTCTGGAGGGTGAAGAAGAAGAAGCAGAAGAAGGAGAATGAGAAGGTGAAGCCTTGATGGTGAAGAAGAAGAAGCAGACTTAGGAGAAGAATAAGGTGAAGTCTTGAGGGGGAAGAAGAAGAAGCTGAACAACGAGAAGGAGAAGGTGGAGTCTGGAGGGTGAAGAAGAAGAAGCAGGGAAGGAGAAAGAGAAGGTGAAGTCTGGAGCGTGAAGAAGAAGAAGAAAATGGAGAAGGTGAATGTGACGTTTGGAGGGTGAAGAAGAAGAAGCAGAAGAATGAGAAGGGGAAGATGAAGTCTGGAGGGTGAAGAAGAAGAAGCAGAAGAAGGAGAAGGAGAAGGTGAAGTCTGCAGTGTGAAGAAGAAGAAGCAGAAGAAGTAGAAGGAGAAGGTGAAGTGGGGCGGGTGAAAAAGAAGAAGGAGAAGAAGGAGAAGTAGAAGGTGAAGTGTGGAGGGTGAAGAAAAAGAAGCAGAAGAAGGAGAAGGTGAAGGTGAAGCCTGGAGGGTGAAGAAGAAGAGAAGAAGAAGGAGAAGGAGAAGGTGAAGTCTGGAGCTTGATGAAGAAGAAGCAGAAGAAGGAGAAGGAGAAAGTGATGTCTGGAGGGTGAAGCAGAAGAAGCAGAAGAAGGAGAAGTATTAGGTGAAGTCTGGAGGTTGAAGAAGAAGAAGCAGAAGAAGGATAAGGAGAAGGTCAAGTCTGGAAGGTGAAGAAGAAGAAGCAGCAGAAGAAGGAGAAGGAGTAGTTGAAGCCTGGAGGGTGATGAAGAAGAAGCAGAAGAAGGAGAAGGAGAAGGTGAAGTCTGGAGGGTGCAGAAGAAGATGCAGAAAGAGGAGAAGGAGAATGTGATGTTTGGAGGGTGAAGAAGAAGAAGCAGAAGAATGAGAAGGAGTAGATGAAGTCTGGAGGGTGAAGAAGAAGAAGCAGAAGAAGGAGAAGGAGAAGGTGAAGTCTGCAGAGTGAAGAAGAAGAAGCAGAAGAAGTAGACGGAGAAGGTGAAGTGGGGAGGGTGAAGAAGAAGAAGGAGAAGTAGGAGGTGAAGTGTGGAGGGAGAAAAAGAAGAAGTAGAAGAAGGAGAAGGAGAAGGTGAAGTCTGGAGGGTGAAGAAGCAGAAGCAGAAGAAGAAGAAGGAGAAGGTGAAGTCTGGAGGGTGAAGAAGAAGAAGCAGTAGAAGGAGAAGGAGAAGATGAAGTCTGCAGGGTGAAGAAGAAGAAGCAGAAGAAGGAAATGGAGAAGGTGATGTCTGGAGTGTGAAGAAGAAGAAGAAGATGGAGAAGGAGAAGGTGAAGTCTGGAGGGTAAAAAGAAGAAGTAGAATTAGGAGAATGAGAAGGTGAAGTCTGGAGGGTGAAGAATAAGAAGAAGAAGGAGGAGAATGAGAAGGTGAAGTCTGGAGGGTGAAGAAGAAGAAGCAGATAAAGGAGAAGGAGAAGGTAAAGTCTGGATGGTGAAGAAGAAAAAGCACTAGAAGGAGAAGGATAAGGTGAAGTCTGGAGGGTGAAAAAGAAGCAGAAGAAGGAGAAGGCGAAGTTGAAGTCGGAGGGTGAAGACGAAGCAGCAGAGGAAGGAAAAGTAGAAGGTGAAGTCTGGAGGGTGAAGAAGAAGAAGCAGAAGGAGGAGAAGGAGAATGTGAAGATTGGAGGGTGAAGAAGAAGAAGCAGAAGAAGGAGAAGGAGAAGATGAAGTCTGCAGGGTGAAGAAGAAGAAGCAGAAGACGGAAAAAGGAGAAGGTGAAGTCTGCAGGGAGAAGAAGAAGAAGCAGAAGGAGGAGAAGGAGAAGGTGAAGTGTGGAGGGTGAAGAAGAAGAAACAGAAGAAGGAGAAACAGTCGGTGAATTGTGGAGGGTGAAGAAGAAGAAGCAGAAGAAGGAGAAGGAGAAGGTTAAGTCTGGAGGGTGAAGCAGAAGAAGCAGAAGAAGGAGAAGGAGAAGGTGAAGTCTGGAGGGCGCAGAAGATGAAGCAGAAGAAGGAGAAGGAGAAGGTGAAGTCTGGAGGGTGAAGAAGAAGAAGTTGAAGAAGGATAAGGAGAAGGTCAAGTCTGGAAGGTGAAGAAGAAGAAGCAGCAGAAGGAAGAGAAGGAGTAGTTGAAGTCTGGACGGTGAAGAAGAAGAAGCAGAAGAAGGAGAAGGAGAAGGTGAAGTCTGGAGGGTGCAGAAGAAGATGCAGAAAAAGGAGAAGGAGAATGTGAAGTTTGGAGGGTCAAGAAGAAGAAGCAGAAAAATGAGAAGGGGAAGATGAAGACTGGAGGGTGAAGAAGAAGAAGCAGAAGACAGAGAAGGAGAAGGTGAAGTCTGCAGGGTGAAGAAGAAGAAGCAGAAGAAGTAGAAGGAGAAGGTGAAGTGGGGAGGGTGAAGAAGAAGAAGGAAAAGAAGGAGAAGTAGGAGGTGAAGTGTGGAGGGTGAAGAAGAAGAAGTAGAAGAAGGAGAAGGAGAAGGTGAAGTCTGGAGGGTGAAGAAGCAGAAGCAGAAGAAGGAGAAGTAGAAGCTGAAGTATGGAGGTTAAAGAAGAAGAAGCAGAAGAAGGAGAAGGAGAAGCTGAAGTCTGGAGGGTGAAGAAGAAGAAGCAGTAGAAGGAGAAGGAGAAGATGAAGTCTGCAGGGTGAAGAAGAAGAAGCAGAAGAAGGAAATGGAGAAGGTGATGTCTGGAGTGTGAAGAAGAAGAAGAAGATGGAGAAGGAGAAGGTGAAGTCTGGAGGGTAAAAAGAAGAAGCAGAATTAGGAGAATGAGAAGGTGCAGTCTGGAGGGTAAAGAATAAGAAGAAGATGGAGGAGAATGAGAAGGTGAAGTCTGGAGGGTGAAGAAGAAGAAGCAGATAAAGGAAAAGGAGAAGGTGAAGGCTGGAGGGTGAAGAAGAACAAGCAGAAGAAGGAGAAGGAGAAGGTAAAGTCTGGATGGTGAAGAAGAAAAGGCACTAGAAGGAGAAGGATAAGGTGAAGTCTGGAGGGTGAAGAAGAAGCAGAAGAAGGAGAAGGCGAAGTTGAAGTCTGGAGGGTGAAGAAGAAGCAGCAGAGCAAGGAAAAGTAGAAGGTGAAGTCTGGAGGGTGAAGAAGAAGAAGCAGAAGGAGGAGAAGGAGAATGTGAAGATTGGAGGGTGAAGAAGAAGATGCAGAAGAAGGAGAAGAAGAAGATGAAGTCTGCAGGGTGAAGAAGAAGAAGCAGAAGACGGAGAAGGAGAAGGTGAAGTCTGCACGGAGAAGAAGAAGAAGCAGAAGGAGGAGAAGGAGAAGGTGAAGTGTGGAGGGTGAAGAAGAAGAAACAGAAGAAGGAGAAACAGTAGGTGAATTGTGGAGGGTGAAGAAGAAGAAGCAGAAGAAGGAGAAGGAGTTGATGAAGTCTGGAGGGTGAAGAAGAAGAAGCTGAAGAAGGAGAAGGGGAAGGTGAAGTCTGGAATGGGAAGAAGAAGCTGAAGAACGAGAAGGAGAAGGTGAAGTCTGGAGGGTGAAGAAGAAGAAGCAGAAGAAGGAGATGGAGAAGTTGAAGTCTGGAGGGTGAAGAATAAGACGCAGAAGAAGGAGAAGTAGAAGGTGAAGTCTGGAGGGTGAAGAAGAAGAAGCAGAAGAAGGAGAATGAGAAGTTGAAGTCTTGATGGTGAAGAAGAAGAAGCAGAAAAGGAGAAGAATAAGGTGAAGTCTTGAGGGGGAAGAAGAAGAAGCTGAACAACGAGAAGGAGAAGGCGGAGTCTGGAGGGTGAAGAAGAAGAAGCAGAGGAAGGAGAAAGAGAAGGTGAAGTCTGGATGGTGAAGAAGAAGAAGAAAATGGAGAAGGAGAATGTGAAGTTTGGAGGGTGAAGAAGAAAAAGCAGAAGAAGGAGAAGGAGAAGGTGAAGTCTGCAATGTGAAGAAGAAGAAGCAGAAGAAGTAGAAGGAGAAGGTGAAGTGGGGAGGGTGAAAAAGAAGAAGGAGAAGAAGGAGAAGTAGAAGGTGAAGTGTGGAGGGTGAAGAAAATGAAGCAGAAAAAGGAGAAGGAGAAGGTGAAGTCGGGAGGGTGAAGAGGAAGAAAAGAAGAAGGAGAAGGAGAAGGTGAAGTCTGGAGCTTGACGAAGAAGAAGCAGAAGAAGGAGAAGGAGAAAGTGATGTCTGGAGGGTGAAGCAGAAGAAGCAGAAGAAGGAGAAGTATTAGGTGAAGTCTGGAGGGTGAAGAAGAAGAAGCAGAAGAAGGAGAATGAGAAGTTGAAGTCTGGAGGGTGAAGAAGAAGACGCAGAAGAAGGAGAATTAGAAGGTGAAGTCTGGAGGGTGAAGAAGAAGAAGCAGAAGAAGGAGAAGGAGAAGGTTAAGTCTGGAGGGTGAAGCAGAAGAAGCAGAAGAAGGAGAAGGAGAAGGTGAAGTCTGGAGGGAGCAGAAGATAAAGCAGAAGAAGGAGAAGGAGAAGGTGAAGTCTGGAGGGTGAAGAAGAAGAAGCAGAAGAAGGATAAGGAGGAGGTCAAGTCTGGAAGGTGAAGAAGAAGAAGCAGCAGAAGAAGGAGAAGGAGTAGTTGAAGTCTGGAGGGTGAAGAAGAAGAAGTAGAAGAAGGAGAAGGAGAAGGTGAAGTCTGGAGGGTGAAGAAGAAGAAGCAGATGAAGGAGAAGGAGAAGGTGAAGTCTGAAGGGTGAAGAAGAAGAAGCAGAAGAAGTAGAAGGAGAAGGTGAAGTGGGGAGGGTGAAGAAGAAGAAGGAGAAGAAGGAGAAGTAGGAGGTGAAGTGGGGAGGGTGAAGAGGAAGAAGGAGAAGAAGGGGAAGTAGGAGGTGAAGTGTGGAGGGTGAAGAAGAAGAAGTAGAAGAAGGAGAAGGAGAAGGTGAAGTCTGGAGGGTGAAGAAGAAGGGGCAGAAGAAGGAGAAGGAGAAGGTGAAGTCTGGAGGGTGCAGAAGAAGAAGCAGAAGAAGGAGAAGGAGAAGGAGAATTCTGGAGGGTGAAGAAGAAGAAGCAGAAGAAGGAGAAGGCGAAGTTGAAGTCTGGAGGGTGAAGAAGAAAATGCAGAGGAAGGAGAAGGAGAAGGTGATGTCTGGAGGGTGAAGAATAAGAAGCAGAAGGAGGAGAAGGAGAATGTGAAGATTGGAGGGTGAAGAAGAAGAATCAGAATAAGGAGAAGAAGAAGATGAAGTCTGGAGGGTGAAGAAGAAGAAGCAGAAGAAGGAGAAGGAGAAGGTGAAGTCTGCAGGGTGAAGAAGAAAATGCAGGGCAAGGAGAAGGAGAAGGTGAAGTGGGGAGGTTGGAGAAGAAGAAGAAGAATAAGGAGAAGGAGCAGGTGAAGTGTGGAGGGTGAAGAAGAAGAAGCAGAAGAAGGAGAAGAAGAAGGTGAAGTCTGGAGCTTGAAGAAGAAGAAGGAGAAGAAGGAGAAGGAGAAGGAGAAGTCTGGAGGGTGAAGAAGAAGAAGCATAAGGAGGAGAAGGAGAATGTGAAGTCTGGAGGGTGAAGAAGAATAAGCAGAGGAAGGAGAAGGTGAAGAGGGGAGGGTGAAGAAGAAGAAGTAGAAGAAGGAGAAGGAGAAGCTGAAGTCTGGATGGTGAAGAAGAAGAAGCAGAGGAAGGAGAAGGAGAAGGTGAAGTGGGGAGGGTGAAGAAGAAGAAGTAGAAGAAGGAGAAGGAAAATATGAAGTCTGGAGGGTAAAGAAGAAGAAGCCGAGGAAGGAGAAGGAGAAGGTGAAATCTGGAGGGTGAAGAAGAAGAAGTAGAAGAAGGAGAAGGAGAAGCTGAAGCCTGCAGGGTGAAGAAGAAGAAGCAGGAAAAGGAGAAGGAGAAGGTGAAGTCTGGATGGTGAAGAAGAAGAAGCAGAAGAAGGAGAAGGAGAAGGTGAAATCTGGAGGGTGAAGAATAAGAAACAGAAGGAGGAGAAGGAGAATGTGAAGATTGGAGGGTGAAGAAGAAGAAGCAGAAGAAGGAGAAGAAGAAGATGAAGTCTGCATGGTGAAGAAGAAAATGCAGAAGAAGGAGAAGGAGAAGGTGAAGTGGGGAGGGTGAAGAAGAAGAAGCAGAATAAGGAGAAGGAGAAGGTGAAGTGTGGAGGGCGAAGAAGAAGAAGCATAAGAAGGAGAAGGAGAAGGTGAAGTCTGGAGTTTGAAGAAGAAGAAGCAGACGAAGGAGAATAAGCAGGTGAAGTCTGGAGCGGGAAGAAGAAGTAGCTGAAGAACGAGAAAGAGAAGGTGAAGTCTGGAGGGTGAAGAAGAAGAAGCAGAAGAAGGAGAAGGAGAAGGTGAAGTCTGGAGCTTGAAGAAGAAGAAGGAGAAGAAGAAGAAGGATAAGGTGAAGTCTGGAGGGTGAAGAAGAAGAAGCAGAAGAAGAAGGAGATGGAGAAGTTGAAATCTGGAGGGTGAAGAAGAAGACGCAGAAGAAGGAGAAGGAGAAGGTGAAGTCTGGTGGGTGAAGAAGAAGGAGCCGAAGAAGGAGAAGGAGAACGTGAAGTCTGGAGGGAGCAGAAGATGAAGCAGAAGAAGGGTAAGGAGAAGGTGAAGTCAGGAGGGTGAAGAAGAAGAAGCAGAAGAAGGAGAAGGAGAAGGTCAAGTCTAGAGGGTGAAGAAGAAGAAGCTGAAGAAGGAGAAGGAGAAGGTGAAGTCTGGAGCTTGAAGAAGAAGAAGCAGAAGAAGGAGAAGGAGAAGGTGAAGTCTGGAGGGTGAAGCAGAAAAGCAGAAGAAGGAGAAGTATAAGGTGAAGTCTGGAGGGTGAAGAAGTAGAAGCAGAAGAAGGAGATGGAGAAGTTTGAGTCTGGAGGGTGAAGAATAAGTCGCAGAAGAAGGAGAAGGAGAAGGTGAAGTCTGGAGGGTGAAGAAGAAGAAGCAGAAGAGGAGAATGAGAAGGTGAAGTCTTGATGGTGAAGAAGAAGAAGCAGAAGAAGGAGAAGAGTAAGGTGAAGTCTTGAGGGGGAAGAAGAAGAAGCTGAACAACGAGAAGCAGAAGGTGGAGTCTGGAGGGTGAAGAAGAAGAAGCAGAGGAAGGGGAAAGAGAAGGTGAAGTCTGGAGGGTGAAGAAGAAGAAGAGAATGGAGAAGGAGAATGTGACGTTTGGAGGGTGAAGAAGAAGAAGCAGAAGAATGAGAAGGAGAAGATGAAGTCTGGAGGGTGAAGCAGAAGAAGAGAATGGAGAAGGAGAATGTGACGTTTGGAGGGTGAAGAAGAAGAAGCAGAAGAATGAGAAGGAGAAGATGAAGTCTGGAGGGTGAAGAAGAAGAAGCAGAAGGAGGAGAAGGAGAAGGTGAAGTGGGGAGGGTGAAAAAGAAGGAGAAGAAGGAGAAGTGGAAGGTGAAGTGTGGAGGGTGAAGAAAAAGAAGCAGAAGAAGGAGAAGGAGAAGGTGAAGCCTGGAGGGTGAAGAAGAAGAAAAGAAGAAGGAGAAGGAGAAGGTGAAGTCTAGAGATTGACAAAGAAGAAGCAGAAGAAGGAGAAGGAGAAAGTGAAGTCTGGAGGGTGAAGCAGAAGAAGCAGAAGAAGGAGAAGTATTAGGTGAAGTCTGGAGGGTGAAGAAGAAGAAGAAGCAGAAGAAGGATAAGGAGAAGGTCAAGTCTGGAAGGTGAAGAAGAAGAAGCAGCAGAAGAAGGAGAAGGAGTAGTTGAAGCCTGGAGGGTGATGAAGAAGAAGCAGAAGAAGGAGAAGGAGAAGGTGAAGTCTGGAGGGTGCAGAAGAAGATGCAGAAAGAGGAGAAGGAGAATGTGAAGTCTGGAGGGTGAAGAAGAATAAGCAGAGGAAGGAGAAGGTGAAGTGGGGAGGGTGAAGAAGAAGAAGTAGAAGAAGGAGAAGGAGAAGCTGAAGTCTGGATGGTGAAGAAGAAGAAGCAGAGGAAGGAGAAGGAGAAGGTGAAGTGGGGAGGGTGAAGAAGAAGAAGTAGAAGAAGGAGAAGGAAAAGATGAAGTCTGGAGGGTAAAGAAGAAGAAGCCGAGGAAGGAGAAGGAGAAGGTGAAGTCTGGAGGGTGAAGAAGAAGAAGTAGAAGAAGGAGAAGGAGAAGCTGAAGCCTGCAGGGTGAAGAAGAAGAAGCAGGAAAAGGAGAAGGAGAAGGTGAAGTCTGGATGGTGAAGAAGAAGAAGCAGAAGAAGGAGAAGGAGAAGGTGAAATCTGGAGGGTGAAGAATAAGAAACAGAAGGAGGAGAAGGAGAATGTGAAGATTGGAGGGTGAAGAAGAAGAAGCAGAAGAAGGAGAAGAAGAAGATGAAGTCTGCATGGTGAAGAAGAAAATGCAGAAGAAGGAGAAGGAGAAGGTGAAGTGGGGAGGGTGAAGAAGAAGAAGCAGAATAAGGAGAAGGAGAAGGTGAAGTGTGGAGGGCGAAGAAGAAGAAGCATAAGAAGGAGAAGGAGAAGGTGAAGTCTGGAGTTTGAAGAAGAAGAAGCAGACGAAGGAGAATAAGCAGGTGAAGTCTGGAGCGGGAAGAAGAAGAAGGTGAAGAACGAGAAAGAGAAGGTGAAGTCTGGAGGGTGAAGAAGAAGAAGCAGAAGAAAGAGAAGGAGAAGGTGAAGTCTGGAGCTTGAAGAAGAAGAAGGAGAAGAAGAAGAAGGATAAGGTGAAGTCTGGAGGGTGAAGAAGAAGAAGCAGAAGAAGAAGGAGATGGAGAAGTTGAAATCTGGAGGGTGAAGAAGAAGACGCAGAAGAAGGAGAAGGAGAAGGTGAAGTCTGGTGGGTGAAGAAGAAGGAGCCGAAGAAGGAGAAGGAGAACGTGAAGTCTGGAGGGAGCAGAAGATGAAGCAGAAGAAGGGTAAGGAGAAGGTGAAGTCAGGAGGGTGAAGAAGAAGAAGCAGAAGAAGGAGAAGGAGAAGGTCAAGTCTAGAGGGTGAAGAAGAAGAAGCTGAAGAAGGAGAAGGAGAAGGTGAAGTCTGGAGCTTGAAGAAGAAGAAGCAGAAGAAGGAGAAGGAGAAGGTGAAGTCTGGAGGGTGAAGCAGAAAAGCAGAAGAAGGAGAAGTATAAGGTGAAGTCTGGAGGGTGAAGAAGTAGAAGCAGAAGAAGGAGATGGAGAAGTTTGAGTCTGGAGGGCGAAGAATAAGTCGCAGAAGAAGGAGAAGGAGAAGGTGAAGTCTGGAGGGTGAAGAAGAAGAAGCAGAAGAGGAGAATGAGAAGGTGAAGTTTTGATGGTGAAGAAGAAGAAGCAGAAGAAGGAGAAGAGTAAGGTGAAGTCTTGAGGGGGAAGAAGAAGAAGCTGAACAACGAGAAGGAGAAGGTGGAGTCTGGAGGGTGAAGAAGAAGAAGCAGAGGAAGGAGAAAGAGAAGGTGAAGTCTGGAGGGTGAAGAAGAAGAAGAGAATGGAGAAGGAGAATGTGACGTTTGGAGGGTGAAGAAGAAGAAGCAGAAGAATGAGAAGGAGAAGATGAAGTCTGGAGGGTGAAGCAGAAGAAGAGAATGGAGAAGGAGAATGTGACGTTTGGAGGGTGAAGAAGAAGAAGCAGAAGAATGAGAAGGAGAAGATGAAGTCTGGAGGGTGAAGAAGAAGAAGCAGAAGGAGGAGAAGGAGAAGGTGAAGTGGGGAGGGTGAAAAAGAAGGAGAAGAAGGAGAAGTGGAAGGTGAAGTGTGGAGGGTGAAGAAAAAGAAGCAGAAGAAGGAGAAGGAGAAGGTGAAGCCTGGAGGGTGAAGAAGAAGAAAAGAAGAAGGAGAAGGAGAAGGTGAAGTCTAGAGCTTGACAAAGAAGAAGCAGAAGAAGGAGAAGGAGAAAGTGAAGTCTGGAGGGTGAAGCAGAAGAAGCAGAAGAAGGAGAAGTATTAGGTGAAGTCTGGAGGGTGAAGAAGAAGAAGAAGCAGAAGAAGGATAAGGAGAAGGTCAAGTGTGGAAGGTGAAGAAGAAAAAGCAGCAGAAGAAGGAGAAGGAGTAGTTGAAGCCTGGAGGGTGATGAAGAAGAAGCAGAAGAAGGAGAAGGAGAAGGTGAAGTCTGGAGGGTGCAGAAGAAGATGCAGAAAGAGGAGAAGGAGAATGTGAAGTTTGGAGGGTGAAGAAGAAGAAGCAGAAGAATGAGAAGGAGAAGATGAAGTCTGGAGGGTGAAGAAGAAGAAGCAGAAGAAGGAGAAGGAGAAGGTGAAGTCTGCAGGGTGAAGAAGAAGAAGCAGAAGAAGTAGACGGAGAAGGTGAAGTGGGGAGGGTGAAGAAGAAGAAGGAGAAGTAGGAGGTGAAGTGTGGAGGGAGAAAAAGAAGAAGTAGAAGAAGGAGAAGGAGAAGGTGAAGTCTGGAGGGTGAAGAAGCAGAAGCATAAGAAGAAGAAGGAGAAGCTAAAGTATGGAGGTTGAAGAAGAAGAAGCAGAAGAAGGAGAAGGAGAAGGTGAAGTCTGGAGGGTGAAGAAGAAGAAGCAGTAGAAGGAGAAGGAGAAGATGAAGTCTGCAGGGTGAAGAAGAAGAAGCAGAAGAAGGAAATGGAGAAGGTGATGTCTGGAGTGTGAAGAAGAAGAAGAAGATGGAGAAGGAGAAGGTGAAGTCTGGAGGGTAAAAAGAAGAAGTCGAATTAGGAGAATGAGAAGGTGAAGTCTGGAGGGTGAAGAATGAGAAGCAGATAAAGGAGAAGGAGAAGGTAAAGTCTGGATGGTGAAGAAGAAAAAGCACGAGAAGGAGAAGGATAAGGTGAAGTCTGGAGGGTGAAGAAGAAGCAGAAGAAGGAGAAGGCGAAGTTGAAGTCGGAGGGTGAAGACGAAGCAGCAGATGAAGGAAAAGTAGAAGGTGAAGTCTGGAGGGTGAAGAAGAAGAAGCAGAAGGAGGAGAAGGAGAATGTGAAGATTGGAGGGTGAAGAAGAAGAAGCAGAAGAAGGAGAAGGAGAAGATGAAGTCTGCAGGGTGAAGAAGAAGAAGCAGAAGACGGAAAAAGGAGAAGGTGAAGTCTGCAGGGAGAAGAAGAAGAAGCAGAAGGAGGAGAAGGAGAAGGTGAAGTGTGGAGGGTGAAGAAGAAGAAACAGAAGAAGGAGAAACAGTAGGTGAATTGTGGAGGGTGAAGAAGAAGAAGCAGAAGAAGGAGAAGGAGAAGGTTAAGTCTGGAGGGTGAAGCAGAAGAAGCAGAAGAAGGAGAAGGAGAAGGTGAAGTCTGGAGGGAGCAGAAGATGAAGCAGAAGAAGGAGAAGGAGAAGGTGAAGTCTGGAGGGTGAAGAAGAAGAAGTTGAAGAAGGATAAGGAGAAGGTCAAGTCTGGAAGGTGAAGAAGAAGAAGCAGCAGAAGGAAGAGAAGGAGTAGTTGAAGTCTGGACGGTGAAGAAGAAGAAGCAGAAGAAGGAGAAGGAGAAGGTGAAGTCTGGAGGGTGCAGAAGAAGATGCAGAAAAAGGAGAAGGAGAATGTGAAGTTTGGAGGGTCAAGAAGAAGAAGCAGAAAAATGAGAAGGGGAAGATGAAGACTGGAGTGTGAAGAAGAAGAAGCAGAAGACAGAGAAGGAGAAGGTGAAGTCTGCAGGGTGAAGAAGAAGAAGCAGAAGAGGTAGAAGGAGAATGTGAAGTGGGGAGGGTGAAGAAGAAGAAGGAAAAGAAGGAGAAGTAGGAGGTGAAGTGTGGAGGGTGAAGAAGAAGAAGTAGAAGAAGGAGAAGGAGAAGGTGAAGTCTGGAGGGTGAAGAAGCAGAAGCAGAAGAAGGAGAAGTAGAAGCTGAAGTATGGAGGTTAAAGAAGAAGAAGCAGAAGAAGGAGAAGGAGAAGCTGAAGTCTGGAGGGTGAAGAAGAAGAAGCAGTAGAAGGAGAAGGAGAAGATGAAGTCTGCAGGGTGAAGAAGAAGAAGCAGAAGAAGGAAATGGAGAAGGTGATGTCTGGAGTGTGAAGAAGAAGAAGAAGATGGAGAAGTAGAAGGTGAAGTCTGGAGGGTAAAAAGAAGAAGCAGAATTAGGAGAATGAGAAGGTGAAGTCTGGAGGGTAAAGAATAAGAAGAAGATGGAGGAGAATGAGAAGGTGAAGTCTGGAGGGTGAAGAAGAAGAAGCAGATAAAGGAAAAGGAGAAGGTGAAGGCTGGAGGGTGAAGAAGAACAAGCAGAAGAAGGAGAAGGAGAAGGTAAAGTCTGGATGGTGAAGAAGAAAAGGCACTAGAAGGAGAAGGATAAGGTGAAGTCTGGAGGGTGAAGAAGAAGCAGAAGAAGGAGAAGGCGAAGTTGAAGTCTGGAGGGTGAAGAAGAAGCAGCAGAGCAAGGAAAAGTAGAAGGTGAAGTCTGGAGGGTGAAGAAGAAGAAGCAGAAGGAGGAGAAGGAGAATGTGAAGATTGGAGGGTGAAGAAGAAGATGCAGAAGAAGGAGAAGAAGAAGATGAAGTCTGCAGGGTGAAGAAGAAGAAGCAGAAGACGGAGAAGGAGAAGGTGAAGTCTGCACGGAGAAGAAGAAGAAGCAGAAGGAGGAGAAGGAGAAGGTGAAGTGTGGAGGGTGAAGAAGAAGAAACAGAAGAAGGAGAAACAGTAGGTGAATTGTGGAGGGTGAAGAAGAAGAAGCAGAAGAAGGAGAAGGAGTTGATGAAGTCTGGAGGGTGAAGAAGAAGAAGCTGAAGAAGGAGAAGGGGAAGGTGAAGTCTGGAATGGGAAGAAGAAGCTGAAGAACGAGAAGGAGAAGGTGAAGTCTGGAGGGTGAAGAAGAAGAAGCAGAAGAAGGAGAAGGAGAAGGTGAAGTCTGGAGCTTGAAGAGGAAGAAACAGAAGAAGGAGAAGGAGAAGGTGAAGTCTGGAGGGTGAAGAAGAAGAAGCAGAAGAAGGAGATGGAGAAGTTGAAGTCTGGAGGGTGAAGAATAAGACGCAGAAGAAGGAGAAGGAGAAGGTGAAGTCTGGAGGGTGAAGAAGAAGAAGCAGAAGAAGGAGAATGAGAAGTTGAAGTCTTGATGGTGAAGAAGAAGAAGCAGAAAAGGAGAAGAATAAGGTGAAGTCTTGAGGGGGAAGAAGAAGAAGCTGAACAACGCGAAGGAGAAGGCGGAGTCCGGAGGGTGAAGAAGAAGAAGCAGAGGAAGGAGAAAGAGAAGGTGAAGTCTGGATGGTGAAGAAGAAGAAGAAAATGGAGAAGGAGAATGTGAAGTTTGGAGGGTGAAGAAGAAAAAGCAGAAGAAGGAGAAGGAGAAGGTGAAGTCTGCAATGTGAAGCAGAAGAAGCAGAAGAAGTAGAAGGAGAAGGTGAAGTGGGGAGGGTGAAAAAGAAGAAGGAGAAGAAGGAGAAGTAGAAGGTGAAGTGTGGAGGGTGAAGAAAATGAAGCAGAAAAAGGAGAAGGAGAAGGTGAAGTCTGGAGGGTGAAGAGGAAGAAAAGAAGAAGGAGAAGGAGAAGGTGAAGTCTGGAGCTTGACGAAGAAGAAGCAGAAGAAGGAGAAGGAGAAAGTGATGTCTGGAGGGTGAAGCAGAAGAAGCAGAAGAAGGAGAAGTATTAGGTGAAGTCTGGAGGGTGAAGAAGAAGAAGCAGAAGAAGGAGAATGAGAAGTTGAAGTCTGGAGGGTGAAGAAGAAGACGCAGAAGAAGGAGAATTAGAAGGTGAAGTCTGGAGGGTGAAGAAGAAGAAGCAGAAGAAGGAGAAGGAGAAGGTTAAGTCTGGAGGGTGAAGCAGAAGAAGCAGAAGAAGGAGAAGGAGAAGGTGAAGTCTGGAGGGAGCAGAAGATAAAGCAGAAGAAGGAGAAGGAGAAGGTGAAGTCTGGAGGGTGAAGAAGAAGAAGCAGAAGAAGGATAAGGAGGAGGTCAAGTCTGGAAGGTGAAGAAGAAGAAGCAGCAGAAGAAGGAGAAGGAGTAGTTGAAGTCTGGAGGGTGAAGAAGAAGAAGTAGAAGAAGGAGAAGGAGAAGGTGAAGTCTGGAGGGTGCAGAAGAAGGTGCAGAAAAAGGAGATGGAGAGTGTGAAGATTGGAGGGTGAAGAAGAAGAAGCAGAAGAATGAGAAGGAGAAGATGAAGTCTGGAGGGTGAAGAAGAAGAAGCAGATGAAGGAGAAGGAGAAGGTGAAGTCTGAAGGGTGAAGAAGAAGAAGCAGAAGAAGTAGAAGGAGAAGGTGAAGTGGGGAGGGTGAAGAAGAAGAAGGAGAAGAAGGAGAAGTAGGAGGTGAAGTGTGGAGGGTGAAGAAGAAGAAGTAGAAGAAGGAGAAGGAGAAGGTGAAGTCTGGAGGGTGAAGAAGAAGGGGCAGAAGAAGGAGAAGGAGAAGGTGAAGTCTGGAGGGTGCAGAAGAAGAAGCAGAAGAAGGAGAAGGAGAAGGAGAATTCTGGAGGGTGAAGAAGATGAAGCAGAAGAAGGAGAAGGCGAAGTTGAAGTCTGGAGGGTGAAGAAGAAAATGCAGAGGAAGGAGAAGGAGAAGGTGATGTCTGGAGGGTGAAGAATAAGAAGCAGAAGGAGGAGAAGGAGAATTTGAAGATTGGAGGGTGAAGAAGAAGAATCAGAAGAAGGAGAAGAAGAAGATGAAGTGTGGAGAGTGAAGAAGAAGAAGGAGAAGAAGAAGAAGGATAAGGTGAAGTCTGGAGCTTGAAGAAGAAGAAGGAGAAGAAGAAGAAGGATAAGGTGAAGTCTGGAGGGTGAAGAAGAAGAAGCAGAAGAAGAAGGAGATGGAGAAGTTGAAATCTGGAGGGTGAAGAAGAAGACGCAGAAGAAGGAGAAGGAGAAGGTGAAGTCTGGTGGGTGAAGAAGAAGGAGCCGAAGAAGGAGAAGGAGAACGTGAAGTCTGGAGGGAGCAGAAGATGAAGCAGAAGAAGGGTAAGGAGAAGGTGAAGTCAGGAGGGTGAAGAAGAAGAAGCAGAAGAAGGAGAAGGAGAAGGTCAAGTCTAGAGGGTGAAGAAGAAGAAGCTGAAGAAGGAGAAGGAGAAGGTGAAGTCTGGAGCTTGAAGAAGAAGAAGCAGAAGAAGGAGAAGGAGAAGGTGAAGTCTGGAGGGTGAAGCAGAAAAGCAGAAGAAGGAGAAGTATAAGGTGAAGTCTGGAGGGTGAAGAAGTAGAAGCAGAAGAAGGAGATGGAGAAGTTTGAGTCTGGAGGGTGAAGAATAAGTCGCAGAAGAAGGAGAAGGAGAAGGTGAAGTCTGGAGGGTGAAGAAGAAGAAGCAGAAGAGGAGAATGAGAAGGTGAAGTCTTGATGGTGAAGAAGAAGAAGCAGAAGAAGGAGAAGAGTAAGGTGAAGTCTTGAGGGGGAAGAAGAAGAAGCTGAACAACGAGAAGCAGAAGGTGGAGTCTGGAGGGTGAAGAAGAAGAAGCAGAGGAAGGGGAAAGAGAAGGTGAAGTCTGGAGGGTGAAGAAGAAGAAGAGAATGGAGAAGGAGAATGTGACGTTTGGAGGGTGAAGAAGAAGAAGCAGAAGAATGAGAAGGAGAAGATGAAGTCTGGAGGGTGAAGCAGAAGAAGAGAATGGAGAAGGAGAATGTGACGTTTGGAGGGTGAAGAAGAAGAAGCAGAAGAATGAGAAGGAGAAGATGAAGTCTGGAGGGTGAAGAAGAAGAAGCAGAAGGAGGAGAAGGAGAAGGTGAAGTGGGGAGGGTGAAAAAGAAGGAGAAGAAGGAGAAGTGGAAGGTGAAGTGTGGAGGGTGAAGAAAAAGAAGCAGAAGAAGGAGAAGGAGAAGGTGAAGCCTGGAGGGTGAAGAAGAAGAAAAGAAGAAGGAGAAGGAGAAGGTGAAGTCTAGAGATTGACAAAGAAGAAGCAGAAGAAGGAGAAGGAGAAAGTGAAGTCTGGAGGGTGAAGCAGAAGAAGCAGAAGAAGGAGAAGTATTAGGTGAAGTCTGGAGGGTGAAGAAGAAGAAGAAGCAGAAGAAGGATAAGGAGAAGGTCAAGTCTGGAAGGTGAAGAAGAAGAAGCAGCAGAAGAAGGAGAAGGAGTAGTTGAAGCCTGGAGGGTGATGAAGAAGAAGCAGAAGAAGGAGAAGGAGAAGGTGAAGTCTGGAGGGTGCAGAAGAAGATGCAGAAAGAGGAGAAGGAGAATGTGAAGTCTGGAGGGTGAAGAAGAATAAGCAGAGGAAGGAGAAGGTGAAGTGGGGAGGGTGAAGAAGAAGAAGTAGAAGAAGGAGAAGGAGAAGCTGAAGTCTGGATGGTGAAGAAGAAGAAGCAGAGGAAGGAGAAGGAGAAGGTGAAGTGGGGAGGGTGAAGAAGAAGAAGTAGAAGAAGGAGAAGGAAAAGATGAAGTCTGGAGGGTAAAGAAGAAGAAGCCGAGGAAGGAGAAGGAGAAGGTGAAGTCTGGAGGGTGAAGAAGAAGAAGTAGAAGAAGGAGAAGGAGAAGCTGAAGCCTGCAGGGTGAAGAAGAAGAAGCAGGAAAAGGAGAAGGAGAAGGTGAAGTCTGGATGGTGAAGAAGAAGAAGCAGAAGAAGGAGAAGGAGAAGGTGAAATCTGGAGGGTGAAGAATAAGAAACAGAAGGAGGAGAAGGAGAATGTGAAGATTGGAGGGTGAAGAAGAAGAAGCAGAAGAAGGAGAAGAAGAAGATGAAGTCTGCATGGTGAAGAAGAAAATGCAGAAGAAGGAGAAGGAGAAGGTGAAGTGGGGAGGGTGAAGAAGAAGAAGCAGAATAAGGAGAAGGAGAAGGTGAAGTGTGGAGGGCGAAGAAGAAGAAGCATAAGAAGGAGAAGGAGAAGGTGAAGTCTGGAGTTTGAAGAAGAAGAAGCAGACGAAGGAGAATAAGCAGGTGAAGTCTGGAGCGGGAAGAAGAAGAAGGTGAAGAACGAGAAAGAGAAGGTGAAGTCTGGAGGGTGAAGAAGAAGAAGCAGAAGAAAGAGAAGGAGAAGGTGAAGTCTGGAGCTTGAAGAAGAAGAAGGAGAAGAAGAAGAAGGATAAGGTGAAGTCTGGAGGGTGAAGAAGAAGAAGCAGAAGAAGAAGGAGATGGAGAAGTTGAAATCTGGAGGGTGAAGAAGAAGACGCAGAAGAAGGAGAAGGAGAAGGTGAAGTCTGGTGGGTGAAGAAGAAGGAGCCGAAGAAGGAGAAGGAGAACGTGAAGTCTGGAGGGAGCAGAAGATGAAGCAGAAGAAGGGTAAGGAGAAGGTGAAGTCAGGAGGGTGAAGAAGAAGAAGCAGAAGAAGGAGAAGGAGAAGGTCAAGTCTAGAGGGTGAAGAAGAAGAAGCTGAAGAAGGAGAAGGAGAAGGTGAAGTCTGGAGCTTGAAGAAGAAGAAGCAGAAGAAGGAGAAGGAGAAGGTGAAGTCTGGAGGGTGAAGCAGAAAAGCAGAAGAAGGAGAAGTATAAGGTGAAGTCTGGAGGGTGAAGAAGTAGAAGCAGAAGAAGGAGATGGAGAAGTTTGAGTCTGGAGGGCGAAGAATAAGTCGCAGAAGAAGGAGAAGGAGAAGGTGAAGTCTGGAGGGTGAAGAAGAAGAAGCAGAAGAGGAGAATGAGAAGGTGAAGTTTTGATGGTGAAGAAGAAGAAGCAGAAGAAGGAGAAGAGTAAGGTGAAGTCTTGAGGGGGAAGAAGAAGAAGCTGAACAACGAGAAGGAGAAGGTGGAGTCTGGAGGGTGAAGAAGAAGAAGCAGAGGAAGGAGAAAGAGAAGGTGAAGTCTGGAGGGTGAAGAAGAAGAAGAGAATGGAGAAGGAGAATGTGACGTTTGGAGGGTGAATAAGAAGAAGCAGAAGAATGAGAAGGAGAAGATGAAGTCTGGAGGGTGAAGCAGAAGAAGAGAATGGAGAAGGAGAATGTGACGTTTGGAGGGTGAAGAAGAAGAAGCAGAAGAATGAGAAGGAGAAGATGAAGTCTGGAGGGTGAAGAAGAAGAAGCAGAAGGAGGAGAAGGAGAAGGTGAAGTGGGGAGGGTGAAAAAGAAGGAGAAGAAGGAGAAGTGGAAGGTGAAGTGTGGAGGGTGAAGAAAAAGAAGCAGAAGAAGGAGAAGGAGAAGGTGAAGCCTGGAGGGTGAAGAAGAAGAAAAGAAGAAGGAGAAGGAGAAGGTGAAGTCTAGAGCTTGACAAAGAAGAAGCAGAAGAAGGAGAAGGAGAAAGTGAAGTCTGGAGGGTGAAGCAGAAGAAGCAGAAGAAGGAGAAGTATTAGGTGAAGTCTGGAGGGTGAAGAAGAAGAAGAAGCAGAAGAAGGATAAGGAGAAGGTCAAGTGTGGAAGGTGAAGAAGAAAAAGCAGCAGAAGAAGGAGAAGGAGTAGTTGAAGCCTGGAGGGTGATGAAGAAGAAGCAGAAGAAGGAGAAGGAGAAGGTGAAGTCTGGAGGGTGCAGAAGAAGATGCAGAAAGAGGAGAAGGAGAATGTGAAGTTTGGAGGGTGAAGAAGAAGAAGCAGAAGAATGAGAAGGAGAAGATGAAGTCTGGAGGGTGAAGAAGAAGAAGCAGAAGAAGGAGAAGGAGAAGGTGAAGTCTGCAGGGTGAAGAAGAAGAAGCAGAAGAAGTAGACGGAGAAGGTGAAGTGGGGAGGGTGAAGAAGAAGAAGGAGAAGTAGGAGGTGAAGTGTGGAGGGAGAAAAAGAAGAAGTAGAAGAAGGAGAAGGAGAAGGTGAAGTCTGGAGGGTGAAGAAGCAGAAGCATAAGAAGAAGAAGGAGAAGCTAAAGTATGGAGGTTGAAGAAGAAGAAGCAGAAGAAGGAGAAGGAGAAGGTGAAGTCTGGAGGGTGAAGAAGAAGAAGCAGTAGAAGGAGAAGGAGAAGATGAAGTCTGCAGGGTGAAGAAGAAGAAGCAGAAGAAGGAAATGGAGAAGGTGATGTCTGGAGTGTGAAGAAGAAGAAGAAGATGGAGAAGGAGAAGGTGAAGTCTGGAGGGTAAAAAGAAGAAGTCGAATTAGGAGAATGAGAAGGTGAAGTCTGGAGGGTGAAGAATGAGAAGCAGATAAAGGAGAAGGAGAAGGTAAAGTCTGGATGGTGAAGAAGAAAAAGCACGAGAAGGAGAAGGATAAGGTGAAGTCTGGAGGGTGAAGAAGAAGCAGAAGAAGGAGAAGGCGAAGTTGAAGTCGGAGGGTGAAGACGAAGCAGCAGATGAAGGAAAAGTAGAAGGTGAAGTCTGGAGGGTGAAGAAGAAGAAGCAGAAGGAGGAGAAGGAGAATGTGAAGATTGGAGGGTGAAGAAGAAGAAGCAGAAGAAGGAGAAGGAGAAGATGAAGTCTGCAGGGTGAAGAAGAAGAAGCAGAAGACGGAAAAAGGAGAAGGTGAAGTCTGCAGGGAGAAGAAGAAGAAGCAGAAGGAGGAGAAGGAGAAGGTGAAGTGTGGAGGGTGAAGAAGAAGAAACAGAAGAAGGAGAAACAGTAGGTGAATTGTGGAGGGTGAAGAAGAAGAAGCAGAAGAAGGAGAAGGAGAAGGTTAAGTCTGGAGGGTGAAGCAGAAGAAGCAGAAGAAGGAGAAGGAGAAGGTGAAGTCTGGAGGGAGCAGAAGATGAAGCAGAAGAAGGAGAAGGAGAAGGTGAAGTCTGGAGGGTGAAGAAGAAGAAGTTGAAGAAGGATAAGGAGAAGGTCAAGTCTGGAAGGTGAAGAAGAAGAAGCAGCAGAAGGAAGAGAAGGAGTAGTTGAAGTCTGGACGGTGAAGAAGAAGAAGCAGAAGAAGGAGAAGGAGAAGGTGAAGTCTGGAGGGTGCAGAAGAAGATGCAGAAAAAGGAGAAGGAGAATGTGAAGTTTGGAGGGTCAAGAAGAAGAAGCAGAAAAATGAGAAGGGGAAGATGAAGACTGGAGTGTGAAGAAGAAGAAGCAGAAGACAGAGAAGGAGAAGGTGAAGTCTGCAGGGTGAAGAAGAAGAAGCAGAAGAGGTAGAAGGAGAATGTGAAGTGGGGAGGGTGAAGAAGAAGAAGGAAAAGAAGGAGAAGTAGGAGGTGAAGTGTGGAGGGTGAAGAAGAAGAAGTAGAAGAAGGAGAAGGAGAAGGTGAAGTCTGGAGGGTGAAGAAGCAGAAGCAGAAGAAGGAGAAGTAGAAGCTGAAGTATGGAGGTTAAAGAAGAAGAAGCAGAAGAAGGAGAAGGAGAAGCTGAAGTCTGGAGGGTGAAGAAGAAGAAGCAGTAGAAGGAGAAGGAGAAGATGAAGTCTGCAGGGTGAAGAAGAAGAAGCAGAAGAAGGAAATGGAGAAGGTGATGTCTGGAGTGTGAAGAAGAAGAAGAAGATGGAGAAGTAGAAGGTGAAGTCTGGAGGGTAAAAAGAAGAAGCAGAATTAGGAGAATGAGAAGGTGAAGTCTGGAGGGTAAAGAATAAGAAGAAGATGGAGGAGAATGAGAAGGTGAAGTCTGGAGGGTGAAGAAGAAGAAGCAGATAAAGGAAAAGGAGAAGGTGAAGGCTGGAGGGTGAAGAAGAACAAGCAGAAGAAGGAGAAGGAGAAGGTAAAGTCTGGATGGTGAAGAAGAAAAGGCACTAGAAGGAGAAGGATAAGGTGAAGTCTGGAGGGTGAAGAAGAAGCAGAAGAAGGAGAAGGCGAAGTTGAAGTCTGGAGGGTGAAGAAGAAGCAGCAGAGCAAGGAAAAGTAGAAGGTGAAGTCTGGAGGGTGAAGAAGAAGAAGCAGAAGGAGGAGAAGGAGAATGTGAAGATTGGAGGGTGAAGAAGAAGATGCAGAAGAAGGAGAAGAAGAAGATGAAGTCTGCAGGGTGAAGAAGAAGAAGCAGAAGACGGAGAAGGAGAAGGTGAAGTCTGCACGGAGAAGAAGAAGAAGCAGAAGGAGGAGAAGGAGAAGGTGAAGTGTGGAGGGTGAAGAAGAAGAAACAGAAGAAGGAGAAACAGTAGGTGAATTGTGGAGGGTGAAGAAGAAGAAGCAGAAGAAGGAGAAGGAGTTGATGAAGTCTGGAGGGTGAAGAAGAAGAAGCTGAAGAAGGAGAAGGGGAAGGTGAAGTCTGGAATGGGAAGAAGAAGCTGAAGAACGAGAAGGAGAAGGTGAAGTCTGGAGGGTGAAGAAGAAGAAGCAGAAGAAGGAGAAGGAGAAGGTGAAGTCTGGAGCTTGAAGAGGAAGAAACAGAAGAAGGAGAAGGAGAAGGTGAAGTCTGGAGGGTGAAGAAGAAGAAGCAGAAGAAGGAGATGGAGAAGTTGAAGTCTGGAGGGTGAAGAATAAGACGCAGAAGAAGGAGAAGGAGAAGGTGAAGTCTGGAGGGTGAAGAAGAAGAAGCAGAAGAAGGAGAATGAGAAGTTGAAGTCTTGATGGTGAAGAAGAAGAAGCAGAAAAGGAGAAGAATAAGGTGAAGTCTTGAGGGGGAAGAAGAAGAAGCTGAACAACGCGAAGGAGAAGGCGGAGTCCGGAGGGTGAAGAAGAAGAAGCAGAGGAAGGAGAAAGAGAAGGTGAAGTCTGGATGGTGAAGAAGAAGAAGAAAATGGAGAAGGAGAATGTGAAGTTTGGAGGGTGAAGAAGAAAAAGCAGAAGAAGGAGAAGGAGAAGGTGAAGTCTGCAATGTGAAGCAGAAGAAGCAGAAGAAGTAGAAGGAGAAGGTGAAGTGGGGAGGGTGAAAAAGAAGAAGGAGAAGAAGGAGAAGTAGAAGGTGAAGTGTGGAGGGTGAAGAAAATGAAGCAGAAAAAGGAGAAGGAGAAGGTGAAGTCTGGAGGGTGAAGAGGAAGAAAAGAAGAAGGAGAAGGAGAAGGTGAAGTCTGGAGCTTGACGAAGAAGAAGCAGAAGAAGGAGAAGGAGAAAGTGATGTCTGGAGGGTGAAGCAGAAGAAGCAGAAGAAGGAGAAGTATTAGGTGAAGTCTGGAGGGTGAAGAAGAAGAAGCAGAAGAAGGAGAATGAGAAGTTGAAGTCTGGAGGGTGAAGAAGAAGACGCAGAAGAAGGAGAATTAGAAGGTGAAGTCTGGAGGGTGAAGAAGAAGAAGCAGAAGAAGGAGAAGGAGAAGGTTAAGTCTGGAGGGTGAAGCAGAAGAAGCAGAAGAAGGAGAAGGAGAAGGTGAAGTCTGGAGGGAGCAGAAGATAAAGCAGAAGAAGGAGAAGGAGAAGGTGAAGTCTGGAGGGTGAAGAAGAAGAAGCAGAAGAAGGATAAGGAGGAGGTCAAGTCTGGAAGGTGAAGAAGAAGAAGCAGCAGAAGAAGGAGAAGGAGTAGTTGAAGTCTGGAGGGTGAAGAAGAAGAAGTAGAAGAAGGAGAAGGAGAAGGTGAAGTCTGGAGGGTGCAGAAGAAGGTGCAGAAAAAGGAGATGGAGAGTGTGAAGATTGGAGGGTGAAGAAGAAGAAGCAGAAGAATGAGAAGGAGAAGATGAAGTCTGGAGGGTGAAGAAGAAGAAGCAGATGAAGGAGAAGGAGAAGGTGAAGTCTGAAGGGTGAAGAAGAAGAAGCAGAAGAAGTAGAAGGAGAAGGTGAAGTGGGGAGGGTGAAGAAGAAGAAGGAGAAGAAGGAGAAGTAGGAGGTGAAGTGTGGAGGGTGAAGAAGAAGAAGTAGAAGAAGGAGAAGGAGAAGGTGAAGTCTGGAGGGTGAAGAAGAAGGGGCAGAAGAAGGAGAAGGAGAAGGTGAAGTCTGGAGGGTGCAGAAGAAGAAGCAGAAGAAGGAGAAGGAGAAGGAGAATTCTGGAGGGTGAAGAAGATGAAGCAGAAGAAGGAGAAGGCGAAGTTGAAGTCTGGAGGGTGAAGAAGAAAATGCAGAGGAAGGAGAAGGAGAAGGTGATGTCTGGAGGGTGAAGAATAAGAAGCAGAAGGAGGAGAAGGAGAATTTGAAGATTGGAGGGTGAAGAAGAAGAATCAGAAGAAGGAGAAGAAGAAGATGAAGTGTGGAGAGTGAAGAAGAAGAAGCAGAAGAAGGAGAAGGAGAAGGTGAAGTCTGCAGGGTGAAGAAGAAAATGCAGGGGAAGGAGAAGGAGAAAGTGAAGTGGGGAGGTTGGAGAAGAAGAAGAAGAATAAGGAGAAGGAGCAGGTGAAGTGTGGAGGGTGAAGAAGAAGAAGCAGAAGAAGGAGAAGAAGAAGGTGAAGTCTGGAGCTTGAAGAAGAAGAAGGAGAAGAAGGAGAAGGAGAAGAAGAAGTCTGGAGGGTGAAGAAGAAGAAGCATAAGGAGGAGAAGGAGAATGTGAAGTCTGGAGGGTGAAGAAGAATAAGCAGAGGAAGGAGAAGGTGAAGTGGGGAGGGTGAAGAAGAAGAAGTAGAAGAAGGAGAAGGAGAAGCTGAAGTCTGGATGGTGAAGAAGAAGAAGCAGAGGAAGGAGAAGGAGAAGGTGAAGTGGGGAGGGTGAAGAAGAAGAAGTAGAAGAAGGAGAAGGAAAAGATGAAGTCTGGAGGGTAAAGAAGAAGAAGCCGTGGAAGGAGAAGGAGAAGGTGAAGTCTGGAGGGTGAAGAAGAAGAAGTAGAAGAAGGAGAAGGAGAAGCTGAAGCCTGCAGGGTGAAGAAGAAGAAGCAGGAAAAGGAGAAGGAGAAGGTGAAGTCTGGATGGTGAAGAAGAAGAAGCAGAAGAAGGAGAAGGAGAAGGTGAAATCTGGAGGGTGAAGAATAAGAAACAGAAGGAGGAGAAGGAGAATGTGAAGATTGGAGGGTGAAGAAGAAGAAGCAGAAGAAGGAGAAGAAGAAGATGAAGTCTGCATGGTGAAGAAGAAAATGCAGAAGAAGGAGAAGGAGAAGGTGAAGTGGGGAGGGTGAAGAAGAAGAAGCAGAATAAGGAGAAGGAGAAGGTGAAGTGTGGAGGGCGAAGAAGAAGAAGCATAAGAAGGAGAAGGAGAAGGTGAAGTCTGGAGTTTGAAGAAGAAGAAGCAGACGAAGGAGAATAAGCAGGTGAAGTCTGGAGCGGGAAGAAGAAGTAGCTGAAGAACGAGAAAGAGAAGGTGAAGTCTGGAGGGTGAAGAAGAAGAAGCAGAAGAAGGAGAAGGAGAAGGTGAAGTCTGGAGCTTGAAGAAGAAGAAGGAGAAGAAGAAGAAGGATAAGGTGAAGTCTGGAGGGTGAAGAAGAAGAAGCAGAAGAAGAAGGAGAAGGAGAAGTTGAAATCTGGAGGGTGAAGAAGAAGACGCAGAAGAAGGAGAAGGAGAAGGTGAAGTCTGGTGGGTGAAGAAGAAGAAGCCGAAGAAGGAGAAGGAGAACGTGAAGTCTGGAGGGAGCAGAAGATGAAGCAGAAGAAGGGTAAGGAGAAGGTGAAGTCAGGAGGGTGAAGAAGAAGAAGCAGAAGAAGGAGAAGGAGAAGGTCAAGTCTGGAGGGTGAAGAAGAAGAAGCTGAAGAAGGAGAAGGAGAAGGTGAAGTCTGGAGCTTGAAGAAGAAGAAGCAGAAGAAGGAGAAGGAGAAGGTGAAGTCTGGAGGGTGAAGCAGAAAAGCAGAAGAAGGAGAAGTATAAGGTGAAGTCTGGAGGCTGAAGAAGAAGAAGCAGAAGAAGGAGATGGAGAAGTTTGAGTCTGGAGGGTGAAGAATAAGTCGCAGAAGAAGGAGAAGGAGAAGGTGAAGTCTGGAGGGTGAAGAAGAAGAAGCAGAAGAGGAGAATGAGAAGGTGAAGTCTTGATGGTGAAGAAGAAGAAGCAGAAGAAGGAGAAGAGTAAGGTGAAGTCTTGAGGGGGAAGAAGAAGAAGCTGAACAACGAGAAGGAGAAGGTGGAGTCTGGAGGGTGAAGAAGAAGAAGCAGAGGAAGGAGAAAGAGAAGGTGAAGTCTGGAGGGTGAAGAAGAAGAAGAAAATGGAGAAGGAGAATGTGACGTTTGGAGGGTGAAGAAGAAGAAGCAGAAGAATGAGAAGGAGAAGTTGAAGTCTGGAGGGTGAAGAAGAAGATGCAGAAGGAGGAGAAGGAGAAGGTGAAGTGGGGAGGGTGAAAAAGAAGGAGAAGAAGGAGAAGTGGAAGGTGAAGTGTGGAGGGTGAAGAAAAAGAAGCAGAAGAAGGAGAAGGAGAAGGTGAAGCCTGGAGGGCGAAGAAGAAGAAAAGAAGAAGGAGAAGGAGAAGGTGAAGTCTAGAGCTTGACAAAGAAGAAGCAGAAGAAGGAGAAGGAGAAAGTGAAGTCTGGAGGGTGAAGCAGAAGAAGCAGAAGAAGAAGTATTAGGTGAAGTCTGGAGGGTGAAGAAGAAGAAGCAGCAGAAGAAGGAGAAGGAGTAGTTGAAGTCTGGAGGGTGATGAAGCAGAAGCAGAAGAAGGAGAAGGAGAAGGTGAAGTCTGGAGGATGCAGAAGAAGATGCAGAAAAAGGAGAAGGAGAATGTGAAGTTTGGAGGGTGAAGAGGAAGAAGCAGAAGAATGAGAAGGAGAAGATGAAGTCTGGAGGGTGAAGAAGAAGAAGCAGAAGAAGGAGAAGGAGAAGGTGAAGTGGGGAGGGTGAAGAAGAAGAAGTAGAAGAAGGAGAAGGAGAAGCTGAAGTCTGGATGGTGAAGAAGAAGAAGCAGAGGAAGGAGAAGGAGAAGGTGAAGTGGGGAGGGTGAAGAAGAAGAAGTAGAAGAAGGAGAAGGAAAAGGTGAAGTCTGGAGGGTAAAGAAGAAGAAGCCGAGGAAGGAGAAGGAGAAGGTGAAGTCTGGAGGGTGAAGAAGAAGAAGTAGAAGAAGGAGAAGGAGAAGCTGAAGCCTGCAGGGTGAAGAAGAAGAAGCAGGAAAAGGAGAAGGAGAAGGTGAAGTCTGGATGGTGAAGAAGAAGAAGCAGAAGAAGGAGAAGGAGAAGGTGAAATCTGGAGGGTGAAGAATAAGAAACAGAAGGAGGAGAAGGAGAATGTGAAGATTGGAGGGTGAAGAAGAAGAAGCAGGAGAAGGAGAAGGTGAAGTGGGGAGGGTGAAGAAGAAGAAGCAGAATAAGGAGAAGGAGAAGGTGAAGTGTGGAGGGCGAAGAAGAAGAAGCATAAGAAGGAGAAGGAGAAGGTGAAGTCTGGAGTTTGAAGAAGAAGAAGCAGACGAAGGAGAATAAGAAGGTGAAGTCTGGAGCGGGAAGAAGAAGAAGCTGAAGAACGAGAAAGAGAAGGTGAAGTCTGGAGGGTGAAGAAGAAGAAGCAGAAGAAGGAGAAGGAGAAGGTGAAGTCTGGAGCTTGAAGAAGAAGAAGGAGAAGAAGAAGAAGGATAAGGTGAAGTCTGGAGGGTGAAGAAGAAGAAGCAGAAGAAGAAGGAGATGGAGAAGTTGAAATCTGGAGGGTGAAGAAAAAGACGCAGAAGAAGGAGAAGGAGAAGGTGAAGTCTGGTGGGTGAAGAAGAAGGAGCCGAAGAAGGAGAAGGAGAATGTGAAGTCTGGAGGGAGCAGAAGATGAAGCAGAAGAAGGGTAAGGAGAAGGTGAAGTCAGGAGGGTGAAGAAGAAGAAGCAGAAGAAGGAGAAGGAGAAGGTCAAGTCTGGAGGGTGAAGAAGAAGAAGCTGAAGAAGGAGAAGGAGAAGGTGAAGTCTGGCGCTTGAAGAAGAAGAAGCAGAAGAAGGAGAAGGAGAAGGTGAAGTCTGGAGGGTGAAGCAGAAAAGCAGAAGAAGGAGAAGTATAAGGTGAAGTCTGGAGGGTGAAGAAGTAGAAGCAGAAGAAGGAGATGGAGAAGTTTGAGTCTGGAGGGTGAAGAATAAGTCGCAGAAGAAGGAGAAGGAGAAGGTGAAGTCTGGAGGGTGAAGAAGAAGAAGCAGAAGAGGAGAATGAGAAGGTGAAGTCTTGATGGTGAAGAAGAAGAAGCAGAAGAAGGAGAAGAGTAAGGTGAAGTCTTGAGGGGGAAGAAGAAGAAGCTGAACAACGAGAAGGAGAAGGTGGAGTCTGGAGGGTGAAGAAGAAGAAGCAGAGGAAGGAGAAAGAGAAGGTGAAGTCTGGAGGGTGAAGAAGAAGAAGAAAATGGAGAAGGAGAATGTGACGTTTGGAGGGTGAAGAAGAAGAAGCAGAAGAATGAGAAGGAGAAGATGAAGTCTGGAGGGTGAAGAAGAAGAAGCAGAAGGAGGAGAAGGAGAAGGTGAAGTGGGGAGGGTGAAAAAGAAGGAGAAGAAGGAGAAGTGGAAGGTGAAGTGTGGAGGGTGAAGAAAAAGAAGCAGAAGAAGGAGAAGGAGAAGGTGAAGCCTGGAGGGTGAAGAAGAAGAAAAGAAGAAGGAGAAGGAGAAGGTGAAGTCTAGAGCTTGACAAAGAAGAAGCAGAAGAAGGAGAAGGAGAAAGTGAAGTCTGGAGGGTGAAGCAGAAGAAGCAGAAGAAGGAGAAGTATTAGGTGAAGTCTGGAGGGTGAAGAAGAAGAAGAATCAGAAGAAGGATAAGGAGAAAGTCAAGTCTGGAGGGTGAAGAAGAAGAAGCAGAAGAATGAGAAGGAGTAGATGAAGTCTGGAGGGTGAAGAAGAAGAAGCAGAAGAAGGAGAAGGAGAAGGTGAAGTCTGCAGGGTGAAGAAGAAGAAGCAGAAGAAGTAGACGGAGAAGGTGAAGTGGGGAGGGTGAAGAAGAAGAAGGAGAAGTAGGAGGTGAAGTGTGGAGGGAGAAAAAGAAGAAGTAGAAGAAGGAGAAGGAGAAGGTGAAGTCTGGAGGGTGAAGAAGCAGAAGCAGAAGAAGAAGAAGGAGAAGCTAAAGTATGGAGGTTGGAGAAGAAGAAGCAGAAGAAGGAGAAGGAGAAGGTGACGTCTGGAGGGTGAAGAAGAAGAAGCAGTAGAAGGAGAAGGAGAAGATGAAGTCTGCAGGGTGAAGAAGAAGAAGCAGAAGAAGGAAATGGAGAAGGTGATGTCTGGAGTGTGAAGAAGAAGAAGAAGATGGAGAAGGAGAAGGTGAAGTCTGGAGGGTAAAAAGAAGAAGTAGAATTAGGAGAATGAGAAGGTGAAGTCTGGAGGGTGAATAATGAGAAGAAGAAGGAGGAGAATGAGAAGGTGAAGTCTGGAGGGTGAAGAAGAAGAAGCAGATAAAGGAGAAGGAGAAGGTAAAGTCTGGATGGTGAAGAAGAAAAAGCACGAGAAGGAGAAGGATAAGGTGAAGTCTGGAGGGTGAAGAAGAAGCAGAAGAAGGAGAAGGCGAAGTTGAAGTCGGAGGGTGAAGACGAAGCAGCAGAGGAAGGAAAAGTAGAAGGTGAAGTCTGGAGGGTGAAGAAGAAGAAGCAGAAGGAGGAGAAGGAGAATGTGAAGATTGGAGGGTGAAGAAGAAGAAGCAGAAGAAGGAGAAGGAGAAGATGAAGTCTGCAGGGTGAAGAAGAAGAAGCAGAAGACGGAAAAAGGAGAAGGTGAAGTCTGCAGGGAGAAGAAGAAGAAGCAGAAGGAGGAGAAGGAGAAGGTGAAGTGTGGAGGGTGAAGAAGAAGAAACAGAAGAAGGAGAAACAGTAGGTGAATTGTGGAGGGTGAAGAAGAAGAAGCAGAAGAAGGAGAAGGAGAAGGTTAAGTCTGGAGGGTGAAGCAGAAGAAGCAGAAGAAGGAGAAGGAGAAGGTGAAGTCTGGAGGGAGCAGAAGATGAAGCAGAAGAAGGAGAAGGAGAAGGTGAAGTCTGGAGGGTGAAGAAGAAGAAGTTGAAGAAGGATAAGGAGCAGGTCAAGTCTGGAAGGTGAAGAAGAAGAAGCAGCAGAAGGAAGAGAAGGAGTAGTTGAAGTCTGGACGGTGAAGAAGAAGAAGCAGAAGAAGGAGAAGGAGAAGGTGAAGTCTGCAGGGTGAAGAAGAAGAAGCAGAAGAAGTAGAAGGAGAAGGTGAAGTGGGGAGGGTGAAGAAGAAGAAGGAAAAGAAGGAGAAGTAGGAGGTGAAGTGTGGAGGGTGAAGAAGAAGAAGTAGAAGAAGGAGAAGGAGAAGGTGAAGTCTGGAGGGTCAAGAAGAAGAAGCAGAAAAATGAGAAGGGGAAGATGAAGACTGGAGGGTGAAGAAGAAGAAGCAGAAGACAGAGAAGGAGAAGGTGAAGTCTGCAGGGTGAAGAAGAAGAAGCAGAAGAAGTAGAAGGAGAAGGTGAAGTGGGGAGGGTGAAGAAGAAGAAGGAAAAGAAGGAGAAGTAGGAGGTGAAGTGTGGAGGGTGAAGAAGAAGAAGTAGAAGAAGGAGAAGGAGAAGGTGAAGTCTGGAGGGTGAAGAAGCAGAAGCAGAAGAAGGAGAAGTAGAAGCTGAAGTATGGAGGTTAAAGAAGAAGAAGCAGAAGAAGGAGAAGGAGAAGCTGAAGTCTGGAGGGTGAAGAAGAAGAAGCAGTAGAAGGAGAAGGAGAAGATGAAGTCTGCAGGGTGAAGAAGAAGAAGCAGAAGAAGGAAATGGAGAAGGTGATGTCTGGAGTGTGAAGAAGAAGAAGAAGATGGAGAAGGAGAAGGTGAAGTCTGGAGGGTAAAAAGAAGAAGCAGAATTAGGAGAATGAGAAGGTGAAGTCTGGAGGGTAAAGAATAAGAAGAAGATGGAGGAGAATGAGAAGGTGAAGTCTGGAGGGTGAAGAAGAAGAAGCAGATAAAGGAAAAGGAGAAGGTGAAGGCTGGAGGGTGAAGAAGAACAAGCAGAAGAAGGAGAAGGAGAAGGTAAAGTCTGGATGGTGAAGAAGAAAAGGCACTAGAAGGAGAAGGATAAGGTGAAGTCTGGAGGGTGAAGAAGAAGCAGAAGAAGGAGAAGGCGAAGTTGAAGTCTGGAGGGTGAAGAAGAAGCAGCAGAGCAAGGAAAAGTAGAAGGTGAAGTCTGGAGGGTGAAGAAGAAGAAGCAGAAGGAGGAGAAGGAGAATGTGAAGATTGGAGGGTGAAGAAGAAGATGCAGAAGAAGGAAAAGAAGAAGATGAAGTCTGCAGGGTGAAGAAGAAGAAGCAGAAGACGGAGAAGGAGAAGGTGAAGTCTGCACGGAGAAGAAGAAGAAGCAGAAGGAGGAGAAGGAGAAGGTGAAGTGTGGAGGGTGAAGAAGAAGAAACAGAAGAAGGAGAAACAGTAGGTGAATTGTGGAGGGTGAAGAAGAAGAAGCAGAAGAAGGAGAAGGAGTTGATGAAGTCTGGAGGGTGAAGAAGAAGAAGCTGAAGAAGGAGAAGGAGAAGGTGAAGTCTGGAATGGGAAGAAGAAGCTGAAGAACGAGAAGGAGAAGGTGAAGTCTGGAGGGTGAAGAAGAAGAAGCAGAAGAAGGAGAAGGAGAAGGTGAAGTCTGGAGCTTGAAGAGGAAGAAACAGAAGAAGGAGAAGGAGAAGGTGAAGTCTGGAGGGTGAAGAAGAAGAAGCAGAAGAAGGAGATGGAGAAGTTGAAGTCTGGAGGGTGAAGAATAAGACGCAGAAGAAGGAGAAGGAGAAGGTGAAGTCTGGAGGGTGAAGAAGAAGAAGCAGAAGAAGGAGAATGAGAAGTTGAAGTCTTGATGGTGAAGAAGAAGAAGCAGAAAAGGAGAAGAATAAGGTGAAGTCTTGAGGGGGAAGAAGAAGAAGCTGAACAACGAGAAGGAGAAGGCGGAGTCCGGAGGGTGAAGAAGAAGAAGCAGAGGAAGGAGAAAGAGAAGGTGAAGTCTGGATGGTGAAGAAGAAGAAGAAAATGGAGAAGGAGAATGTGAAGTTTGGAGGGTGAAGAAGAAACAGCAGAAGAAGGAGAAGGAGAAGGTGAAGTCTGCAATGTGAAGAAGAAGAAGCAGAAGGAGTAGAAGGAGAAGGTGAAGTGGGGAGGGTGAAAAAGAAGAAGGAGAAGAAGGAGAAGTAGAAGGTGAAGTGTGGAGGGTGAAGAAAATGAAGCAGAAAAAGGAGAAGGAGAAGGTGAAGTCTGGAGGGTGAAGAGGAAGAAAAGAAGAAGGAGAAGGAGAAGGTGAAGTCTGGAGCTTGACGAAGAAGAAGCAGAAGAAGGAGAAGGAGAAAGTGATGTCTGGAGGGTGAAGCAGAAGAAGCAGAAGAAGGAGAAGTATTAGGTGAAGTCTGGAGGGTGAAGAAGAAGAAGCAGAAGAAGGAGAATGAGAAGTTGAAGTCTGGAGGGTGAAGAAGAAGACGCAGAAGAAGGAGAATTAGAAGGTGAAGTCTGGAGGGTGAAGAAGAAGAAGCAGAAGAAGGAGAAGGAGAAGGTTAAGTCTGGAGGGTGAAGCAGAAGAAGCAGAAGAAGGAGAAGGAGAAGGTGAAGTCTGGAGGGAGCAGAAGATAAAGCAGAAGAGGGAGAAGGAGAAGGTGAAGTCTGGAGGGTGAAGAAGAAGAAGCAGAAGAAGGATAAGGAGGAGGTCAAGTCTGGAAGGTGAAGAAGAAGAAGCAGCAGAAGAAGGAGAAGGAGTAGTTGAAGTCTGGAGGGTGAAGAAGAAGAAGTAGAAGAAGGAGAAGGAGAAGGTGAAGTCTGGAGGGTGAAGAAGAAGAAGCAGATGAAGGAGAAGGAGAAGGTGAAGTCTGAAGGGTGAAGAAGAAGAAGCAGAAGAAGTAGAAGGAGAAGGTGAAGTGGGGAGGGTGAAGAAGAAGAAGGAGAAGAAGGAGAAGTAGGAGGTGAAGTGTGGAGGGTGAAGAAGAAGAAGTAGAAGAAGGAGAAGGAGAAGGTGAAGTCTGGAGGGTGAAGAAGAAGGGGCAGAAGAAGGAGAAGCAGAAGGTGAAGTCTGGAGGGTGCAGAAGAAGAAGCAGAAGAAGGAGAAGGAGAAGGAGAATTCTGGAGGGTGAAGAAGAAGCAGAAGAAGGAGAAGGCGAAGTTGAAGTCTGGAGGGTGAAGAAGAAAATGCAGAGGAAGGAGAAGGAGAAGGTGATGTCTGGAGGGTGAAGAATAAGAAGCAGAAGGAGGAGAAGGAGAATTTGAAGATTGGAGGGTGAAGAAGAAGAATCAGAAGAAGGAGAAGAAGAAGATGAAGTGTGGAGGGTGAAGAAGAAGAAGCAGAAGAAGGAGAAGGAGAAGGTGAAGTCTGCAGGGTGAAGAAGAAAATGCAGGGGAAGGAGAAGGAGAAAGTGAAGTGGGGAGGTTGGAGAAGAAGAAGAAGAATAAGGAGAAGGAGCAGGTGAAGTGTGGAGGGTGAAGAAGAAGAAGCAGAAGTAGGAGAAGAAGAAGGTGAAGTCTGGAGCTTGAAGAAGAAGAAGGAGAAGAAGGAGAAGGAGAAGGAGAAGTCTGGAGGGTGAAGAAGAAGAAGCATAAGGAGGAGAAGGAGAATGTGAAGTCTGGAGGGTGAAGAAGAATAAGCAGAGGAAGGAGAAGGTGAAGTGGGGAGGGTGAAGAAGAAGAAGTAGAAGAAGGAGAAGGAGAAGCTGAAGTCTGGATGGTGAAGAAGAAGAAGCAGAGGAAGGAGAAGGAGAAGGTGAAGTGGGGAGGGTGAAGAAGAAGAAGTAGAAGAAGGAGAAGGAAAAGATGAAGTCTGGAGGGTAAAGAAGAAGAAGCCGAGGAAGGAGAAGGAGAAGTTGAAGTCTGGAGGGTGAAGAAGAAGAAGTAGAAGAAGGAGAAGGAGAAGCTGAAGCCTGCAGGGTGAAGAAGAAGCAGGAAAAGGAGAAGGAGAAGGTGAAGTCTGGAGGGTGAAGAAGAAGAAGCAGAAGAGGGAGAATGAGAAGTTGAAGTCTGGAGGGTGAAGAAGAAGACGCAGAAGAAGGAGAATTAGAAGGTGAAGTCTGGAGGGTGAAGAAGAAGAAGCAGAAGAAGGAGAAGGAGAAGGTTAAGTCTGGAGGGTGAAGCAGAAGAAGCAGAAGAAGGAGAAGGAGAAGGTGAAGTCTGGAGGGAGCAGAAGATAAAGCAGAAGAAGGAGAAGGAGAAGGTGAAGTCTGGAGGGTGAAGAAGAAGAAGCAGAAGAAGGATAAGGAGGAGGTCAAGTCTGGAAGGTGAAGAAGAAGAAGCAGCAGAAGAAGGAGAAGGAGTAGTTGAAGTCTGGAGGGTGAAGAAGAAGAAGTAGAAGAAGGAGAAGGAGAAGGTGAAGTCTGGAGGGTGAAGAAGAAGAAGCAGATGAAGGAGAAGGAGAAGGTGAAGTCTGAAGGGTGAAGAAGAAGAAGCAGAAGAAGTAGAAGGAGAAGGTGAAGTGGGGAGGGTGAAGAAGAAGAAGGAGAAGAAGGAGAAGTAGGAGGTGAAGTGTGGAGGGTGAAGAAGAAGAAGTAGAAGAAGGAGAAGGAGAAGGTGAAGTCTGGAGGGTGAAGAAGAAGGGGCAGAAGAAGGAGAAGGAGAAGGTGAAGTCTGGAGGGTGCAGAAGAAGAAGCAGAAGAAGGAGAAGGAGAAGGAGAATTCTGGAGGGTGAAGAAGAAGAAGCAGAAGAAGGAGAAGGCGAAGTTGAAGTCTGGAGGGTGAAGAAGAAAATGCAGAGGAAGGAGAAGGAGAAGGTGATGTCTGGAGGGTGAAGAATAAGAAGCAGAAGGAGGAGAAGGAGAATTTGAAGATTGGAGGGTGAAGAAGAAGAATCAGAAGAAGGAGAAGAAGAAGATGAAGTGTGGAGGGTGAAGAAGAAGAAGCAGAAGAAGGAGAAGGAGAAGGTGAAGTCTGCAGGGTGAAGAGGAAAATGCAGGGGAAGGAGAAGGAGAAAGTGAAGTGGGGAGGTTGGAGAAGAAGAAGAAGAATAAGGAGAAGGAGCAGGTGAAGTATGGAGGGTGAAGAAGAAGAAGCAGAAGAAGGAGAAGAAGAAGGTGAAGTCTGGAGCTTGAAGAAGAAGAAGGAGAAGAAGGAGAAGGAGAAGGAGAAGTCTGGAGGGTGAAGAAGAAGAAGCATAAGGAGGAGAAGGAGAATGTGAAGTCTGGAGGGTGAAGAAGAATAAGCAGAGGAAGGAGAAGGTGAAGTGGGGAGGGTGAAGAAGAAGAAGTAGAAGAAGGAGAAGGAGAAGCTGAAGTCTGGATGGTGAAGAAGAAGAAGCAGAGGAAGGAGAAGGAGAAGGTGAAGTGGGGAGGGTGAAGAAGAAGAAGTAGAAGAAGGAGAAGGAAAAGATGAAGTCTGGAGGGTAAAGAAGAAGAAGCCGAGGAAGGAGAAGGAGAAGGTGAAGTCTGGAGGGTGAAGAAGAAGAAGTAGAAGAAGGAGAAGGAGAAGCTGAAGCCTGCAGGGTGAAGAAGAAGCAGGAAAAGGAGAAGGAGAAGGTGAAGTCTGGATGGTGAAGAAGAAGTAGCAGAAGAAGGAGAAGGAGAAGGTGAAATCTGGAGGGTGAAGAATAAGAAACAGAAGGAGGAGAAGGAGAATGTGAAGATTGGAGGGTGAAGAAGAAGAAGCAGAAGAAGGAGAAGAAGAAGGTTAAGTCTGCATGGTGAAGAAGAAAATGCAGAAGAAGGAGAAGGAGAAGGTGAAGTGGGGAGGGTGAAGAAGAAGAAGCAGAATAAGGAGAAGGAGAAGGTGAAGTGTGGAGGGCGAAGAAGAAGAAGCATAAGAAGGAGAAGGAGAAGGTGAAGTCTGGAGTTTGAAGAAGAAGAAGCAGACGAAGGAGAATAAGAAGGTGAAATCTGGAGCGGGAAGAAGAAGAAGCTGAAGAACGAGAAAGAGAAGGTGAAGTCTGGAGGGTGAAGAAGAAGAAGCAGAAGAAGGAGAAGGAGAAGGTGAAGTCTGGAGCTTGAAGAAGAAGAAGGAGAAGAAGAAGAAGGATAAGGTGAAGTCTGGAGGGTGAAGAAGAAGCAGAAGAAGAAGGAGAAGGAGAAGTTGAAATCTGGAGGGTGAAGAAGAAGACGCAGAAGAAGGAGAAGGAGAAGGTGAAGTCTGGTGGGTGAAGAAGAAGAAGCCGAAGAAGGAGAAGGAGAACGTGAAGTCTGGAGGGAGCAGAAGATGAAGCAGAAGAAGGGTAAGGAGAAGGTGAAGTCAGGAGGGTGAAGAAGAAGAAGCAGAAGAAGGAGAAGGAGAAGGTCAAGTCTGGAGGGAGAAGAAGAAGAAGCTGAAGAAAGAGAAGGAGAAGGTGAAGTCTGGAGCTTGAAGAAGAAGAAGCAGAAGAAGGAGAAGGAGAAGGTGAAGTCTGGAGGGTGAAGCAGAAAAGCAGAAGAAGGAGAAGTATAAGGTGAAGTCTGGAGGGTGAAGAAGAAGAAGCAGAAGAAGGAGATGGAGAAGTTTGAGTCTGGGGGGTGAAGAATAAGTCGCAGAAGAAGGAGAAGGAGAAGGTGAAGTCTGGAGGGTGAAGAAGAAGAAGCAGAGGAAGGAGAAAGAGAAGGTGAAGTCTGGATGGTGAAGAAGAAGAAGAAAATGGAGAAGGAGAATGTGAAGTTTGGAGGGTGAAGAAGAAAAAGCAGAAGAAGGAGAAGGAGAAGGTGAAGTCTGCAATGTGAAGAAGAAGAAGCAGAAGAAGTAGAAGGAGAAGGTGAAGTGGGGAGGGTGAAAAAGAAGAAGGAGAAGAAGGAGAAGTAGAAGGTGAAGTGTGGAGGGTGAAGAAAATGAAGCAGAAAAAGGAGAAGGAGAAGGTGAAGTCTGGAGGGTGAAGAGGAAGAAAAGAAGAAGGAGAAGGAGAAGGTGAAGTCTGGAGCTTGACGAAGAAGAAGCAGAAGAAGGAGAAGGAGAAAGTGATGTCTGGAGGGTGAAGCAGAAGAAGCAGAAGAAGGAGAAGTATTAGGTGAAGTCTGGAGGGTGAAGAAGAAGAAGCAGAAGAAGGAGAATGAGAAGTTGAAGTCTGGAGGGTGAAGAAGAAGACGCAGAAGAAGGAGAATTAGAAGGTGAAGTCTGGAGGTTGAAGAAGAAGAAGCAGAAGAAGGAGAAGGAGAAGGTGAAGTCTGGAGGGAGCAGAAGATAAAGCAGAAGAAGGAGAAGGAGAAGGTGAAGTCTGGAGGGTGAAGAAGAAGAAGCAGAAGAAGGATAAGAAGGAGGTCAAGTCTGGAAGGTGAAGAAGAAGAAGCAGCAGAAGAAGGAGAAGGAGTAGTTGAAGTCTGGAGGGTGAAGAAGAAGAAGCAGAAGAAGTAGAAGGAGAAGGTGAAGTGGGGAGGGTGAAGAAGAAGAAGGAGAAGAAGGAGAAGTAGGAGGTGAAGTGTGGAGGGTGAAGAAGAAGAAGTAGAAGAAGGAGAAGGAGAAGGTGAAGTCTGGAGGGTGAAGAAGAAGGGGCAGAAGAAGGAGAAGGAGAAGGTGAAGTCTGGAGGGTGCAGAAGAAGAAGCAGAAGAAGGAGAAGGAGAAGGAGAATTCTGGAGGGTGAAGAAGAAGAAGCAGAAGAAGGAGAAGGCGAAGTTGAAGTCTGGAGGGTGAAGAAGAAAATGCAGAGGAAGGAGAAGGAGAAGGTGATGTCTGGAGGGTGAAGAATAAGAAGCAGCAGGAGGAGAAGGAGAATTTGAAGATTGGAGTGTGAAGAAGAAGAATCAGAAGAAGGAGAAGAAGAAGATGAAGTGTGGAGGGTGAAGAAGAAGAAGCAGAAGAAGGAGAAGGAGAAGATGAAGTCTGCAGGCTGAAGAAGAAAATGCAGGTGAAGGAGAAGGAGAAAGTGAAGTGGGGAGGTTGGAGAAGAAGAAGAAGAATAAGGAGAAGGAGCAGGTGAAGTGTGGAGGGTGAAGAAGAAGAAGCAGAAGAAGGAGAAGAAGAAGGTGAAGTCTGGAGCTTGAAGAAGAAGAAGGAGAAGAAGGAGAAGGAGAATGTGAAGTCTGGAGGGTGAAGAAGAATAAGCAGAGGAAGGAGAAGGTGAAGTGGGGAGGGTGAAGAAGAAGAAGTAGAAGAAGGAGAAGGAGAAGCTGAAGTCTGGATGGTGAAGAAGAAGAAGCAGAGGAAGGAGAAGGAGAAGGTGAAGTGGGGAGGGTGAAGAAGAAGAAGTAGAAGAAGGAGAAGGAAAAGATGAAGTCTGGAGGGTAAAGAAGAAGAAGCCGAGGAAGGAGAAGGAGAAGTTGAAGTCTGGAGGGTGAAGAAGAAGAAGTAGAAGAAGGAGAAGGAGAAGCTGAAGCCTGCAGGGTGAAGAAGAAGCAGGAAAAGGAGAAGGAGAAGGTGAAGTCTGGATGGTGAAGAAGAAGAAGCAGAAGAAGGAGAAGGAGAAGGTGAAATCTGGAGGGTGAAGAATAAGAAACAGAAGGAGGAGAAGGAGAATGTGAAGATTGGAGGGTGAAGAAGAAGAAGCAGAAGAAGGAGAAGAAGAAGATGAAGTCTGCATGGTGAAGAAGAAAATGCAGAAGAAGGAGAAGGAGAAGGTGAAGTGGGGAGGGTGAAGAAGAAGAAGCAGAATAAGGAGAAGGAGAAGGTGAAGTGTGGAGGGCGAAGAAGAAGAAGCATAAGAAGGAGAAGGAGAAGGTGAAGTCTGGAGTTTGAAGAAGAAGAAGCAGACGAAGGAGAATAAGAAGGTGAAGTCTGGAGCGGGAAGAAGAAGAAGCTGAAGAACGAGAAAGAGAAGGTGAAGTCTGGAGGGTGAAGAAGAAGAAGCAGAAGAAGGAGAAGAAGAAGGTGAAGTCTGGAGCTTGAAGAAGAAGAAGGAGAAGAAGAAGAAGGATAAGGTGAAGTCTGGAGGGTGAAGAAGAAGAAGCAGAAGAAGAAGGAGAAGGAGAAGTTGAAATCTGGAGGGTGAAGAAGAAGACGCAGAAGAAGGAGAAGGAGAAGGTGAAGTCTGGTGGGTGAAGAAGAAGAAGCCGAAGAAGGAGAAGGAGAACGTGAAGTCTGGAGGCAGCAGAAGATGAAGCAGAAGAAGGGTAAGGAGAAGGTGAAGTCAGGAGGGTGAAGAAGAAGAAGCAGAAGAAGGAGAAGGAGAAGGTCAAGTCTGGAGGGAGAAGAAGAAGAAGCTGAAGAAGGAGAAGGAGAAGGTGAAGTCTGGAGCTTGAAGAAGAAGAAGCAGAAGAAGGAGAAGGAGAAGGTGAAGTCTGGAGGGTGAAGCAGAAAAGCAGAAGAAGGAGAAGTATAAGGTGAAGTCTGGAGGGTGAAGAAGAAGAAGCAGAAGAAGGAGATGGAGAAGTTTGAGTCTGGAGGGTGAAGAATAAGTCGCAGAAGAAGGAGAAGAAGAAGGTGAAGTCTGGAGGGTGAAGAAGAAGAAGCAGAGGAAGGAGAAAGAGAAGGTGAAGTCTGGATGGTGAAGAAGAAGAAGAAAATGGAGAAGGAGAATGTGAAGTTTGGAGGGTGAAGAAGAAAAAGCAGAAGAAGGAGAAGGAGAAGGTGAAGTCTGCAATGTGAAGAAGAAGAAGCAGAAGAAGTAGAAGCAGAAGGTGAAGTGGGGAGGGTGAAAAAGAAGAAGGAGAAGAAGGAGAAGTAGAAGGTGAAGTGTGGAGGGTGAAGAAAATGAAGCAGAAAAAGGAGAAGGAGAAGGTGAAGTCTGGAGGGTGAAGAGGAAGAAAAGAAGAAGGAGAAGGAGAAGGTGAAGTCTGGAGCTTGACGAAGAAGAAGCAGAAGAAGGAGAAGGAGAAAGTGATGTCTGGAGGGTGAAGCAGAAGAAGCAGAAGAAGGAGAAGTATTAGCTGAAGTCTGGAGGGTGAAGAAGAAGAAGCAGAAGAAGGAGAATGAGAAGTTGAAGTCTGGAGGGTGAAGAAGAAGACGCAGAAGAAGGAGAATTAGAAGGTGAAGTCTGGAGGGTGAAGAAGAAGAAGCAGAAGAAGGAGAAGGAGAAGGTGAAGTCTGGAGGGAGCAGAAGATAAAGCAGAAGAAGGAGAAGGAGAAGGTGAAGTCTGGAGGGTGAAGAAGAAGAAGCAGAAGAAGTAGAAGGAGAAGGTGAAGTGGGGAGGGTGAAGAAGAAGAAGGAGAAGAAGGAGAAGTAGGAGGTGAAGTGTGGAGGGTGAAGAAGAAGAAGTAGAAGAAGGAGAAGGAGAAGGTGAAGTCTGGAGGGTGAAGAAGAAGGGGCAGAAGAAGGAGAAGGTGAAGGTGAAGTCTGGAGGGTGCAGAAGAAGAAGCAGAAGAAGGAGAAGGAGAAGGAGAATTCTGGAGGGTGAAGAAGAAGAAGCAGAAGAAGGAGAAGGCGAAGTTGAAGTCTGGAGGGTGAAGAAGAAAATGCAGAGGAAGGAGAAGGAGAAGGTGATGTCTGGAGGGTGAAGAATAAGAAGCAGCAGGAGGAGAAGGAGAATTTGAAGATTGGAGTGTGAAGAAGAAGAATCAGAAGAAGGAGAAGAAGAAGATGAAGTGTGGAGGGTGAAGAAGAAGAAGCAGAAGAAGGAGAAGGAGAAGATGAAGTCTGCAGGGTGAAGAAGAAAATGCAGGTGAAGGAGAAGGAGAAAGTGAAGTGGGGAGGTTGGAGAAGAAGAAGAAGAATAAGGAGAAGGAGCAGGTGAAGTGTGGAGGGTGAAGAAGAAGAAGCAGAAGAAGGAGAAGAAGAAGGTGAAGTCTGGAGCTTGAAGAAGAAGAAGGAGAAGAAGGAGAAGGAGAAGGAGAAGTCTGGAGGGTGAAGAAGAAGAAGCATAAGGAGGAGAAGGAGAATGTGAAGTCTGGAGGGTGAAGAAGAATAAGCAGAGGAAGGAGAAGGTGAAGTGGGGAGGGTGAAGAAGAAGAAGTAGAAGAAGGAGAAGGAGAAGCTGAAGTCTGGATGGTGAAGAAGAAGAAGCAGAGGAAGGAGAAGAAGAAGGTGAAGTCTGGAGCTTGAAGAAGAAGAAGGAGAAGAAGAAGAAGGATAAGGTGAAGTCTGGAGGGTGAAGAAGAAGAAGCAGAAGAAGAAGGAGAAGGAGAAGTTGAAATCTGGAGGGTGAAGAAGAAGACGCAGAAGAAGGAGAAGGAGAAGGTGAAGTCTGGTGGGTGAAGAAGAAGAAGCCGAAGAAGGAGAAGGAGAACGTGAAGTCTGGAGGGAGCAGAAGATGAAGCAGAAGAAGGGTAAGGAGAAGGTGAAGTCAGGAGGGTGAAGAAGAAGAAGCAGAAGAAGGAGAAGGAGAAGGTCAAGTCTGGAGGGTGAAGAAGAAGAAGCTGAAGAAGGAGAAGGAGAAGGTGAAGTCTGGAGCTTGAAGAAGAAGAAGCAGAAGAAGGAGAAGGAGAAGGTGAAGTCTGGAGGGTGAAGCAGAAAAGCAGAAGAAGGAGAAGTATAAGGTGAAGTCTGGAGGGTGAAGAAGAAGAAGCAGAAGGAGATGGAGAAGTTTGAGTCTGGAGGGTGAAGAATAAGTCGCAGAAGAAGGAGAAGGAGAAGGTGAAGTCTGGAGGGTGAAGAAGAAGAAGCAGAAGAGGAGAATGAGAAGGTGAAGTCTTGATGGTGAAGAAGAAGAAGCAGAAGAAGGAGAAGAGTAAGGTGAAGTCTTGAGGGGGAAGAAGAAGAAGCTGAACAACGAGAAGGAGAAGGTGGAGTCTGGAGGGTGAAGAAGAAGAAGCAGAGGAAGGAGAAAGAGAAGGTGAAGTCTGGAGGGTGAAGAAGAAGAAGAAAATGGAGAAGGAGAATGTGACGTTTGGAGGGTGAAGAAGAAGAAGCAGAAGAATGAGAAGGAGAAGATGAAGTCTGGAGGGTGAAGAAGAAGAAGCAGAAGGAGGAGAAGGAGAAGGTGAAGTGGGGAGGGTGAAAAAGAAGGAGAAGAAGGAGAAGTGGAAGGTGAAGTGTGGAGGGTGAAGAAAAAGAAGCAGAAGAAGGAGAAGGAGAAGGTGAAGCCTGGAGGGTGAAGAAGAAGAAAAGAAGAAGGAGAAGGAGAAGGTGAAGTCTAGAGCTTGACAAAGAAGAAGCAGAAGAAGGAGAAGGAGAAAGTGAAGTCTGGAGGGTGAAGCAGAAGAAGCAGAAGAAGGAGAAGTATTAGGTGAAGTCTGGAGGGTGAAGAAGAAGAAGAAGCAGAAGAAGGATAAGGAGAAGGTCAAGTCTGGAAGGTAAAGAAGAAGAAGCAGCAGAAGAAGGAGAAGGAGTAGTTGAAATCTGGAGGGTGATGAAGCAGAAGCAGAAGAAGGAGAAGGAGAAGGTGAAGTCTGGAGGGTGCAGAAGAAGATGCAGAAAAAGGAGAAGGAGAATGTGAAGTTTGGAGGGTGAAGAGGAAGAAGCAGAAGAATGAGAAGGAGTAGATGAAGTCTGGAGGGTGAAGAAGAAGAAGCAGAAGAAGGAGAAGGAGAAGGTGAAGTCTGCAGGGTGAAGAAGAAGCAGAAGAAGTAGAAGGAGAAGGTGAAGTGTGGAGGGTGAAGAAGAAGAAACAGAAGAAGGAGAAACAGTAGGTGAATTGTGGAGGGTGAAGAAGAAGAAGCAGAAGAAGGAGAAGGAGAAGGTTAAGTCTGGAGGGTGAAGCAGAAGAAGCAGAAGAAGGAGAAGGAGAAGGTGAAGTCTGGAGGGAGCAGAAGATGAAGCAGAAGAAGGAGAAGGAGAAGGTGAAGTCTGGAGGGTGAAGAAGAAGAAGTTGAAGAAGGATGAGGAGAAGGTCAAGTCTGGAAGGTGAAGAAGAAGAAGCAGCAGAAGGAGGAGAAGGAGTAGTTGAAGTCTGGAGGGTGAAGAAGAAGAAGCAGAAGAAGGAGAAGGAGAAGGTGAAGTCTGGAGGGTGCAGAAGAAGATGCAGAAAAAGGAGAAGGAGAATGTGAAGTTTGGAGGGTGAAGAAGAAGAAGCAGAAAAATGAGAAGGAGAAGATGAAGTCTGGAGGGTGAAGAAGAAGAAACAGAAGACGGAGAAGGAGAAGGTGAAGTCTGCAGGGTGAAGAAGAAGAAGCAGAAGAAGTAGAAGGAGAAGGTGAAGTGGGGAGGGGGAAGAAGAAGAAGGAAAAGAAGGAGAAGTAGGAGGTGAAGTGTGGAGGGTGAAGAAGAAGAAGTAGAAGAAGGAGAAGGAGAAGCTGAAGTCTGGAGGGTGAAGAAGGAGAAGCAGAAGAAGGAGAAGTAGAAGCTGAAGTATGGAGGTTGAAGAAGAAGAAGCAGAAGAAGGAGAAGGAGAAGGTGAAGTCTGGAGGGTGAAGAAGAAGAAGCAGTAGAAGGAGAAGGCGAAGATGAAGTCTGCAGGGTGAAGAAGAAGAAGCATAAGAAGGAAATGGAGAAGGTGATGTCTGGAGTGTGAAGAAGAAGAAGAAGATGGAGAAGGAGAAGGTGAAGTCTGGAGGGTAAAAAGAAGAAGCAGAATTAGGAGAATGAGAAGGTGAAGTCTGGAGGGTGAAGAATAAGAAGAAGAAGGAGGAGAATGAGAAGGTGAAGTCTGGAGGGTGAAGAAGAAGAAGCAGATAAAGGAAAAGGAGAAGGTGAAGGCTGGAGTGTGAAGAAGAACAAGCAGAAGAAGGAGAAGGAGAAGGTAAAGTCTGGATGGTGAAGAAGAAAAGGCACTAGAAGGAGAAGGATAAGGTGAAGTCTGGAGGGTGAAGAAGAAGCAGAAGAAGGAGAAGGCGAAGTTGAAATCTGGAGGGTGAAGAAGAAGCAGCAGAGGAAGAGAAGTAGAAGGTGAAGTCTGGAGGGTGAAGAGGAAGAAGCAGAAGGAGGAGAAGGAGAATGTGAAGATTGGAGGGTGAAGAAGAAGAAGCAGAAGAAGGAGAAGGAGAAGATGAAGTCTGCAGGGTGAAGAAGAAGAAGCAGAAGACGGAGAAGGAGAAGGTGAAGTCTGCAGGGAGAAGAAGAAGAAGCAGAAGGAGGAGAAGGAGAAGGTGAAGTGTGGAGGGTGATGAAGAAGAAACAGAAGAAGGAGAAATAGTAGGTGAATTGTGGAGGGTGAAGAAGAAGAAGCAGAAGAAGGAGAAGGAGTTGATGAAGTCTGGAGGGTGAAGAAGAAGAAGCAGAAGAAGGAGAAGGAGAAGGTGAAGTCTGCAGTGTGAAGAAGAAGAAGCAGAAGAAGTAGAAGGAGAAGGTGAAGTGGGGAGGGTGAAAAAGAAAAAGGAGAAGAAGGAGAAGGAGAAGGTGAAGTCTGGAGCTTGACGAAGAAGAAGCAGAAGAAGGAGAAGGAGAAAGTGATGTCTGGAGGGTGAAGCAGAAGAAGCAGAAGAAGGAGAAGTATTAGGTGAAGTCTGGAGGGTGAAGAAGAAGAAGCAGAAGAAGGAGAATGAGAAGTTGAAGCCTGGAGGGTGAAGAAAAAGACGCGGAAGAAGGAGAATTAGAAGGTGAAGTCTGGAGGGTGAAGAAGAAGAAGCAGAAGGAGAAAGTTAAGTCTGGAGGGTGAAGCAGAAGAAGCAGAAGAAGGAGAAGGAGAAGGTGAAGTCTGGAGGGAGCAGAAGATGAAGCAGAAGAAGGAGAAGGAGAAGGTGAAGTCTAGAGGGTGAAGAAGAAGAAGCAGAAGAAGGATAAGGAGAAGGTCAAGTCTGGAAGGTGAAGAAGAAGAGGCAGCAGAAGAAGGAGAAGGAGTAGTTGAAGTCTGGAGGGTGAAGAGGAAGAAGCAGAAGAAGGAGAAGGAGAAGGTGAAGTCTGGAGGGTGCAGAAGAAGATGCAGAAAACGGGGATGGAGAGTGTGAAGATTGGAGGGTGAAGAAGAAGAAGCAGAAGAATGAGAAGGAGAAGATGAAGTCTGGTGGGTGAAGAAGAAGAAGCAGACGAAGGAGAAGGAGAAGGTGAAGTCTGCAGGGTGAAGAAGAAGAAGCAGAAGAAGTTGAAGGAGAAGGTGAAGTGGGGAGGGTGAAGAAGGAGAAGGAGAAGAAGGAGAAGTAGGAGGTGAAGTGTGGAGGGTGAAGAAGAAGAAGTAGAAGAAGGAGAAGGAGAAGGTGAAGCCTGGAGGGTGAAGAAGCAGAAGCAGAAGAAGGAGAAGGAGAAGCTGAAGTATGGAGGTTGAAGAAGAAGAAGCAGAAGAAGGAGAAGGAGAAGGTGAAGTCTGGAGGGTGAAGAAGAAGGGGCAGAAGAAGGAGAAGGAGAAGTTGAAGTCTGGAGGGTGCAGAATAAGTCGCAGAAGAAGGAGAAGGAGAAGGTGAAGTCTGGAGGGTGAAGAAGAAGAAGCAGAAGAGGAGAATGAGAAGGTGAAGTCTTGATGGTGAAGAAGAAGAAGCAGAAGAAGGAGAAGAGTAAGGTGAAGTCTTGAGGGGGAAGAAGAAGAAGCTGAACAACGAGAAGGAGAAGGTGGAGTCTGGAGGGTGAAGAAGAAGAAGCAGAGGAAGGAGAAAGAGAAGGTGAAGTCTGGAGGGTGAAGAAGAAGAAGAAAATGGAGAAGGAGAATGTGACGTTTGGAGGGTGAAGAAGAAGAAGCAGAAGAATGAGAAGGAGAAGATGAAGTCTGGAGGGTGAAGAAGAAGAAGCAGAAGGAGGAGAAGGAGAAGGTGAAGTGGGGAGGGTGAAAAAGAAGGAGAAGAAGGAGAAGTGGAAGGTGAAGTGTGGAGGGTGAAGAAAAAGAAGCAGAAGAAGGAGAAGGAGAAGGTGAAGCCTGGAGGGTGAAGAAGAAGAAAAGAAGAAGGAGACGAGAAGGTGAAGTCTAGAGCTTGACAAAGAAGAAGCAGAAGAAGGAGAAGGAGAAAGTGAAGTCTGGAGGGTGAAGCAGCAGAAGCAGAAGAAGGAGAAGTATTAGGTGAAGTCTGGAGGGTGAAGAAGAAGAAGAAGCAGAAGAAGGATAAGGAGAAGGTCAAGTCTGGAAGTTAAAGAAGAAGAAGCAGCAGAAGAAGGAGAAGGAGTAGTTGAAATCTGGAGGGTGATGAAGCAGAAGCAGAAGAAGGAGAAGGAGAAGGTGAAGTCTGGAGGGTGCAGAAGAAGATGCAGAAAAAGGAGAAGGAGAATGTGAAGTTTGGAGGGTGAAGAGGAAGAAGCAGAAGAATGAGAAGGAGTAGATGAAGTCTGGAGGGTGAAGAAGAAGAAGCAGAAGAAGGAGAAGGAGAAGGTGAAGTCTGCAGGGTGAAGAAGAAGCAGAAGAAGTAGAAGGAGAAGGTGAAGTGTGGAGGGTGAAGAAGAAGAAACAGAAGAAGGAGAAACAGTAGGTGAATTGTGGAGGGTGAAGAAGAAGAAGCAGAAGAAGGAGAAGGAGAAGGTTAAGTCTGGAGGGTGAAGCAGAAGAAGCAGAAGAAGGAGAAGGAGAAGGTGAAGTCTGGAGGGAGCAGAAGATGAAGCAGAAGAAGGAGAAGGAGAAGGTGAAGTCTGGAGGGTGAAGAAGAAGAAGTTGAAGCAGGATGAGGAGAAGGTCAAGTCTGGAAGGTGAAGAAGAAGAAGCAGCAGAAGGAGGAGAAGGAGTAGTTGAAGTCTGGAGGGTGAAGAAGAAGAAGCAGAAGAAGGAGAAGGAGAAGGTGAAGTCTGGAGGGTGCAGAAGAAGATGCAGAAAAAGGAGAAGGAGAATGTGAAGTTTGGAGGGTGAAGAAGAAGAAGCAGAAAAATGAGAAGGAGAAGATGAAGTCTGGAGGGTGAAGAAGAAGAAACAGAAGACGGAGAAGGAGAAGGTGAAGTCTGCAGGGTGAAGAAGAAGAAGCAGAAGAAGTAGAAGGAGAAGGTGAAGTGGGGAGGGGGAAGAAGAAGAAGGAAAAGAAGGAGAAGTAGGAGGTGAAGTGTGGAGGGTGAAGAAGAAGAAGTAGAAGAAGGAGAAGGAGAAGCTGAAGTCTGGAGGGTGAAGAAGGAGAAGCAGAAGAAGGAGAAGTAGAAGCTGAAGTATGGAGGTTGAAGAAGAAGAAGCAGAAGAAGGAGAAGGAGAAGGTGAAGTCTGGAGGGTGAAGAAGAAGAAGCAGTAGAAGGAGAAGGCGAAGATGAAGTCTGCAGGGTGAAGAAGAAGAAGCAGAAGAAGGAAATGGAGAAGGTGATGTCTGGAGTGTGAAGAAGAAGAAGAAGATGGAGAAGGAGAAGGTGAAGTCTGGAGGGTAAAAAGAAGAAGCAGAATTAGGAGAATGAGAAGGTGAAGTCTGGAGGGTGAAGAATAAGAAGAAGAAGGAGGAGAATGAGAAGGTGAAGTCTGGAGGGTGAAGAAGAAGAAGCAGATAAAGGAAAAGGAGAAGGTGAAGGCTGGAGTGTGAAGAAGAACAAGCAGAAGAAGGAGAAGGAGAAGGTAAAGTCTGGATGGTGAAGAAGAAAAGGCACTAGAAGGAGAAGGATAAGGTGAAGTCTGGAGGGTGAAGAAGAAGCAGAAGAAGGAGAAGGCGAAGTTGAAATCTGGAGGGTGAAGAAGAAGCAGCAGAGGAAGAGAAGTAGAAGGTGAAGTCTGGAGGGTGAAGAGGAAGAAGCAGAAGGAGGAGAAGGAGAATGTGAAGATTGGAGGGTGAAGAAGAAGAAGCAGAAGAAGGAGAAGGAGAAGGAGAAGATGAAGTCTGCAGGTTGAAGAAGAAGAAGCAGAAGACGGAGAAGGAGAAGGTGAAGTCTGCAGGGAGAAGAAGAAGAAGCAGAAGGAGGAGAAGGAGAAGGTGAAGTGTGGAGGGTGATGAAGAAGAAACAGAAGAAGGAGAAATAGTAGGTGAATTGTGGAGGGTGAAGAAGAAGAAGCAGAAGAAGGAGAAGGAGTTGATGAAGTCTGGAGGGTGAAGAAGAAGAAGCAGAAGAAGGAGAAGGAGAAGGTGAAGTCTGCAGTGTGAAGAAGAAGAAGCAGAAGAAGTAGAAGGAGAAGGTGAAGTGGGGAGGGTGAAAAAGAAAAAGGAGAAGAAGGAGAAGGAGAAGGTGAAGTCTGGAGCTTGACGAAGAAGAAGCAGAAGAAGGAGAAGGAGAAAGTGATGTCTGGAGGGTGAAGCAGAAGAAGCAGAAGAAGGAGAAGTATTAGGTGAAGTCTGGAGGGTGAAGAAGAAGAAGCAGAAGAAGGAGAATGAGAAGTTGAAGCCTGGAGGGTGAAGAAAAAGACGCGGAAGAAGGAGAATTAGAAGGTGAAGTCTGGAGGGTGAAGAAGAAGAAGCAGAAGGAGAAAGTTAAGTCTGGAGGGTGAAGCAGAAGAAGCAGAAGAAGGAGAAGGAGAAGGTGAAGTCTGGAGGGAGCAGAAGATGAAGCAGAAGAAGGAGAAGGAGAAGGTGAAGTCTAGAGGGTGAAGAAGAAGAAGCAGAAGAAGGATAAGGAGAAGGTCAAGTCTGGAAGGTGAAGAAGAAGAGGCAGCAGAAGAAGAAGAAGGAGTAGTTGAAGTCTGGAGGGTGAAGAGGAAGAAGCAGAAGAAGGAGAAGGAGAAGGTGAAGTCTGGAGGGTGCAGAAGAAGATGCAGAAAACGGGGATGGAGAGTGTGAAGATTGGAGGGTGAAGAAGAAGATGCAGAAGAATGAGAAGGAGAAGATGAAGTCTGGTGGGTGAAGAAGAAGAAGCAGATGAAGGAGAAGGAGAAGGTGAAGTCTGCAGGGTGAAGAAGAAGAAGCAGAAGAAGTTGAAGGAGAAGGTGAAGTGGGGAGGGTGAAGAAGGAGAAGGAGAAGAAGGAGAAGTAGGAGGTGAAGTGTGGAGGGTGAAGAAGAAGAAGTAGAAGAAGGAGAAGGAGAAGGTGAAGCCTGGAGGGTGAAGAAGCAGAAGCAGAAGAAGGAGAAGGAGAAGCTGAAGTATGGAGGTTGAAGAAGAAGAAGCAGAAGAAGGAGAAGGAGAAGGTGAAGTCTGGAGGGTGAAGAAGAAGGGGCAGAAGAAGGAGAAGGAGAAGTTGAAGTCTGGAGGGTGCAGAAGAAGAAGCAGAAGAAGGAGAAGGAGAAGGTGAATTCTGGAGGGTGAAGAAGAAGAAGCAGAAGAAGGAGAAGGCGAAGTTGAAGTCTGGAGGGTGAAGAAGAAAATGCAGAGGAAGGAGAAGGAGAAGGTGATGTCTGGAGGGTGAAGAATATGAAGCAGAAGGAGGAGAAGGAGAATGTGAAGATTGGAGGGTGAAGAAGAAGAATCAGAAGAAGGAGAAGAAGAAGATGAAGTCTGCAGGGTGAAGAAGAAAATGCAGGGTAAGGAGAAGGAGCAGGTGAAGTGGGGAGGGTGAAGAAGAAGAAGCAGAAGAAGGAGAAGAAGAAACTGAAGTCTGGAGCTTGAAGTAGAAGAAGGAGAAGAAGGAGAAGGAGAAGGAGAAGTCTGGAGGGTGAAGAAGAAGAGGCATAAGGAGGAGAAGGAGAATGTGAAGTCTGGAGGGTGAAGAAGACTAAGCAGAGGAAGGAGAAGGTGAAGTGGGGAGGGTGAAGAAGAAGAAGTAGAAGAAGGAGAAGGAAAAGCTGAAGTCTGGATGGTGAAGAAGAAGAAGCAGAGGAAGGAGAAGGAGCAGATGACGTGGGGAGGGTGAAGAAGAAGAAGGAGAAGAAGGAGAAGGAAAAGATGAAGTCTGGAGGGTGAAGAAGAAGAAGTAGAAGAAGGAGAAGGAGAAGCTGAAGCCTGCAGGGTGAAGAAGAAGAAGCAGAAAAAGGAGAAGGAGAAGGTGAAGTCTGGCTGGTGAAGAAGAAGAAGCAGAAGAAGGAGAAGGAGAAGGTGAAATCTGGAGGGTGAAGAATAAGAAACAGAAGGAGGAGAAGGAGAATGTGAAGATTGGAGGGTGAAGAAGAAGAAGCAGAAGAAGGAGAAGAAGATGATGAAGTCTGCTTGGTGAAGAAGTAAATGCAGAAGAAGGAGAAGGAGAAGGTGAAGTGGGGAGGGTGAAGAAGAAGAAGCAGAAAAAGGAGAAGGAGAAGGTGAAGTGTGGAGGGCGATGAAGAAGAAGCATAAGAACGAGAAAGAGAAGGTGAAGTCTGGAGGGTGAAGAAGAAGAAGCAGAAGAAGGAGAAGGAGAAGATGAAGTCAGGAGCTTGAAGAAGAAGAAGGAGAAGAAGGAGAAGTATAAGGTGAAGTCTGGAGGGTGAAGAAGAAGAAGCAGAAGAAGAAGGAGAAGGAGAAGTTGGAATCTGGAGGGTGAAGAAGAAGACGCAGAAGAAGGAGAAGGAGAAGGTGAACTCTGGTTGGTGAAGAAGAAGAAGTCGAAGAAGGAGAAGGAGAAGGTGAAGTCTGGAGGGAGCGGAAGATGAAGCAGAAGAAGGAGAAGGAGAAGGTGAAGTCTGGAGGGTGAAGTAGAAGAAGAAGCAGAAGAAGGAGAAGGAGAAGGTCAAGTCTGGAGGGTGAAGAAGAAGAAGCTGAAGAAGGAGAAGGTGAAGTCTGGAGCTTGAAGAGGAAGATGCAGAAGATGGAGAAGGAGAAGGTGAAGTCTGGAGGGTGAAGCAGAAAAGCAGAAGAAGGAGAAGTATAAGGTGAAGTCTGGAGGGTGAAGAAGAAGAAGCAGAAGAAGGAGAAGGAGAAGGTGAAGTCTGGAGGGTGAAGAAGAAGAAGTAGAAGAAGGAGAATGAGAAGGTGAAGTCTTGATGGTGAAGAAGAAGAAGCAGAAGAAGGAGAAGAATAAGGTGAAGTCTTGAGGGGGAAGAAGAAGAAGCTGAACAACGAGAAGGAGAAGGTGGAGTCTGGAGGGTGAAGAAGAAGAAGCAGAGGAAGGAGAAAGAGAAGGTGAAGTCTGGAGGGTGAAGAAGAAGAAGAAAATGGAGAAGGAGAATGTGACGTTTGGAGGGTGAAGAAGAAGCAGAAGAATGAGAAGGAGAAGGTGAAGTCTGGAGGGTGAGGAAGAAGAAGCAGAAGAAGGAGAAGGAGAAGGTGAAGTCTGCAGTGTGAAGAAGAAGAAGCAGAAGAAGTAGAAGGAGAAGGTGAAGTGGGGAGGGTGAAAAAGAAGGAGAAGAAGGAGAAGTAGAAGGTGAAGTGTGGAGGGTGAAGAAAAAGAAGCAGAAGAAGGAGAAGGAGAAGGTGAAGCCTGGAGGGTGAAGAAGAAGAACAGAAGAAGGAGAAGGAGAAGGTGAAGTCTGGAGCTTGATGAAGAAGAAGCAGCAGAAGGAGAAGGAGAAAGTGATGTCTGGAGGGTGAAGCAGAAGAAGCAGAAGAAGGAGAAGTATTAGGTGAAGTCTGGAGGGTGAAGAAGAAGAAGCAGAAGAAGGATAATGAGAAGTTGAAGTCTGGAGGGTGAAGAAGAAGACGCAGAAGAAGGAGGATTAGAAGGTGAAGTCTGGAGGGTGAAGAAGAAGAAGCAGAAGAAGGAGAAGGAGAAGGTGAAGTCTGGGGGGTGAAGCAGAAGAAGCAGAAGAAGGAGAAGGAGAAGGTGAATTCTGGAGGCAGCAGAAGATGAAGCAGAAGAAGGAGAACGAGAAGGTGAAGTCTGGAGGGTGAAGAAGATGAAGCTGAAGAAGGATAAGGAGAAGGTCAAGTCTGGAAGGTGAAGAAGAAGAAGCAGCAGAAGAAGGAGAAGGAGTAGTTGAAGTCTGGAGTGTGATGAAGAAGAAGCAGAAGAAGGAGAAGGAGAAGGTGAAGTCTGGAGGGTCCAGAAGGAGATGCAGGAAAAGGAGAAGGAGAATGTGAAGTTTGGAGGGTGAAGAAGAAGAAGCAGAAGAATGAGAAGGAGAAGATGAAGTCTGGAGGGTGAAGAAGAAGAAGCAGAAGAAGGAGAAGGAGAAGGTGAAGTCTGCAGGGTGAAGAAGAAGAAGCAGAAGAAGTAGAAGAAGAAGGTGAAGTGGGGAGCGTGAAGAAGAAGAAGGAGAAGTAGGAGGTGAAGTGTGGAGGGTGAAGAAGAAGAAGTAGAAGAAGGAGAAGGAGAAGGTGAAGTCTGGAGGGTGAAGAAGCAGAAGCAGAAGAAGGAGAAGGAGAAGCTAAAGTATGGAGGTTGAAGAAGAAGAAGCAGAAGAAGGAGAAGGAGAAGGTGAAGTCTGGAGGGTGAAGAAGAAGAAGCAGTAGAAGGAGAAGGAGAAGATGATGTCTGCAGGGTGAAGAAGAATAAGCAGAAGAAGGAAATGGAGAAGGTGATGTCTGGAGTGTGAAGAAGAAGAAGAAGATGGAGAAGGAGAAGGTGAAGTCTGGAGGGTAAAAAGAAGAAGCAGATTTCGGAGAATGAGAAGGTGAAGTCTGTAGGGTGAAGAATAAGAAGATTGAAGGAGGAGAATGAGAAGGTGAAGTCTGGAGGGTGAAGAAGAAGAAGCAGAAAAAGGAAAAGGAGAAGGTGAAGGCTGGAGGGTGAAGAAGAACAAGCAGATGAAGGAGAAGGAGAAGGTAAAGTCTGGATGGTGAAGAAGAAAAAGCACTAGAAGGAGAAGGATAAGGTGAAGTCTGGAGGGTGAAGAAGAAGCAGAAGAAGGAGAAGGCAAAGTTGAAGTCTGGAGGGTGAAGAAGAAGCAGCAGAGGAAGGAAAAGTAGAAGGTGAAGTCTGGAGGGCGAAGAAGAAGAAGCAGAAGGAGGAGAAGGAGAATGTGAAGATTGGAGGGTGAAGAAGAAGAAGCAGAAGAAGTAGAAGGAGAAGGTGAAGTGGGGAGGGTGAAGAAGAAGAAGGAAAAGAAGGAGAAGTAGGAGGTGAAGTGTGGAGGGTGAAGAAGAAGAAGTAGAAGAAGGAGAAGGAGAAGGTGAACTCTGGAGGGTGAAGAAGCAGAAGCAGAAGAAGGAGAAGGAGAAGCTGAAGTATGGAGGTTGAAGAAGAAGAAGCAGAAGACGGAGAAGGAGAAGGTGAAGTCTGGAGGGTGAAGAAGAAGAAGAAGTAGAAGGAGAAGGAGAAGATGAAGTCTGCAGGGTGAAGATGAAGAAGCAGAAGAAGGAAATGAAGAAGGTGATGTCTGGAGTGTGAAGAAGAAGAAGAAGATGGAGAAGGAGAAGGTGAAGTCTGGAGGGTAAAAAGAAGAAGCAGAATTAGGGGAATGAGAAGGTGAAGTCTGGAGGGTGAAGAAGAAGAAGAAGAAGGAGGAGAATGAGAAGGTGAAGTCTGGAGGGTGAAGAAGAAGAAGCAGATAAAGGAAAAGGAGAAGGAGAAGGCTGGAGGGTGAAGAAGAACAAGCAGAAGAAGGAGAAGGAGAAGGTAAAGTCTGGATGGTGAAGAAGAAAAGGCACTAGAAGGAGAAGGATAAGGTGAAGTCTGGAGGGAGAAGAAGAAGCAGCAGAGGAAGGAAAAGTAGAAGGTGAAGTCTGGAGGGTGAAGAAGAAGAAGCAGAAGGAGGAGAAGGAGAATGTGAAGATTGGAGGGTGAAGAAGAAGAAGCAGAAGAAGGTGAAGGAGAAGATGAAGTCTGCAGGGTGAAGAAGAAGTAGCAGAAGACGGAGCAGGAGAAGGTGAAGCCTGGAGGGTGACGAAGAAGAATCAGAAGAAGGAGAAGGAGAAGGTGAAGTCTAGTGGGTGAAGAAGAAGAAGCTGAAGATGGAGAAGGAGAAGGTGAAGTCTGGAGTATTAAAAAAAAGGAGCAGAATGAGAAAGAGAAGATGAAGTCTAGAGGATGAAGAAGAAGAAGCAGAAGAAGGAGAAGGAGAAGGTGAAGTCTGGAGGGTGAAGTAGAAGAAGCAGAAGAAGGAGAAGGAGAAGATGAAGTCTGGAGGGGGAAGAAGAAGAAGCTGAAGAATGCGAATGAGAAGGTGAAGTCTGGAGGGTGAAGAAGAAAAGCAGTAGAAGGAGAAGGAGAAGGTGAAGACTGGAGGGGGAAGAAGAAGAAGCTGAAAACGAGAAGGAGAAGGTGAAGTCTGGACGGTGAAGAAGAAGACACAGAAGAAGGAAAAGGAGAAGGTGAAGTCTGGAGGGTGAAGAAGCAGAAGCAGAAGAAGGAGATCAAGAAGATGGAGTCTGGAGGGTGTAGAAGGAGAAGCAGAAGAAGGAGAAGGAGAAGGTGAAAGCAGGAGGGTGAAGTAGAAGAAGCAGAAGAAGGAGAAGGAGAAGGTGTCATCTGCAGGGTGAAGAAGAAGAAACAGAAGAAGGAGAAGGAGAAGGTGAAGTATGGAGGCTGGAGAGGAGGATTCAGAAGAAGGAGACGTTGACGTTGAAGTCTGGAGGGTGAAGAAGAAGAAGCAGAGGAAGGAGAAGGTGAAGTCTGGAGGGTGAAGAAGAAGAAGCAGAAGAAGGAGAAGGAGAAGGTGAAGTATGGAGGGTGAAGAAGAAGAATCAGAGGAAGGAGAATTTGAAGTAGAAGACTGGAGGGTGAAGAAGAAGAAGCAGAAGAAGGAGAAGGAGAAGGTGAAGTCTGGAGGGTGAAGAAGAAGAAGAAGAAGAAGGAGAAGGAGAAGGTGCTGTCTGGAGGGTGAAGAAGAAGAGTCAGAATAAGGAGAAGGGAAAGGTGAAGTCTGGAGGGTGACAAAGAAGATGCAGAATAAGGAGAAGGAGAAGGTAAAGGCTGGAGGGTGGAGAAGAAGAAGAAGCAGCAGAAGGAGAAGCAGAAGGTGAATTGTGGAGGGTGAAGAAGAAGAAGCAGAAGAAGGAGAAGGAGAAGATGAAGTCCGGAGGGTGAAGAAGAAGAAGCTGAAGAAGGAGAAGGAGAAGGTGAAGTCTGGAAGGGGAAGAAGTAGAAGCTGAAGAACGAGAAGGAGAAGGTGAAGTCTGTCGGGTGAAGAAGATGAAGCTGAAGAACGAGAAGGAGAAGGTGAAGTCTGGAGCTTGAAGAAGAAGCAGAAGAAGGAGAAGGAGAAGGTGAAGTCTGGAGGGTGAAGCAGAAGAAGCAGAAGAAGGAGAAGGAGAAGTTGAAGTCAGGAGGGTGAAGAAGAAGGCGCAGAAGAAGGAGGAGGAGAAGGTGAAGTCTGGAGGGTGAAGAAGAAGAAGCAGAAGGAGGAGAAGGAGAATGTGAAGATTGGAGGGTGAAAAGGAAGAAGCAGAAGGAGGAGAAGGAGAAGTTGAAGTCTGGAGGGTGAAGAAGAAGAATCAGAAGAAGGAGAAGGAGAAGGTGAAGTCTGCAGGGTGAAGAAGAAGAAGCAGAAGAAGGAGAAGGTGAAGTGGGGAGGATGAAGAAGAAGCAGCAGAGGAAGAATAAGTAGAAGGTGAAGTCTGGAGGGTGAAGAAGAAGAAGCAGAAGGAGGAGAAGGAGAATGTGAAGATTGGAAGGTGAAGAAGAAGAAGCAGAAGAAGGACAAGGAGAAGATGAAGTCTGGAATGTGAAGAAGAAGCAGAAGAAGGAGAAGGAGAAGGTGAAGTCTGGAGGGTGAAGAAGAAGAAGAAGGAGGAGAAGGAGAAGGTGCTGTCTGGAGGGTGAAGAAGAAGAAGCACAAGAAGGAGAAGGAGAAAGTGAAGTCTGGAGGGTGAAGATGAAGAATCAGAAGAAGGATAAGGAGAGGGTGAAGTCTGGAGGGTGAAGAAGAAGAGGCAGAATAAGGAAAAGGGGAAGGTGAAGTCTGGAGGGTGACAAAGAAGAAGCAGAAGAAGGAGAAGGAGAAGGTGAAGGCTGGTGGGTGGAGAAGGAGAAGAAGCAGAAGGAGCAGAAGGAGAAGGTGAAGTGTGGAGGGTGAAGAGGAAGAAGCAGCAGAAGGAGAAGCAGAAGGTGAATTGTGGAGGGTGAAGAAGAAGAAGCAGAAGAAGGAGAAGGAGAAGAGTCTGGAGGGTGAAGAAGAAGAAGCTGAAGAAGGAGAAGGAGAAGGTGAAGTCTGGAAGGGGAAGAAGTGGAAGCTGAAGAACGAGAAGGAGAAGGTGAAGTCTGTAGGGTGAAGAAGGAGAAGCAGAAGAACGAGAAGGAGAAGGTGAAGTCTGGAGCTTGAAGAAGAAGCAGAAGAAGGAGAAGGTGAAGTCTGGAGGGTGAAGAAGAAGAAGCAGAAGAAGGAGAAGGAGAAGTTGAAGTCTGGAGGGTGAAGAAGAAGACGCAGAAGAAGGAGGAGGAGAAGGTGAAGTCTGGAGGGTTAAGAAGAAGAAGCTGAAGGAGGAGAAGGAGAATGTGAAGATTGGAGGTTGAAAAAGATGAAGCAGAAGGAGGAGAAGGAGAAGTTGAAGTCTGGAGGGTGAAGAAGAAGAATCAGAAGAAGGAGAAGGAGTAGCTGAAGTCTGCAGGGTGAAGAAGAAGAAGCAGAAGAAGGAGAAGGTGAAGTGGGGAGGATGAAGAAGAAGCAGCAGAGGAAGGATAAGTAGAAGGTGAAGTCTGGAGGGTGAAGAAGAAGAAGCAGAAGGAGGAGAAGGAGAATGTGAAGATTGGAGGGTGAAGAAGAAGTAGCAGAAGAAGGACAAGCAGAAGATAAAGTCTGGAGTGTGAAGAAGAAGAAGCAAAAGAATGAGAAGGAGAAGGTGAAGTCTGCAGGGAGAAGAAGAAGAAGCCGAAGGAGGAGAAGGAGAAGGTGAAGTGTGGAGGGTGAAGAAGAAGAAGCAGAAGAAGGAGAAGCTGAAGGTGAATTGTGGAGGGTGAAGAAGAAGAAGCAGAAGAAGGAGAAGGAGAAGGTGAAGTCTGCAGTGTGAAGAAGAAGCAGCAGAAGAAGGAGAAGATGAAGGGGGAGGGTGAAGAAGAAGAAGCAGAAGAAGGAGAAGGAGAAGGTGAAGTGTGGAGGGTGAAGAATAAGCAGCAGAAGAAGGAGAAGGAGAAGGTGAAGTCTGGAGGGTGAAGAAAAAGAAGAAAGGAAGGAGAAGGAGAAGCTGCAGTCTGGAGGGTGAAGAAGAAGAAGCAGAAGAAGGAGAAGGAGAAAGTGAAGTTTGGAGGGTGAAGATGAAGAATCAGAAGAAGGTTAAGGAGAGGGTGAAGTCTGGAGGGTGAAGAAGAAGAGGCAGAATAAGGAGAAGGGGAAGGTGAAGTCTGGAGGGTGACAAAGAAGATGCAGAAGAAGGAGAAGGAGAAGGTGAAGTCTGGACGGTGAAGAAGAAGATGCAGAAGAAGGAAACGTAGAAGGTGAAGTCTGGAGGGTGAAGAAGCAGAAGCAGAAGAAGGAGATCAAGAAGGTGGAGTCTGGAGGGTGTAGAAGAAGAAGCAGAAGAAGGAGAAGGAGAAGCTGAAATCAGGAGGGTGAAGTAGAAGAAGCAGAAGAAGGAGAAGGAGAAGGTGCCGTCTGCAGGGTGAAGAAGAAGAAACAGAAGAAGGAGAAGGAGAAGGTGAAGTATGGAGGCTGGAGAGGAGGAATCAGAAGAAGGAGAAGATGACGTTGAAGTCTGGAGGGTGAAGAAGAAGAAGCAGAAGAAGGAGAAGTAGAAGGTGAAGTATGGAGGGTGAAGAAGAAGAATCAGAGGAAGGAGAATTTGAAGTTGAAGACTGGAGGGTGAAGAAGAAGAAGAAGAAGAAGGAGAAGGAGAAGGTGCTGTCTGGAGGGTGAAGAAGAAGAAGCAGAAGAAGGAGAAGGAGAAAGTGAAGTCTGGAGGGAGAAGAAGAAGAATCAGAAGAAGATTAAATAGAGGGTGAAGTCTGGAGGGTGAAGAAGAAGAGGCAGAATAAGGAGAAGGGGAAGGTGAAGTCTGGAGGGTGACAAAGAAGATGCAGAAGAAGGAGAAGGAGAAGGTGAAGGCTGGAGGGTGGAGAAGAAGAAGAAGCAGAAGGAGGAGAAGGAGAAGGTGAATTGTGGAGGGTGAAGAAGAAGAAGCAGAAGAAGGAGAAGGAGAAGATGAAGTCCGGAGGGTGTAGAAGAAGAAGCTGAAGAAGGAGAAGGAGAAGGTGAAGTCTGGAAGGGGAAGAAGTAGAAGATGAAGAACGAGAAGGAGAAGGTGAAGTCTGTAGGGTGAAGAAGATGAAGCAGAAGAACGAGAAGTAGAAGGTGAAGTCTGGAGGGTGAATCAGAAGAAGCAGAAGAAGGAGAAGGAGAAGGTGAAGTCTGGAGGGAGAAGCAGAAGAAGTAGAAGAAGGAGAAGTATAAGGTGAAGTCTGGAGGGTGAAGAAGAAGAAGCAGAAGAAGGAGAAGGAGAAGATGAAGTCAGGAGGGGGAAGAAGAAGACGCAGAAGAAGGAGGAGGAGAAGTTGAAGTCTGGAGGGTGAAGAAGAAGAAACAGAAGGAGGAGAAGGAGAATGTGAAGATTGGAGGGTGAAAAGGAAGAAGCAGAAGGAGGAGAAGGAGAAGTTGAAGTCTGGAGGGTGAAGAAGAAGAAGCAGAAGGAGGAGAAGGAGAATGTGAAGATTGGAGGGTGAAGAAGACGAAGCAGAAAAGGACAAGGAGAAGATGAAGTCTGCAATGTGAAGAAGAAAAAGCAGAAGAAGGAGAAGGAGAAGGTGAAGTCTGCAGAGTGAAGAAGAAGAAGAAGAAGAAGGAGAAGGAGAAGGTGCTGTCTGGAGGGTGAAGAAGAAGAAGCAGAAGAAGGAGAAGGAGAAAGTGAAGTCTGGAGGGTGAAGATGAAGAATCAGAAGAAGGATAAGGAGAGGGTGAAGTCTGGAGGGTGAAGAAGAAGAGGCAAAATAAGGAGAAGGGGAAGGTGAAGTCTGGAGGGTGACAAAGAAGAAGCAGAAGAAGGAGAAGGAGAAGGTTAAGGCTGGGGGTGGAGAAGAAGAAGAAGCAGAAGGAGGAGAAGGAGTAGGTGAAGTGTGAAGGGTGAAGAGGAAGAAGCAGCAGAAGGAGAAGCAGAAGGTGAATTGTGGAGGGTGAAGAAGAAGAAGCAGAAGAAGGAGAAGGAGAAGATGAAGTCTGGAGGGTGAAGAAGAAGAAGCTGAAGAAGGAGAAGGAGACGTTGAAGCCTGGAAGGGGAAGAAGTAGAAGCTGGAGAACGAGAAGGAGAAGGTGATGTCTGTAGGGAGAAGAAGGAGAAGCAGAAGAACGAGAAGGAGAAGGTGAAGTCTGGAGCTTGAAGAAGAAGCAGAAGAAGGAGAAGGAGAAGGTGAAGTCTGGAGGGTGAAGCAGAAGAAGCAGAAGAAGGAGAAGTATAAGGTGAAGTCTGGAGGGTGAAGAAGAAGAAGCAGAAGAAGGAGAAGGAGAAGTTGAAGTCTGGAGGGTGAAGAAGAAGACGCAGATGAAGGAGGAGGAGAAGGTGAAGTCTGGAGGGTGAAGAAGAAGAAGCAGAAGGAGGAGAAGGAGAATGTGAAGATTGGAGGGTGAAAAAGAAGAAGCAGAAGGATGAGAAGGAGAAGTTTAAGTCTGGAGGGTGAAGAAGAAGAATCAGAAGAAGGAGAAGGAGTAGGTGAAGTCTGCAGGGGGAAGAAGAAGAAGCAGAAGAAGGAGAAGGTGAAGTGGGGAGGATGAAGAAGAAGCAGCAGAGGAAGGATAAGTAGAAGGTGAAGTCTGGAGGGTGAAGAAGAAGAAGCAGAAGGAGGAGAAGGAGAACGTGAAGATTGGAGGGTGAAGAAGAAGAAGCAGACGAAGGACAAGGAGAAGATGAAGTCTGGAGTCTGAAGAAGAAGAAGCAAAAGAATGAGAAGGAGAAGGTGAAGTCTGCAGGGAGAAGAAGAAGCAGCCGAAGAAGGAGAAGGAGAAGGTGAAGTGTGGAGGGTGAAGAAGAAGAAGCAGAAGAAGGAGAAGCTGAAGGTGAATTGTGGAGGGTGAAGAAGAAGAAGCAGAAGAAGGAGAAGGAGAAGGTGAAGTCTGGAGGGTGAAGAAAAAGAAGAAAGGAAGGAGAAGGAGAAGCTGCAGTCTGGAGGGTGAAGAAGAAGAAGCAGAAGAAGGAGAAGGAGAAGGTGAAGCCTGGAGGGTGAAGAATAAGAAGCAGAAGAAGGAGAAGGAGAAGGTGAAGTCTAGTGGGTGAAGAAGAAGAAGCTGAAGAAGGAGAAGGAGAAGGAGAAGTCTGGAGTATGAAATAAAGAAGCAGAAGAAGGAGAAGGAGAAGATGAAGTCTAGAGGATGAAGAAGAAGAAGCAGAAGAAGGAGAAGGAGAAGGTTAAGTATGGAGGGTGAAGTAGAAGAAGCAGAAGAAGGAGAAGGTGATGGTGAAGTCTGGAGGGTGAAGCAGCAGAAGCAGAAGAAGTAGAAGTATAAGGTGAAGTCTGGAGGGTGAAGAAGAAGAAGCAGAAGAAGGAGAAGGAGAAGTTGAAGTCTGGAGGGTGAAGAAGAAGACGCAGAAGAAGGAGAAGCAGAAGGTGAAGTCTGGAGGGTGAAGAAGAAGAAGCAGCAGAAGGAGAAGGAGAAGGTGACGTCTGGAGGGTGAAGAAGAAGAAGCAGAAGAAGGAGAAGGAGAAGGTGAAGTCTGGGGGGTGAAGCAGAAGAAGCAGAAGAAGGAGAAGGAGAAGGTGAATTCTGGAGGCAGCAGAAGATGAAGCAGAAGAAGGAGAACGAGAAGGTGAAGTCTGGAGGGTGAAGAAGATGAAGCTGAAGAAGGATAAGGAGAAGGTCAAGTCTGGAAGGTGAAGAAGAAGAAGCAGCAGAAGAAGGAGAAGGAGTAGTTGAAGTCTGGAGTGTGATGAAGAAGAAGCAGAAGAAGGAGAAGGAGAAGGTGAAGTCTGGAGGGTCCAGAAGGAGATGCAGGAAAAGGAGAAGGAGAATGTGAAGTTTGGAGGGTGAAGAAGAAGAAGCAGAAGAATGAGAAGGAGAAGATGAAGTCTGGAGGGTGAAGAAGAAGAAGCAGAAGAAGGAGAAGGAGAAGGTGAAGTCTGCAGGGTGAAGAAGAAGAAGCAGAAGAAGTAGAAGAAGAAGGTGAAGTGGGGAGCGTGAAGAAGAAGAAGGAGAAGTAGGAGGTGAAGTGTGGAGGGTGAAGAAGAAGAAGTAGAAGAAGGAGAAGGAGAAGGTGAAGTCTGGAGGGTGAAGAAGCAGAAGCAGAAGAAGGAGAAGGAGAAGCTAAAGTATGGAGGTTGAAGAAGAAGAAGCAGAAGAAGGAGAAGGAGAAGGTGAAGTCTGGAGGGTGAAGAAGAAGAAGCAGTAGAAGGAGAAGGAGAAGATGATGTCTGCAGGGTGAAGAAGAATAAGCAGAAGAAGGAAATGGAGAAGGTGATGTCTGGAGTGTGAAGAAGAAGAAGAAGATGGAGAAGGAGAAGGTGAAGTCTGGAGGGTAAAAAGAAGAAGCAGATTTCGGAGAATGAGAAGGTGAAGTCTGTAGGGTGAAGAATAAGAAGATTGAAGGAGGAGAATGAGAAGGTGAAGTCTGGAGGGTGAAGAAGAAGAAGCAGAAAAAGGAAAAGGAGAAGGTGAAGGCTGGAGGGTGAAGAAGAACAAGCAGATGAAGGAGAAGGAGAAGGTAAAGTCTGGATGGTGAAGAAGAAAAAGCACTAGAAGGAGAAGGATAAGGTGAAGTCTGGAGGGTGAAGAAGAAGCAGAAGAAGGAGAAGGCAAAGTTGAAGTCTGGAGGGTGAAGAAGAAGCAGCAGAGGAAGGAAAAGTAGAAGGTGAAGTCTGGAGGGCGAAGAAGAAGAAGCAGAAGGAGGAGAAGGAGAATGTGAAGATTGGAGGGTGAAGAAGAAGAAGCAGAAGAAGTAGAAGGAGAAGGTGAAGTGGGGAGGGTGAAGAAGAAGAAGGAAAAGAAGGAGAAGTAGGAGGTGAAGTGTGGAGGGTGAAGAAGAAGAAGTAGAAGAAGGAGAAGGAGAAGGTGAACTCTGGAGGGTGAAGAAGCAGAAGCAGAAGAAGGAGAAGGAGAAGCTGAAGTATGGAGGTTGAAGAAGAAGAAGCAGAAGACGGAGAAGGAGAAGGTGAAGTCTGGAGGGTGAAGAAGAAGAAGAAGTAGAAGGAGAAGGAGAAGATGAAGTCTGCAGGGTGAAGATGAAGAAGCAGAAGAAGGAAATGAAGAAGGTGATGTCTGGAGTGTGAAGAAGAAGAAGAAGATGGAGAAGGAGAAGGTGAAGTCTGGAGGGTAAAAAGAAGAAGCAGAATTAGGGGAATGAGAAGGTGAAGTCTGGAGGCTGAAGAATAAGAAGAAGAAGGAGGAGAATGAGAAGGTGAAGTCTGGAGGGTGAAGAAGAAGAAGCAGATAAAGGAAAAGGAGAAGGAGAAGGCTGGAGGGTGAAGAAGAACAAGCAGAAGAAGGAGAAGGAGAAGGTAAAGTCTGGATGGTGAAGAAGAAAAGGCACTAGAAGGAGAAGGATAAGGTGAAGTCTGGAGGGAGAAGAAGAAGCAGCAGCGGAAGGAAAAGTAGAAGGTGAAGTCTGGAGGGTGAAGAAGAAGAAGCAGAAGGAGGAGAAGGAGAATGTGAAGATTGGAGGGTGAAGAAGAAGAAGCAGAAGAAGGTGAAGGAGAAGATGAAGTCTGCAGGGTGAAGAAGAAGTAGCAGAAGACGGAGCAGGAGAAGGTGAAGCCTGGAGGGTGACGAAGAAGAATCAGAAGAAGGAGAAGGAGAAGGTGAAGTCTAGTGGGTGAAGAAGAAGAAGCTGAAGACGGAGAAGGAGAAGGTGAAGTCTGGAGTATTAAAAAAAAGGAGCAGAATGAGAAAGAGAAGATGAAGTCTAGAGGATGAAGAAGAAGAAGCAGAAGAAGGAGAAGGAGAAGGTGAAGTCTGGAGGGTGAAGTAGAAGAAGCAGAAGAAGGAGAAGGAGAAGATGAAGTCTGGAGGGGGAAGAAGAAGAAGCTGAAGAATGCGAATGAGAAGGTGAAGTCTGGAGGGTGAAGAAGAAAAGCAGTAGAAGGAGAAGGAGAAGGTGAAGACTGGAGGGGGAAGAAGAAGAAGCTGAAAACGAGAAGGAGAAGGTGAAGTCTGGACGGTGAAGAAGAAGACACAGAAGAAGGAAAAGGAGAAGGTGAAGTCTGGAGGGTGAAGAAGCAGAAGCAGAAGAAGGAGATCAAGAAGATGGAGTCTGGAGGGTGTAGAAGGAGAAGCAGAAGAAGGAGAAGGAGAAGGTGAAAGCAGGAGGGTGAAGTAGAAGAAGCAGAAGAAGGAGAAGGAGAAGGTGTCATCTGCAGGGTGAAGAAGAAGAAACAGAAGAAGGAGAAGGAGAAGGTGAAGTATGGAGGCTGGAGAGGAGGATTCAGAAGAAGGAGAAGTTGACGTTGAAGTCTGGAGGGTGAAGAAGAAGAAGCAGAAGAAGGAGAAGGAGAAGGTGAAGTATGGAGGGTGAAGAAGAAGAATCAGAGGAAGGAGAATTTGAAGTAGAAGACTGGAGGGTGAAGAAGAAGAAGCAGAAGAAGGAGAAGGAGAAGGTGAAGTCTGGAGGGTGAAGAAGAAGAAGAAGAAGAAGGAGAAGGAGAAGGTGCTGTCTGGAGGGTGAAGAAGAAGAGTCAGAATAAGGAGAAGGGAAAGGTGAAGTCTGGAGGGTGACAAAGAAGATGCAGAATAAGGAGAAGGAGAAGGTAAAGGCTGGAGGGTGGAGAAGAAGAAGAAGCAGCAGAAGGAGAAGCAGAAGGTGAATTGTGGAGGGTGAAGAAGAAGAAGCAGAAGAAGGAGAAGGAGAAGATGAAGTCCGGAGGGTGAAGAAGAAGAAGCTGAAGAAGGAGAAGGAGAAGGTGAAGTCTGGAAGGGGAAGAAGTAGAAGCTGAAGAACGAGAAGGAGAAGGTGAAGTCTGTCGGGTGAAGAAGATGAAGCTGAAGAACGAGAAGGAGAAGGTGAAGTCTGGAGCTTGAAGAAGAAGCAGAAGAAGGAGAAGGAGAAGGTGAAGTCTGGAGGGTGAAGCAGAAGAAGCAGAAGAAGGAGAAGGAGAAGTTGAAGTCAGGAGGGTGAAGAAGAAGGCGCAGAAGAAGGAGGAGGAGAAGGTGAAGTCTGGAGGGTGAAGAAGAAGAAGCAGAAGGAGGAGAAGGAGAATGTGAAGATTGGAGGGTGAAAAGGAAGAAGCAGAAGGAGGAGAAGGAGAAGTTGAAGTCTGGAGGGTGAAGAAGAAGAATCAGAAGAAGGAGAAGGAGAAGGTGAAGTCTGCAGGGTGAAGAAGAAGAAGCAGAAGAAGGAGAAGGTGAAGTGGGGAGGATGAAGAAGAAGCAGCAGAGGAAGAATAAGTAGAAGGTGAAGTCTGGAGGGTGAAGAAGAAGAAGCAGAAGGAGGAGAAGGAGAATGTGAAGATTGGAAGGTGAAGAAGAAGAAGCAGAAGAAGGACAAGGAGAAGATGAAGTCTGGAATGTGAAGAAGAAGCAGAAGAAGGAGAAGGAGAAGGTGAAGTCTGGAGGGTGAAGAAGAAGAAGAAGGAGGAGAAGGAGAAGGTGCTGTCTGGAGGGTGAAGAAGAAGAAGCACAAGAAGGAGAAGGAGAAAGTGAAGTCTGGAGGGTGAAGATGAAGAATCAGAAGAAGGATAAGGAGAGGGTGAAGTCTGGAGGGTGAAGAAGAAGAGGCAGAATAAGGAAAAGGGGAAGGTGAAGTCTGGAGGGTGACAAAGAAGAAGCAGAAGAAGGAGAAGGAGAAGGTGAAGGCTGGTGGGTGGAGAAGGAGAAGAAGCAGAAGGAGCAGAAGGAGAAGGTGAAGTGTGGAGGGTGAAGAGGAAGAAGCAGCAGAAGGAGAAGCAGAAGGTGAATTGTGGAGGGTGAAGAAGAAGAAGCAGAAGAAGGAGAAGGAGAAGAGTCTGGAGGGTGAAGAAGAAGAAGCTGAAGAAGGAGAAGGAGAAGGTGAAGTCTGGAAGAGGAAGAAGTGGAAGCTGAAGAACGAGAAGGAGAAGGTGAAGTCTGTAGGGTGAAGAAGGAGAAGCAGAAGAACGAGAAGGAGAAGGTGAAGTCTGGAGCTTGAAGAAGAAGCAGAAGAAGGAGAAGGTGAAGTCTGGAGGGCGAAGAAGAAGAAGCAGAAGAAGGAGAAGGAGAAGTTGAAGTCTGGAGGGTGAAGAAGAAGACGCAGAAGAAGGAGGAGGAGAAGGTGAAGTCTGGAGGGTTAAGAAGAAGAAGCTGAAGGAGGAGAAGGAGAATGTGAAGATTGGAGGTTGAAAAAGATGAAGCAGAAGGAGGAGAAGGAGAAGTTGAAGTCTGGAGGGTGAAGAAGAAGAATCAGAAGAAGGAGAAGGAGTAGCTGAAGTCTGCAGGGTGAAGAAGAAGAAGCAGAAGAAGGAGAAGGTGAAGTGGGGAGGATGAAGAAGAAGCAGCAGAGGAAGGATAAGTAGAAGGTGAAGTCTGGAGGGTGAAGAAGAAGAAGCAGAAGGAGGAGAAGGAGAATGTGAAGATTGGAGGGTGAAGAAGAAGTAGCAGAAGAAGGACAAGCAGAAGATAAAGTCTGGAGTGTGAAGAAGAAGAAGCAAAAGAATGAGAAGGAGAAGGTGAAGTCTGCAGGGAGAAGAAGAAGAAGCCGAAGGAGGAGAAGGAGAAGGTGAAGTGTGGAGGGTGAAGAAGAAGAAGCAGAAGAAGGAGAAGCTGAAGGTGAATTGTGGAGGGTGAAGAAGAAGAAGCAGAAGAAGGAGAAGGAGAAGGTGAAGTCTGCAGTGTGAAGAAGAAGCAGCAGAAGAAGGAGAAGATGAAGGGGGTGGGTGAAGAAGAAGAAGCAGAAGAAGGAGAAGGAGAAGGTGAAGTGTGGAGGGTGAAGAATAAGCAGCAGAAGAAGGAGAAGGAGAAGGTGAAGTCTGGAGGGTGAAGAAAAAGAAGAAAGGAAGGAGAAGGAGAAGCTGCAGTCTGGAGGGTGAAGAAGAAGAAGCAGAAGAAGGAGAAGGAGAAAGTGAAGTTTGGAGGGTGAAGATGAAGAATCAGAAGAAGGTTAAGGAGAGGGTGAAGTCTGGAGGGTGAAGAAGAAGAGGCAGAATAAGGAGAAGGGGAAGGTGAAGTCTGGAGGGTGACAAAGAAGATGCAGAAGAAGGAGAAGGAGAAGGTGAAGTCTGGACGGTGAAGAAGAAGATGCAGAAGAAGGAAACGTAGAAGGTGAAGTCTGGAGGGTGAAGAAGCAGAAGCAGAAGAAGGAGATCAAGAAGGTGGAGTCTGGAGGGTGTAGAAGAAGAAGCAGAAGAAGGAGAAGGAGAAGCTGAAATCAGGAGGGTGAAGTAGAAGAAGCAGAAGAAGGAGAAGGAGAAGGTGCCGTCTGCAGGGTGAAGAAGAAGAAACAGAAGAAGGAGAAGGAGAAGGTGAAGTATGGAGGCTGGAGAGGAGGAATCAGAAGAAGGAGAAGATGACGTTGAAGTCTGGAGGGTGAAGAAGAAGAAGCAGAAGAAGGAGAAGTAGAAGGTGAAGTATGGAGGGTGAAGAAGAAGAATCAGAGGAAGGAGAATTTGAAGTTGAAGACTGGAGGGTGAAGAAGAAGAAGAAGAAGAAGGAGAAGGAGAAGGTGCTGTCTGGAGGGTGAAGAAGAAGAAGCAGAAGAAGGAGAAGGAGAAAGTGAAGTCTGGAGGGAGAAGAAGAAGAATCAGAAGAAGATTAAATAGAGGGTGAAGTCTGGAGGGTGAAGAAGAAGAGGCAGAATAAGGAGAAGGGGAAGGTGAAGTCTGGAGGGTGACAAAGAAGATGCAGAAGAAGGAGAAGGAGAAGGTGAAGGCTGGAGGGTGGAGAAGAAGAAGAAGCAGAAGGAGGAGAAGGAGAAGGTGAATTGTGGAGGGTGAAGAAGAAGAAGCAGAAGAAGGAGAAGGAGAAGATGAAGTCCGGAGGGTGTAGAAGAAGAAGCTGAAGAAGGAGAAGGAGAAGGTGAAGTCTGGAAGGGGAAGAAGTAGAAGATGAAGAACGAGAAGGAGAAGGTGAAGTCTGTAGGGTGAAGAAGATGAAGCAGAAGAACGAGAAGTAGAAGGTGAAGTCTGGAGGGTGAATCAGAAGAAGCAGAAGAAGGAGAAGGAGAAGGTGAAGTCTGGAGGGAGAAGCAGAAGAAGTAGAAGAAGGAGAAGTATAAGGTGAAGTCTGGAGGGTGAAGAAGAAGAAGCAGAAGAAGGAGAAGGAGAAGATGAAGTCAGGAGGGGGAAGAAGAAGACGCAGAAGAAGGAGGAGGAGAAGTTGAAGTCTGGAGGGTGAAGAAGAAGAAACAGAAGGAGGAGAAGGAGAATGTGAAGATTGGAGGGTGAAAAGGAAGAAGCAGAAGGAGGAGAAGGAGAAGTTGAAGTCTGGAGGGTGAAGAAGAAGAAGCAGAAGGAGGAGAAGGAGAATGTGAAGATTGGAGGATGAAGAAGACGAAGCAGAAAAGGACAAGGAGAAGATGAAGTCTGCAATGTGAAGAAGAAGAAGCAGAAGAAGGTGAAGGAGAAGGTGAAGTCTGCAGAGTGAAGAAGAAGAAGAAGAAGAAGGAGAAGGAGAAGGTGCTGTCTGGAGGGTGAAGAAGAAGAAGCAGAAGAAGGAGAAGGAGAAAGTGAAGTCTGGAGGGTGAAGATGAAGAATCAGAAGAAGGATAAGGAGAGGGTGAAGTCTGGAGGGTGAAGAAGAAGAGGCAAAATAAGGAGAAGGGGAAGGTGAAGTCTGGAGGGTGACAAAGAAGAAGCAGAAGAAGGAGAAGGAGAAGGTTAAGGCTGGGGGTGGAGAAGAAGAAGAAGCAGAAGGAGGAGAAGGAGTAGGTGAAGTGTGAAGGGTGAAGAGGAAGAAGCAGCAGAAGGAGAAGCAGAAGGTGAATTGTGGAGGGTGAAGAAGAAGAAGCAGAAGAAGGAGAAGGAGAAGATGAAGTCTGGAGGGTGAAGAAGAAGAAGCTGAAGAAGGAGAAGGAGACGTTGAAGCCTGGAAGGGGAAGAAGTAGAAGCTGGAGAACGAGAAGGAGAAGGTGATGTCTGTAGGGAGAAGAAGGAGAAGCAGAAGAACGAGAAGGAGAAGGTGAAGTCTGGAGCTTGAAGAAGAAGCAGAAGAAGGAGAAGGAGAAGGTGAAGTCTGGAGGGTGAAGCAGAAGAAGCAGAAGAAGGAGAAGTATAAGGTGAAGTCTGGAGGGTGAAGAAGAAGAAGCAGAAGAAGGAGAAGGAGAAGTTGAAGTCTGGAGGGTGAAGAAGAAGACGCAGATGAAGGAGGAGGAGAAGGTGAAGTCTGGAGGGTGAAGAAGAAGAAGCAGAAGGAGGAGAAGGAGAATGTGAAGATTGGAGGGTGAAAAAGAAGAAGCAGAAGGATGAGAAGGAGAAGTTTAAGTCTGGAGGGTGAAGAAGAAGAATCAGAAGAAGGAGAAGGAGTAGGTGAAGTCTGCAGGGGGAAGAAGAAGAAGCAGAAGAAGGAGAAGGTGAAGTGGGGAGGATGAAGAAGAAGCAGCAGAGGAAGGATAAGTAGAAGGTGAAGTCTGGAGGGTGAAGAAGAAGAAGCAGAAGGAGGAGAAGGAGAACGTGAAGATTGGAGTGTGAAGAAGAAGAAGCAGACGAAGGACAAGGAGAAGATGAAGTCTGGAGTCTGAAGAAGAAGAAGCAAAAGAATGAGAAGGAGAAGGTTGATATACCTATCAATTCCTCCAATAAAAGGCGAAGAGTTACGAAGGTGACTAAAGGTTTTTATTGACTAAATAACAGAGCCCACTCTCGTGGGTGATCCGATCCAAGCAGGAGGAATACCAGTCAGTCGCTCACCTTTATACCTGGCCTGGTGGGTGGAGCCAAGGCGGAGTCGGCGGTGGTCATCCCAGGTATAGCAGTGTGGCAAGAGGCGACCTCGTACCGTGATACAATAGTGGTCAGTGATACAGTTATAACGAACAGTGGTGAACAGTGCTAACTACTAACAGTGATACGATAGTGAACGTGGTTTACCACATTCACCCCTTGTTTAGAATTAAGTCCGGCGGGGTGAAGTGTACTACCAATTCTGGTAGGTCAGTCTGTCCGGAGGCTTCGTAAGCCTCTCCGATCGCCGCAGCGGTGGTGTTGCCTTATCCGGTGCTGGTGCCTTATCCGGTGTTGATGCTGGTGTTTGCGTGGTCGGCGAGGGCTCGTGGGGTTCCGGCATGCCGTCTACCTGGGCTGGGGTTGGGGGGGGTGGTGGCGGTGTTTCCGGATCGGCTGAGGGTGCGAGGTCTCGTAGGGAGACAGTGTCCTCCCGCCCGTCTGGGTACGCCACGTAGGCGTACTGGGGGTTGGCGTGCAGGAGGTTCACCCTCTCGACCAGGGGGTCCGTTTTATGGGCCCTCACGTGTTTCCGCAGCCAGACCGGCCCCGGGGCGGTCAGCCAGGTTGGTAGAGTGGTTCCCGTAGTCGACTTCCTGGGGAAAACGAACATTCGTTCATGGGGGGTGGTGTTAGTGGCCGTGCAAAGTAATGACCGGATGGAGTGCAGCGCTGTCGGGAGGACTTCTTGCCAGCGGGAGGTTGGGAGGCCCTTAGACTTTAAGGCTAAGAGGACGGCCTTCCATACCGTCGCGTTCTCTCTTTCCACCTGACCGTTACCTCTGGGGTTGTAGCTGGTGGTCCTGCTTGCTGCAATACCTCTCTCTAGGAGGAATTGCCGGAGTTCCTCGCTCATGAAGGAGGAGCCCCGGTCGCTGTGTATATAGTTCGGGAACCCGAACAAGGCGAAGAGGGCATTCAGGCACTTGATGACCGTGCTACTGGTCATGTCGGGGCAGGGGAAGGCAAAGGGGAAACGGGAGTACTCATCAACGATGTTGAGGAAGTACACATTACGGTCAGAGGACGGGAGGGGCCCCTTAAAGTCGATGCTCAGGCGCTCGAAGGGGCGGGTGGCCTTGATCAGGCTTGCTCGGTCCGGCCTATAGAAGTGCGGTTTGCACTCCGCACAGGTCTGGCAGTTCCTGGTCATGGTCCTGACCTCCTCGATGGAGTAGGTCAGGTTGCGGGCCTTAATGAAATGGTAGAGTCTGGTGACTCCGGGGTGGCAGAGCTGGTCGTGGAGGGTCTGAAGCCTATCGATATGCGCGCTGGCGCATGTCATTCGTGAAAGGGCATCAGGGGATTCGTTCAGCTTGCCTGGCCGGTACAAGATCTCATAATCGTAGGTGGAGAGCTCGATTCTCCATCTCAAAATCTTGTCATTCTTGATTTTGCCCTTCAGCTTGTTATTAAACATGAAAGCCACCGAACGCTGGTCGGTGAGGAGGGTAAATCGTTTGCCTGCCAGGTAGTGCCTCCAGCGCCGTACTGCCTCCACGATCGCCTGGGCCTCTTTCTCGACCGACGAATGTCGGATCTCGGGGCCCTGTAGGGTCCTTGAGAAGAAGGCCACTGGCCTCCCCTCCTGGTTTAGGGTGGCGGCTAAGGCGAAGTCGGATGCGTCGCTCTCCACCTGGAAGGGGATGGACTCGTCCACTGCGTGCATCGTGGCCTTGGCTATGTCTCCCTTAATGAGGGAGAAGGCCGCGCACGCCTCCTCCGTGAGGGGGAAGGAAGTGGCTTTCAGGAGGGGTCTGGCTTTGTCCGCGTAATTGGGTACCCATTGGGCATAGTAGGCGAAAAGCCCCAGGGTTCTCCTAAGTGCTTTAGGGCAGTGGGGGAGGGGTAGCTCCATGAGGGGGCGCATTCTTTCTGGGTCGGGGCCGATGATTCCGTTCTCCACTACGCAGCCGAGGATGGCAAGGCGTGTGGTGTTAAACACGCATTTCTCCTTATTGTAGGTGAGGTTCAGCCGTTGGGCCGTACGGAGGAATTTCTCCAGATTCGCGTCATGTTCCTGCCGGTCGCGGCCGCAGATAGTGACGTTATCTAGGTAGGGGAATGTAGCCTGCAGTTCGTTCTGGTCAACCATCTGGTCCATCTCCCTTTGGAAGACCGAGACCCCATTAGTGACACCGAAGGGGACCCTAAGGAAGTGGTATAGGCGCCCATTCGCCTCGAAGGCGGTATACTGGCGGTCCTCAGGGTGGATAGGGAGTTGGTGGTAGGCCGACTTCAGGTCGATGGTCGAGAATACTTTATACTGTGCAATCTGATTGACCATGTCAGATATGCGGGGGAGGGGGTATGCGTCCAGCTGGGTATATCTGTTTATGGTCTGGCTGTAGTCGATGACCAGGCGGTTTTTATCGCCGGTCTTTACGACTACGACCTGGGCACGCCAGGGGCTGCTGCTCCCCTCGATAATGCCCTCTTTCAGGAGGCGCCGCACCTCAGAGCTAATGAAGGCTCTGTCCCCGGCGCTATACCGCCTGCTCTTGGTAGCGACGGGTTTGCAGTCAGGGGTAAGGTTAGCAAACAGAGAGGGTGGCGGGACCTTGAGGGTGGAGAGGCTGCAGGTGTTACGCGGTGGGCGGTTTAACGTTTGCTGGTTGTTGACTGTGAGTGGGGGGAGGGGTCCACCGTATGCTAGGGTTACGCTTTGGAGGTGGGATTGGAAGTCCAGCCCTAGTAGGACGGCAGCGCAGAGATGGGGGAGGACGAGGAGTTTAAAGTTTTTATACTCCGTGCCCTTAACCGACAGGGTCACGACACAGTAGCCGCTGATGTCCGTGGCGTGGGACCTCGATGCCATCGAGATTCGGCTGCGCGTTGGTAGGACAGAGAGGGAGTAGTGGCTCACCGTGTCTGGGTGGATGAAGCTCTCCGTGCTTCCGCTGTCGAACAGGCAGGTCGTGGCGTGGCCGTTCACTTTGATGTCCATCATTGACTTGGACAGATGGTGCGGGCGGGCTTGGTCCAGGGTGACGGAAGCTAGTGTGTAGCTGAGCGAGTCGTTGTCATCTGCGGGCGAGGCGGTCGGGCGTGGTGAGTAAAATGGCGTCTCCCACGAGGTAGGGCAAAATGACGGAGAAGATGGCTGCCCCCGTAGCTCACATGAGGCACTATTGGGGTCGGTTGCCTTAATCAAAGATGGCCGCCCCATGACTCATGTGTGGGGATGCTGGCCTCAGTTGCCCTAAACAAAGATGGCCACCCCCATGACTCATGTGTGGGGATGCTGGCCTCAGTTGCCCTAAACGAAGATGGCCGCCCCCATAGTTCGCATGCGGCACTGCTGGCCTCTGAGGATCCGCTCCTGCAGGCCTTGGAGAAGTGGCCTTTCTTCAGGCAGGTTCTGCATGTGGAGTTCTTGGCTGGGCAGCGCGACCTCGGGTGCTTCTCCTGGCCACAAAAAAAACAGCCGGCGGCCCGATCGCGGATGCCCGATGTCGGGGCCGGTGCCGGGGGTGGCGGGGCCGGTCGGGTCCGGGACGCCGACGCAGAGGTAGGTCCCGGGGGCGGCGCTGGGAAGGGTGCTGTGGTAGGGGTCGGGCCCGAGTCCCAGGGTCGCGAGCAGTACCTGGTGAATGCTTCCTGATCTTGGTGGGCCACTTCCAGGGAGATAGCGAGGGCTTCAGCTTTTTCCATGCTGAGGTCTTTAGCTTCCAGCAGTCTTTGCCGTGAGTACTCGGACCGTAGGCCTTTCAGGAATGCGTCGCGGATATTATCTTCAGTATTTTCGGCTGCCGACACCGATTTAAAGTCACAGTTCCTGGCGAGTGCATATAGCGCCTGTGAGAATTCGGCTACTGATTCTCCTGGCTGTTGCGGCCGTGATCTTAGGAGGTGCCTAGCGTACATGTAGTTTACCGGGGTCCGGTACTTCTGTTTCAGCAGGTTGATGGCGGTCTCGTAGGTAGTCATGTCCTCGATGAGAGTGTATACTCTCGGGCTCAGTTGCGCCTGCAGGACACTTAGTTTGGATGCCTGAGGGACGCTGGATTCTCTCAGGTATGATTCGAAGCAGACCAGCCAGTGTTTAAAGTCTGCGGCTGAGTTTGCTGCTCGTGGGTTCAGGTCCAGGTACGGCGGTCTGAGGGCTCGCAGCCAAGCTGGCTGGTGTGGCTGTGCTCCTGGGAGCTGCGCTGGTGGCTCCTCCGCCGGTTGTGACTCGTTGTCGGACATCATTAAATTTAGTCAATAAAATTGATATACCTATCAATTCCTCCAATAAAAGGCGAAGAGTTACGAAGGTGACTAAAGGTTTTTATTGACTAAATAACAGAGCCCACTCTCGTGGGTGATCCGATCCAAGCAGGAGGAATACCAGTCAGTCGCTCACCTTTATACCTGGCCAGGTGGGTGGAGCCAAGGCGGAGTCGGCGGTGGTCATCCCAGGTATAGCAGTGTGGCAAGAGGCGACCTCGTACCGTGATACAATAGTGGTCAGTGATACAGTTATAACGAACAGTGGTGAACAGTGCTAACTACTAACAGTGATACGATAGTGAACGTGGTTTACCACAAAGGTGAAGTCTGCAGGGAGAAGAAGAAGCAGCCGAAGGAAGAGAAGGAGAAGGTGAAGTGTGGAGGGTGAAGAAGAAGAAGCAGAAGAAGGAGAAGCTGAAGGTGAATTGTGGAGGGTGAAGAAGAAGAAGCAGAAGAAGGAGAAGGAGAAGGTGAAGTGTGGAGGGTGAAGAATAAGCAGCAGAAGAAGGAGAAGGAGAAGGTGAAGTCTGGAGGGTGAAGAAAAAGAAGAAAGGAAGGAGAAGGAGAAGCTGCAGTCTGGAGGGTGAAGAAGAAGAAGCAGAAGAAGGAGAAGGAGAAGGTGAAGCCTGGAGGGTGAAGAATAAGAAGCAGAAGAAGGAGAAGGAGAAGGTGAAGTCTAGTGGGTGAAGAAGAAGAAGCTGAAGAAGGAGAAGGAGAAGGAGAAGTCTGGAGTATGAAATAAAGAAGCAGAAGAAGGAGAAGGAGAAGATGAAGTCTAGAGGATGAAGAAGAAGAAGCAGAAGAAGGAGAAGGAGAAGGTTAAGTATGGAGGGTGAAGTAGAAGAAGCAGAAGAAGGAGAAGGTAATGGTGAAGTCTGGAGGGTGAAGCAGCAGAAGCAGAAGAAGTAGAAGTATAAGGTGAAGTCTGGAGGGTGAAGAAGAAGAAGCAGAAGAAGGAGAAGGAGAAGTTGAAGTCTGGAGGGTGAAGAAGAAGACGCAGAAGAAGGAGAAGCAGAAGGTGAAGTCTGGAGGGTGAAGAAGAAGAAGCAGCAGAAGGAGAAGGAGAAGGTGACGTCTGGAGGGTGAAGAAGAAGAAGCAGAAGAAGGAGAAGGAGAAGGTGAAGTCTGGAGGGGGAAGAAGAAGAAGCTGAAGAAGGAGAAGGAGGAGGTGAAGTCTGGAGCTTGAAGAAGAAGAAGCAGAAGAAGGAGAAGGAGACGGTGAAGTCTGGAGGGTGAAGCAGAAGAAGCAGAAGAAGGAGAAGGAGAAGGTGAAGTCTGGAGGGTGAAGAAGAAGAAGCAGAAGAAGGAGAAGTAGAAGGTGAAGTCTGGAGGGTGCAGAAGAAGAAGCAGAAGAAGGAGAAGGAGGAGGTGAAGTCTAGTGGGTGAAGAAGAAGAAGCTGAAGAATGAGAAGGAGAAGATGAAGTCTGGAGTGTGAAGAAGCAGAAGCAGAAGAAGGAGAAGGAGAAGGTGAAGTCTGCAGGGTGAAGAAGCAGAAGCAGAAGAAGGAGAAGGAGAAGGTGAAGTATGGATGTTGAAGAAGAGGCAGCAGAAGAAGGAGACGGAGAAGGTGAAGTCTGGAGGGTGAAGAAGAAGAAGCAGAAGAAGGAGAAGGAGAAGATGAAATCTGCAGGGTGAAGAAGAAGGAGCAGAAGAAGGAGAAGGAGAAGGTGAAGTCTGGAGGGTGAAGAAGAAGAAGCAGAAGAAGGAGAAGGCGAAATTGAAGTCTGGAGGGTGAAGAAGAAGAAGCAGAGGAAGAAGAAGTAGAAGGTTATGTCTGGAGAATGAAGAATAAGAAGCAGATGGAGGAGAGGGAGAATGTGAAGATTGGAGGTTGATGAAGGAGAAGCAGGAAAAGGAGAAGGAGAAGATGAAGACTGGAGGGTGAAGAAGAAGAAGCAGAAGAAGGGGAAGGTGAAGGTGAAGTCTGCAAGGTGAAGAAAATAATGCAGAAGAAGGAGATGGAGAAGGTGAAGTGGGGAGTGTGAAGATGAAGAAGCAGAATAAGGAGAAGGAGAAGGTGAAGTGTGGCGGGTGAAGAAGAAGAAGCAGAAGACGGAGAAGGAGAAGTTGAAGTCTGGCGGGTGAAGAAGAAGAAGCAGATGAAGGAGAAGGAGAAGGTGAAGTCTGGAGGGGGAAGAAGAAGAAGCTGATGAACGAGAAGGAGAAAGTGAAGTCTTGAGTGTGATGAAGAAGAAGCAGAAGAAGGAGAAGTAGAAGGTGAAGTCTGGAGGGTTAGGAAGAAAAGCAGAAGAAAGAGAAGTATAATATGAAGTCTGGAGTGTGAAGAAGAAGAAGCAGAAGAAGGAGAAGGAGAAGGTGAAGTCTGGAGGGAGCAGAAGAAGAAGCAGAAGAAGGAGAAGAAGAAGGTGAACTCTGGAGGGTGAAGAGGAAGAAGCAGAGGAAGGAGAAGGAGAAGATGAAGTCGGGAGGGTGAAGAAGCAGAAGCAGAAGAAGGAGAAGGAGAAGGTGAAGTGTGGAGGGTGAAGAAGAAGAAGAGGTAGAAGAAGGAGGTGAAGTCTGGAGGGTGAAGAAGAAGAAGCAGAAGAAGGAGAAGGAGAAGTTTGGAGGGTGAAGAAGTACAAGCAGAAGAAGGAGAAGGAGACGGTGAAGTCGGGAGGGTGAAGAAGAAGAAGAAGAAGGAGAAGGAGATGGTGATGTCTTCATGGTGAAGAAGAAGAAGCAGAAGATGGAGAAGGAGAAGGTGAAGTGGGGAGAGTGAAGAAGAAGAAGCAGAAGAAGGAGAAGGAGAAGGTAAAGTCTGGAGGGTGAAGGAGAAGAAGCAGAATTAGGAAAAGGAGAAGATGAAGTCTGGAGGGTGAAGAAGAAGAAGCAGAATTAGGAGAAGGAGAAGGTAATGTCTGGAGGGGGAAGAAGAAGAAGCTGAAGATCGAGAAGGAGAAGGTGAAGTCTGAAGGGCGAAGAAGAAGAAGCAGAAGAGGGAGAAGGAGAAGGTGAAGTGGGGAGGGTGAAGAAGAAGAAGCAGAAGACGGAGAAGGAGATGGTGAAGTGTGGAGGGTGAAGAAGGAGAAGCAGAAGAAGGAGAAGGAGAAGGTGAAGTCTGGAGGGTGAAGAAGAAAAGCAGAAGAAGGAGAAGGAGAAGGTGAAGTCCGGAGTGGGAAGAAGTAGAAGCTGAAAACGAGAAGGAGAAGGTGAAGTCTGGACGGTGAAGAAGAAGACACAGAAGAAGGAAAAGGAGAAGGTGAAGTCTGGAGGGTAAAGAAGCAGAAGCAGAAGAAGGAGATCAAGAAGGTGGAGTCTGGAGGGTGCAGAAGAAGAAGCAGATGAAGGAGAAGGAGAAGGTGAAATCAGGAGGGTGAAGTAGAAGAAGCAGAAGAAGGAGAAGGAGAAGGTGCAGTCTGGAGGGTGAAGAAGAAGAAACAGAAGAAGCAGAAGGAGAAGGTGAAGTATGGAGGCTGGAGAAGAAGAATCAGAAGAAGGAGAAGTTGAAGTTGAAGACTGGAGGGTGAAGAAGAAGAAGCAGAAGAAGGAGAAGGAGAAGGTGAAGTCTGGAGGGTGAAGAAGAAGAAGCAAAAGAAGGAGAAGCAGAAGGTGAAGTATGGAGGGTGAAGAAGAAGAATCAGAGGAAGGAGAATTTGAAGTTGAAGTCTGGAGGGTGAAGAAGAAGAAGCAGAAGAAGGAGAAGGAGAAGGTGAAGTGTGGAGGGTGAAGAAGAAGAAGAAGAAGGAGAAGGAGAAGGTGCTGTCTGGAGGGTGAAGAAGAAGAAGCAGAAGAAGGAGAAGGAGAAACTGAAGTCTGGAGGGTGAAGATGAAGAATCAGAAGAAGGATAAGGAGAAGGTGAAGTCTGGAGGGTTAGGACGAAAAGCAGAAGGAAGAGAAGTATAATATGAAGTCTGGAGTGTGAAGAAGAAGAAGCAGAAGAAGGAGAAGGAGAAGGTGAAGTCTGGAGGGTGAAGCAGGAGATGCAAAAGAAGGAGAAGTATAAGGTGAAGTCTGGAGGGTGAAGAAGAAGAATCAGAAGAAGGAGATGGAGTAGGTGAAGTCTGCAGGGTGAAGAAGAAGAAGCAGAAGAAGGAGAAGGTGAAGTGGGGAGGATGAAGAAGAACCAGCAGAGGAAGGATAAGTAGAAGGCGAAGTCTGGAGGGTGAAGAAGAAGAAGCAGAAGGAGGAGAAGGAGAATGTGAAGATTGGAGGGTGAAGAAGAAGAAGCAGAAGAAGGACAAGGAGCAGATGAAGTCTGGAGTGTGAAGAAGAAGAAGCAAAAGAATGAGAAGGAGAAGGTGAAGTCTGCAGGGAGAAGAAGAAGCAGCCGAAGTAGGAGAAGGAGAAGGTGAAGTGTGGAGGGTGAAGAAGAAGAAGCTGAAGAATGAGAAGCTGAAGGTGAATTGTGGAGGGTGAAGAAGAAGAAGCAGAAGAAGGAGAAGGTGAAGTCTGCAGTGTGAAGAAGAAGCACCAGCAGAAGGAGAAGGTGAAGGGGGAGGGTGAAGAAGAAAAAGCAGAAGAAGGAGAAGGAGATGGTGAAGCGTGGAGGGTGAAGAATGAGCAGCAGAACAAGGAGAAGGAGAAGGTGAAGTCTGGAGGGTGAAGAAAAAGAAGAAAGGAAGGAGAAGGAGAAGCTGCAGTCTGGAGGGTGAAGAGGAAGAAGCAGAAGAAGGAGAAGGAGAAGGTGAAGCCTGGAGGGTGAAGAAGAAGAAGCAGAAGAAGGAGAAGGAGAAGGTGAAGTCTAGTGGGTGAAGAAGAAGAAGCGGAAGAAGGAGAAGGAGAAGGTGAAGTCTGGAGTCTGAAATAAAGAAGCAGAAGAAGGAGAAGGAGAAGATGAAGTCTAGAGGATGAAGAAGAAGATGCAGAAGAAGGAGAAGGAGAAGGTGAAGTATGGAGGGTGAAGTAGAAGAAGCAGAAGGAGGAGAAAGTGAAGGTGAAGTCTGGAGGGTGAAGCAGCAGAAGCAGAAGAAGTAGAAGTATAAGGTGAAGTCTGGAGGGTGAAGAAGAAGAAGCAGAAGAAGGAGAAGGAGAAGTTGAAGTCTGGAGGGTGAAGAAGAAGACGCAGAAGAAGGAGAAGCAGAAGGTGAAGTCTGGAGGGTGAAGAAGAAGAAGCAGCAGAAGGAGAAGGAGAAGGTGAAGTCTGGAGGGTGAAGAAGAATAAACAGAAGAAGGAGAAGGAGAAGGTGCAGTCTGGAGGGGGAAGAAGAAGAAGCTGAAGAAGGAGAAGGAGGAGGTGAAGTCCGGAGCTTGAAGTAGAAGAAGCAGAAGAAGGAGAAGGAGATGGTGAAGTCTGGAGGGTGAAGCAGAAGAAGCAGAAGAAGGAGAAGGAGATGGTGAAGTCTGGAGGGTGAAGAAGAAGAAGCAGAAGAAGGAGAAGGAGAAGGTGAAGTCTGGAGGGTGCAGAAGCAGAAGCAGAAGAAGGAGAAGGAGGAGGTGAAGTCTAGTGGGTGAAGAAGAAGAAGCTGAAGAATGAGAAGGAGAAGGTGAAGTCTGGAGTGTGAAGAAGCAGAAGCAGAAGAAGGAGAAGGAGAAGGTGAAGTCTGCAGGGTGAAGAAGCAGAAGCAGAAGAAGGAGAAGGAGAAGGTGAAGTATGGATGTTGAAGAAGAGGCAGCAGAAGAAGGAGACGGAGAAGATGAAGTCTGGAGGGTGAAGAAGAAGAAGCAGAAGAAGGAGAAGGAGAAGATGAAATCTGCAGGGTGAAGAAGAAGGAGCAGAAGAAGGAGAAGGAGAAGGTGAAGTCTGGAGGGTGAAGAAGAAGAAGCAGAAGAAGGAGAAGGCGAAGTTGAAGTCTGGAGGGTGAAGAAGAAGAAGCAGAGGAAGGAGAAGGTGAAGTCTGGAGGGTGAATCAGAAGAAGTAGAAGAAGGAGAAGGAGAAGGTAAAGTCTGGAGGGTGAATCAGAAGAAGCAGAAGAAGGAGAAGGAGAAGTTGAAGTCAGGAGGTTGAATCAGAAGAAGCAGAAGAAGGAGAAGGAGAAGGTGAAGTCAGGAGGGTGAATCAGAAGAAGCAGAAGAAGGAGAAGGAGAAGGTGAAGTCTGGAGGTTGAATCAGAAGAAGTAGAAGAAGGAGAAGGAGAAGGTGAAGTCTGGAGGGTGAATCAGAAGAAGCAGAAGAAGGAGAAGGAGAAGGTGAAGTCTGGAGGGTGAATCAGAAGCAGCAGAAGAAGGAGAAGGAGAAGGTGAAGTCTGGAGGGTGAATCAGAAGAAGAAGAAGAAGGAGAAGGAGAAGGTGAAGTCTGGAGGGTGAAGCAGAAGAAGCAGAAGAAGGAGAAGGAGATGGTGAAGTCAGGAGGGTGAATCAGAAGAAGCAGAAGAAGGAGAAGGAGAAGGTGAAGTCAGGAGGGTGAAGCAGAAGAAGCAGAAGAAGGAGAAGGAGAAGGTGAAGACTGGAGGGTGAATCAGAAGAAGCAGAAGAAGGAGAAGGTGAAGTCTGGAGGGTGAATCAGAAGAAGTAGAAGAAGGAGAAGGAGAAGGTGAAGTCTGGAGGGTGAATCAGAAGAAGCAGAAGAAGGAGAAGGAGAAGTTGAAGTCAGGAGGGTGAATCAGAAGAAGCAGAAGAAGGAGATGGAGGAGGTGAAGTCAGGAGGGTGAATCAGAAGAAGTAGAAGAAGGAGAAGGAGAAGGTGAAGTCAGGAGGGTGAACAAGCAGAAGTAGAAGAAGGAGAAGGCGAAGTTGAAGTCTGGAGGGTGAAGAAGAAGAAGCAGAGGAAGGAGAAGGTGAAGTCTAGAGGGTGAATCAGAAGAAGTAGAAGAAGGAGAAGGAGAAGGTAAAGTCTGGAGGGTGAATCAGAAGAAGCAGAAGAAGGAGAAGGAGAAGTTGAAGTCAGGAGGGTGAATCAGAAGAAGCAGAAGAAGGAGAAGGAGAAGGTGAAGTCAGGAGGGTGAATCAGAAGAAGCAGAAGAAGGAGAAGGAGAAGGTGAAGTCTGGAGGGTGAATCAGAAGAAGTAGAAGAAGGAGAAGGAGAAGGTGAAGTCTGGAGGGTGAATCAGAAGAAGCAGAAGAAGGAGAAGGAGAAGGTGAAGTCAGGAGGGTGAATCAGAAGAAGCAGAAGAAGGAGAAGGAGAAGGTGAAGTCTGGAGGGTGAATCAGAAGAAGCAGAAGAAGGAGAAGGAGAAGGTGAAGTCTGGAGGGTGAATCAGAAGAAGAAGAAGAAGGAGAAGGAGAAGGTGAAGTCTGGAGGGTGAAGCAGAAGAAGCAGAAGAAGGAGAAGGAGATGGTGAAGTCAGGAGGGTGTATCAGAAGAAGCAGAAGAAGGAGAAGGAGAAGGTGAAGTCAGGAGGGTGAAGCAGAAGAAGCAGAAGAAGGAGAAGGAGAAGGTGAAGACTGGAGGGTGAATCAGAAGAAGCAGAAGAAGGAGAAGGTGAAGTCTGGAGGGTGAAGAAGAAGAAGCAGAAGAAGGAGAAGGCGAAGTTGAAGTCTGGAGGGTGAAGAAGAAGAAGCAGAGGAAGGAGAAGGTGAAGTCTGGAGGGTGAATCAGAAGAAGTAGAAGAAGGAGAAGGAGAAGGTAAAGTCTGGAGGTTGAATCAGAAGAAGCAGAAGAAGGAGAAGCAGAAGTTGAAGTCAGGAGGTTGAATCAGAAGAAGCAGAAGAAGGAGAAGGAGAAGGTGAAGTCAGGAGGGTGAATCAGAAGAAGCAGAAGAAGGAGAAGGAGAAGGTGAAGTCTGGAGGGTGAATCAGAAGAAGTAGAAGAAGGAGAAGGAGAAGGTGAAGTCTGGAGGGTGAATCAGAAGAAGCAGAAGAAGGAGAAGGAGAAGGTGAAGTCAGGAGGGTGAATCAGAAGAAGCAGAAGAAGGAGAAGGAGAAGGTGAAGTCTGGAGGGTGAATCAGAAGAAGCAGAAGAAGGAGAAGGAGAAGGTGAAGTCTGGAGGGTGAATCAGAAGAAGAAGAAGAAGGAGAAGGAGAAGGTGAAGTCTGGAGGGTGAAGCAGAAGAAGCAGAAGAAGGAGAAGGAGATGGTGAAGTCAGGAGGGTGAATCAGAAGAAGCAGAAGAAGGAGAAGGAGAAGGTGAAGTCAGGAGGGTGAAGCAGAAGAAGCAGAAGAAGGAGAAGGAGAAGGTGAAGACTGGAGGGTGAATCAGAAGAAGCAGAAGAAGGAGAAGGTGAAGTCTGGAGGGTGAATCAGAAGAAGTAGAAGAAGGAGAAGTAGAAGGTGAAGTCTGGAGGGTGAATCAGAAGAAGCAGAAGAAGGAGAAGGAGAAGTTGAAGTCAGGAGGGTGAATCAGAAGAAGCAGAAGAAGGAGAAGGAGGAGGTGAAGTCAGGAGGGTGAATCAGAAGAAGTAGAAGAAGGAGAAGGAGAAGGTGAAGTCAGGAGGGTGAACAAGCAGAAGTAGAAGAAGGAGAAGGCGAAGTTGAAGTCTGGAGGGTGAAGAAGAAGAAGCAGAGGAAGGAGAAGGTGAAGTCTAGAGGGTGAATCAGAAGAAGTAGAAGAAGGAGAAGGAGAAGGTAAAGTCTGGAGGGTGAATCAGAAGAAGCAGAAGAAGGAGAAGGAGAAGTTGAAGTCAGGAGGATGAATCAGAAGAAGCAGAAGAAGGAGAAGGAGAAGGTGAAGTCAGGAGGGTGAATCAGAAGAAGCAGAAGAAGGAGAAGGAGAAGGTGAAGTCTGGAGGGTGAATCAGAAGAAGTAGAAGAAGGAGAAGGAGAAGGTGAAGTCTGGAGGGTGAATCAGAAGAAGCAGAAGAAGGAGAAGGAGAAGGTGAAGTCAGGAGGGTGAATCAGAAGAAGCAGAAGAAGGAGAAGGAGAAGGTGAAGTCTGGAGGGTGAATCAGAAGAAGCAGAAGAAGGAGAAGGAGAAGGTGAAGTCAGGAGGGTGAAGCAGAAGAAGCAGAAGAAGGAGAAGGAGAAGGTGAAGACTGGAGGGTGAATCAGAAGAAGCAGAAGAAGGAGAAGGTGAAGTCTGGAGGGTGAATCAGAAGAAGTAGAAGAAGGAGAAGGAGAAGGTGAAGTCTGGAGGGTGAATCAGAAGAAGCAGAAGAAGGAGAAGGAGAAAGTGAAGTCTGGAGGGTGAATCAGAAGAAGTAGAAGAAGGAGAAGGAGAAGGTGAAGTCAGGAGGGTGAAGCAGAAGAAGCAGAAGAAGGAGAAGGAGAAGGTGAAGTCAGGAGGGTGAATCAGAAGAAGTAGAAGAAGGAGAAGGAGAAGGTGAAGTCAGAAGGGTGAATCAGAAGAAGCAGAAGAAGGAAAAGGAGAAGGTGAAGTCAGGAGGGTGAATCAGAAGAAGTAGAAGAAGGAGAAGGAGAAGGTGATGTCTGGAGGGTGAATCAGAAGAAGCAGAAGAAAGAGAAGGAGAAGGTGATGTCTGGAGGGTGAATCAGAAGAAGCAGAAGAAGGAGAAGGAGAAGGTGAAGTCGGGAGGGTGAATCAGAAGAAGTAGAAGAAGGAGAAGGAGAAGGTGAAGTCTGGAGGGTGAATCAGAAGAAGCAGAAGAAGGAGAAGGAGAAGGTGAAGTCTGGATGGTGAATCAGAAGAAGCAGAAGAAGGAGAAGGAGAAGGTGAAGTCTGGAGGGTGAATCAGAAGAAGCAGAAGAAGGAGAAGGAGAAGGTGAAGTCTGGAGGGTGAATCAGAAGAAGCAGAAGAAGGAGAAGGAGAAGGTGAAGTCTGGATGGTGAATCAGAAGAAGTAGAAGAAGGAGAAGGAGAAGGTGAAGTCAGGAGGGTGAAGCAGAAGAAGCAGAAGGAGAAGGAGAAGTTGAAGTCAGGAGGGTAAATCAGAAGAAGTAGAAGAAGGAGAAGGAGAAGGTGAAGTCTGGAGGGTGAATCAGAAGAAGCAGAAGAAAGAGAAGGAGAAGGTGAAGTCTGGAGGGTGAATCAGAAGAAGTAGAAGAAGGAGAAGTGGAAGGTGAAGTCAGGAGGGTGAAGCAGAAGAAGTAGAAGAAGGAGAAGGAGAAGGTGAAGTCTGGAGGGTGAAGCAGAAGAAGCAGAAGAAGGAGAAGGCCAAGGTGAAGTCAGGAGGGTGAATCAGAAGAAGCAGAAGAAGGAGAAGGAGAAGGTGAAGTCAGGAGGGTGAAGCAGAAGAAGCAGAAGAAGGAGAAGGAGAAGGTGAAGTCTGGAGGGTGAATCAGAAGAAGCAGAAGAAGGTGAAGGAGAAGGTGAAGTCTGGAGGGTGAATCAGAAGAAGCAGAAGAAGGAGAAGGAGAAGGTGATGTCTGTAGGGTGAATCAGAAGAAGCAGAAGAAGGAGAAGGAGAAGGTGAAGTCGGGAGGGTGAATCAGAAGAAGTAGAAGAAGGAGAAGGAGAAGGTGAAGTCTGGAGGGTGAATCAGAAGAAGCAGAAGAAGGAGAAGGAGAAGGTGAAGTCCGGAGGGTTAATCAGAAGAAGCAGAAGAAGGAGAAGGAGAAGGTGAAGTCTGGAGGGTGAATCAGAAGAAGCAGAAGAAGGAGAAGGAGAAGGTGAAGTCCGGAGGGTGAATCAGAAGAAGCAGAAAAAGGAGAAGGAGAAGGTGAAGTCTGGAGGGTGAATCAGAAGAAGCAGAAGAAGGAGAAGGAGAAGGTGCAGTCTGGATGGTGAATCAGAAGAAGCAGAAGAAGGAGAAGGTGAAGTCAGGAGGGTGAAGCAGAAGAAGCAGAAGAAGGAGAAGGAGAAGTTGAAGTCAGGAGGGTAAATCAGAGGAAATAGAAGAAGGAGAAGGAGACGGTGAAGTCTGGAGGGCGAATCAGAAGAAGCAGAAGAAGGAGAAGGCGAAGGTGAAGTCTGGAGGGTGAATCAGAAGAAGCAGAAGAAGGAGAAGGAGAAGGTGAAGTCAGCAGGGTGAATCAGAAGAAGTAGAAGAAGGAGAAGGAGAAGGTGAAGTCTGGAGGGTGAATCAGAAGAAGCAGAAGGAGAAGGAAAAGGTGAAGTCAGGAGGGTGAAGCAGAAGAAGGAGAAGGAGAAGGTGAAGTCAGGAGGGTGATTCAGCAGAAGCAGTAGAAGGAGAAGGAGAAGTTGAAGTCAGGAGGGTGAATCAGAAGAAGCAGAAGAAGGAGAAGGAGAAGGTGAAGTCTGGAGGGTGAATCAGAAGAAGTAGTAGAAGGAGAAGGAGAAGGTGAAGTCTGGAGGGTAAATCAGAAGAAGTAGAAGAAGGAGAAGGAGAAGGTGAAGTCTGGAGGGTGAAGCAGAAGAAGTAGAAGAAGGAGAAGGAGAAGGTGAAGTCTGGAGGGTGAATCGGAAGAAGCAGAAGAAGGAGAATGAGAAGGTGAAGTCTGGAGGGTGAAGCAGAAGAAGCCGAAGAAGGAGAAGGAGAAGGTGAAGTCTGGAGGGTGAATCAGAAGAAGCTGAAGAAGGACAAGGAGAAGGTGAAGTCTGGAGGGTGAATCAGAAGAAGCAGAAGAAGGAGAAGGAGAAGGTGAAGTCTGGAGGGTGAATCAGAAGAAGCAGAAGAAGGAGAAGGAGAAGGTGAAGTCTGGAGGGTGAATCAGAAGAAGCAGAAGAAGGAGAAGGAGAAGGTGAAGTCTGGAGGGTGCATCGGAAGAAGCAGAAGAAGGAGAAGGAGAAGGTGAAGTCTGGAGGGTGAATCAGATGAAGCAGAAGAAGGAGATGGAGAAGGTGAAGTCAGGAGGGTGAATCAGAAGAAGCAGAAGAAGGAGAAGGAGAAGGTGAAGTCTGGAGGGTGAATCAGAAGAAGTAGAAGAAGGAGAAGGAGAAGGTGAAGTCTGGAGGGTGAATCAGAAGAAGTAGAAGAAGGAGAAGGAGAAGGTGAAGTCAGGAGGGTGAAGCAGAAGAAGCAGAAGAAGGAGAAGGAGAAGGTGAACTCAGGAGGGTGAATCAGAAGAAGTAGAAGAAGGAGAAGGAGAAGGTGAAGTCAGAAGGGTGAATCAGAAGAAGCAGAAGAAGGAGAAGGAGAAGGTGAAGTCAGGAGGGTGAATCAGAAGAAGTAGAAGAAGGAGAAGGAGAAGGTGAAGTCTGGAGGGTGAATCAGAAGAAGCAGAAGGAGAAGGAGAAGGTGAAGTCAGGAGGGTGAAGCAGAAGAAGGAGAAGGAGAAGGTGAAGTCAGGAGGGTGATTCAGCAGAAGCAGTAGAAGGAGAAGGAGAAGTTGAAGTCAGGAGGCTGAATCAGAAGAAGTAGAAGAAGGAGAAGGAGAAGGTGAAGTCTGGAGGGTGAATCAGAAGAAGCAGAAGAAGGAGAAGAAGAAGGTGAAGTCTGGAGGGTGAATCAGTAGAAGCAGAAGAAGGAGAAGGAGAAGGTGAAGTCTGGAGGGTGAATCAGAAGAAGCAGAAGAAGGAGAAGGAGAAGGGGAAGTCAGGAGGGTGAATCATAAGAAGTAGAAGAAGGAGAAGGAGAAGGTGAAGTCAGGAGGGTGAATCAGAAGAAGTAGAAGAAGGAGAAGGAGAAGGTGAAGTCTTTAAGGTGAATCAGAAGAAGCAGAAGAAGGAGAAGGAGAAGGTGAAGTCTGGAGGGTGAATCAGAAGAAGCAGAAGGAGGAGAAGGAGAAGGTGAAGTCTGGAGGGTGAATCAGAAGAAGCAGAAGAAGGAGAAGGTGAAGGTGAAGTCTGGAGGGTGAAGCAGAAGAAGCAGAAGAAGGAGAAGGAGAAGGTGAAGTCAGGAGGGTGAATCAGAAGAAGCAGAAGAAGGAGAAGGAGAAGGTGAAGTCTGGAGGGTGAATCAGAAGAAGTAGAAGAAGGAGAAGGAGAAGGTGAAGTCTGGAGGGTGAATCAGAAGAAGTAGAAGAAGGAGAAGGAGAAGGTGAAGTCTGGAGGGTGAAGCAGAAGAAGTAGAAGAAGGAGAAGGAGAAGGTGAAGTCTGGAGGGTGAATCAGAAGAAGCAGAAGAAGGAGAATGAGAAGGTGAAGTCTGGAGGGTGAAGCAGAAGAAGCCGAAAAGGAGAAGGAGAAGGTGAAGTCTGGAGGGTGAATCAGAAGAAGCTGAAGAAGGACAAGGAGAAGGTGAAGTCCGGAGGGTGAATCAGAAGAAGCAGAAGAAGGAGAAGGAGAAGGTGAAGTCTGGAGGGTGAATCAGAAGAAGCAGAAGAAGGAGAAGGAGAAGGTGAAGTCTGGAGGGTGAATCAGAAGAAGCAGAAGAAGGAGAAGGAGAAGGTGAAGTCTGGAGGGTGCATCGGAAGAAGCAGAAGAAGGAGAAGGAGAAGGTGAAGTCTGGAGGGTGAATCAGATGAAGCAGAAGAAGGAGATGGAGAAGGTGAAGTCAGGAGGGTGAATCAGAAGAAGCAGAAGAAGGAGAAGGAGAAGGTGAAGTCTGGAGGGTGAATCAGAAGAAGTAGAAGAAGGAGAAGGAGAAGGTGAAGTCTGGAGGGTGAATCAGAAGAAGTAGAAGAATGAGAAGGAGAAGGTGAAGTCTGGAGGGTGAAGCAGAAGAAGTAGAAGAAGGAGAAGGAGAAGGTGAAGTCTGGAGGGTGAATCAGAAGAAGCAGAAGAAGGAGAATGAGAAGGTGAAGTCTGGAGGGTGAAGCAGAAGAAGCCGAAGAAGGAGAAGGAGAAGGTGAAGTCTGGAGGGTGAATCAGAAGAAGCTGAAGAAGGACAAGGAGAAGGTGATGTCTGGAGGGTGAATCAGAAGAAGCAGAAGAAGGAGAAGGAGAAGGTGAAGTCTGGAGGGTGAATCAGAAGAAGCAGAAGAAGGAGAAGGAGAAGGTGAAGTCTGGAGGGTGAATCAGAAGAAGCAGAAGAAGGAGAAGGAGAAGGTGAAGTCTGGAGGGTGCATCGGAAGAAGCAGAAGAAGGAGAAGGAGAAGGTGAAGTCTGGAGGGTGAATCAGATGAAGCAGAAGAAGGAGATGGAGAAGGTGAAGTCAGGAGGGTGAATCAGAAGAAGCAGAAGAAGGAGAAGGAGAAGGTGAAGTCTGGAGGGTGAATCAGAAGAAGTAGAAGAAGGAGAAGGAGAAGGTGAAGTCTGGAGGGTGAATCAGAAGAAATAGAAGAAGGAGAGGGAGAAGGTGAAGTCAGGAGGGTGAAGCAGAAGAAGCAGAAGAAGGAGAAGGAGAAGGTGAACTCAGGAGGGTGAATCAGAAGAAGTAGAAGAAGGAGAAGGAGAAGGTGAAGTCAGAAGGGTGAATCAGAAGAAGCAGAAGAAGGAGAAGGAGAAGGTGAAGTCAGGAGGGTGAATCAGAAGAAGTAGAAGAAGGAGAAGGAGAAGGTGAAGTCTGGAGGGTGAATCAGAAGGAGCAGAAGAAAGTGAAGGAGAAGGTGATGTCTGGAGGGTGAATCAGAAGAAGCAGAAGAAGGAGAAGGAGAAGGTGAAGTCGGGAGGGAGAATCAGAAGAAGTAGAAGAAGGAGAAGGAGAAGGTGAAGTCTGGAGGGTGAATCAGAAGAAGCAGAAGAAGGAGAAGGAGAAGGTGAAGTCTGGATGGTGAATCAGAAGAAGCAGAAGAAGGAGAAGGAGAAGGTGAAGTCTGGAAGGTGAATCAGAAGAAGCAGAAGAAGGAGAAGGAGAAGGTGAAGTCTGGAGGGTGAATCAGAAGAAGCAGAAGAAGGAGAAGGAGAAGGTGAAGTCGGGATGGTGAATCAGAAGAAGTTGAAGAAGGAGAAGGAGAAGGTGAAGTCAGGAGGGTGAAGCAGAAGTAGCAGAAGGAGAAGGAGAAGTTGAAGTCAGGAGGGTGAATCAAAAGAAGTAGAAGAAGGAGAAGGAGAAGGTGAAGTCTGGAGGGTGAAGCAGAAGAAGTAGAAGAAGGAAAGGAGAAGGTGAAGTCTGGAGGGTGAATCAGAAGAAGCAGAAGAAGGAGAATGAGAAGGTGAAGTCTGGAGGGTGAAGCAGAAGAAGCCGAAGAAGGAGAAGGAGAAGGTGAAGTCTGGAGGGTGAATCAGAAGAAGCTGAAGAAGGACAAGGAGAAGGTGAAGTCTGGAAGGTGAATCAGAAGAAGCAGAAGAAGGAGAAGGAGAAGGTGAAGTCTGGAGGGTGAATCAGAAGAAGCAGAAGAAGGTGAAGGAGAAGGTGAAGTCTGGAGGGTAAATCAGAAGAAGCAGAAGAAGGAGAAGGAGAATGTGAAGTCTGGAGGGTGAATCAGAAGAAGCAGAAGGAGAAGGAGAAGGTGAAGTCAGGAGGGTGAATCAGAAGAAGCAGAAGAAGGAGAAGGAGAAGGTGAAGTCTGGAGGGTGAATCAGAAGAAGTAGAAGAAGGAGAAGGATACGGTGAACTCAGGAGGGTGAATCAGAAGAAGCAGAAGAAGGAGAAGGAGAAGGTGAAGTCCGGAGGGTGAATCAGAAGAAGCAGAAGAAGGAGAAGGAGAATGTGCAGTCTGGAGGGTGAATCAGAAGAAGCAGAAGGAGAAGGAGAAGGTGAAGTCAGGAGGGTGAAGCAGAAGAAGCAGAAGAAGGAGAAGGAGAAGGTGAAGTCAGGAGGGTGAATCAGAAGAAGTAGAAGAAGGAGAAGGAGAAGGTGAAGTCAGAAGGGTGAATCAGAAGAAGCAGAAGAAGGAGAAGGAGAAGTTGAAGTCAGGAGGGTGAACCAGAAGAAGTAGAAGAAGGAGAAGGAGAAGGTGAAGTCTGGAGGGTGAATCAGAAGAAGCAGAAGAAAGAGAAGGAGAAGGTGATGTCTGGAGGGTGAATCAGAAGAAGCAGAAGAAGGAGAAGGAGAAGGTGAAGTCGGGAGGGTGAATCAGAAGAATTAGAAGAAGGAGAAGGAGAAGGTGAAGTCTGGAGGGTGAATCAGAAGAAGCAGAAGAAGGAGAAGGAGAAGGTGAAGTCTGGATGGTGTATCAGAAGAAGCAGAAGAAGGAGAAGGAGAAGGTGAAGTCTGGAGGGTGAATCAGAAGAAGCAGAAGAAGGAGAAGGAGAAGGTGAAGTCTGGAGGGTGAATCAGAAGAAGCAGAAGAAGGAAAAGGAGAAGGTGAAGTCTGGATGGTGAATCAGAAGAAGTAGAAGAAGGAGAAGGAGAAGGTGAAGTCAGGAGGGTGAAGCAGAAGTAGCAGAAGGAGAAGGAGAAGTTGAAGTCAGGAGGGTAAATCAGAAGAAGTAGAAGAAGGAGAAGGAGAAGGTGAAGTCTGGAGGGTGAATCAGAAGAAGCAGAAGAAAGAGAAGGAGAAGGTGAAGTCTGGAGGGTGAATCAGAAGAAGTAGAAGAAGGAGAAGGGGAAGGTGAAGTCAGGAGGGTGAAGCAGAAGAAGTAGAAGAAGGAGAAGGAGAAGGTGAAGTCTGGAGGGTGAAGCACAAGAAGCAGAAGAAGGAGAAGGCGAAGGTGAAGTCAGGAGGGTGAATCAGAAGAAGCAGAAGAAGGAGAAGGAGAAGGTGAAGTCAGGAGGGTGAAGCAGAAGAAGCAGAAGAAGGAGAAGGAGAAGGTGAAGTCTGGAGGGTGAATCAGAAGAAGCAGAAGAAGGTGAAGCAGAAGGTGAAGTCTGGAGGGTGAATCAGAAGAAGCAGAAGCAGGAGAAGGAGAAGGTGATGTCTGCAGGGTGAATCAAAAGAAGCAGAAGAAGGAGAAGGAGAAGGTGAAGTCGGGAGGGTGAATCAGAAGAAGTAGAAGAAGGAGAAGGAGAAGTTGAAGTCTGGAGGGCGAATCAGAAGAAGCAGAAGAAGGAGAAGGAGAAGGTGAAGTCTGGTTGGTGAATCAGAAGAAGCAGGAGAAGGAGATGGAGAAGGTGAAGTCAGGAGGGTGAATCAGAAGCAGTAGAAGAAGGAGAAGGAGAAGGTGAAGTCTGGAGGGTGAATCAGAAGAAGCAGAAGAAGGAGAAGGAGAAAGTGAAGTCTGGAGGGTGAATCAGAAGAAGTAGAAGAAGGAGAAGGAGAAGGTGAAGTCAGGAGGGTGAAGCAGAAGAAGCAGAAGAAGGAGAAGGAGAAGGTGAAGTCAGGAGGGTGAATCAGAAGAAGTAGAAGAAGGAGAAGGAGACGGTGAAGTCAGAAGGGTGAATCAGAAGAAGCAGAAGAAGGAAAAGGAGAAGGTGAAGTCAGGAGGGTGAATCAGAAGAAGTAGAAGAAGGAGAAGGAGAAGGTGATGTCTGGAGGGTGAATCAGAAGAAGCAGAAGAAAGAGAAGGAGAAGGTGATGTCTGGAGGTTGAATCAGAAGAAGCAGAAGAAGGAGAAGGAGAAGGTGAAGTCGGGAGGGTGAATCAGAAGAAGTAGAAGAAGGAGAAGGAGAAGGTGAAGTCTGGAGGGTGAATCAGAAGAAGCAGAAGAAGGAGAAGGAGAAGGTGAAGTCTGGATGGTGAATCAGAAGAAGCAGAAGAAGGAGAAGGAGAAGGTGAAGTCTGGAGGGTGAATCAGAAGAAGCAGAAGAAGGAGAAGGAGAAGGTGAAGTCTGGAGGGTGAATCAGAAGAAGCAGAAGAAGGAGAAGGAGAAGGTGAAGTCTGGATGGTGAATCAGAAGAAGTAGAAGAAGGAGAAGGAGAAGGTGAAGTCAGGAGTGTGAAGCAGAAGAAGCAGAAGGAGAAGGAGAAGTTGAAGTCAGGAGGGTAAATCAGAAGAAGTAGAAGAAGGAGAAGGAGAAGGTGAAGTCTGGAGGGTGAATCAGAAGAAGCAGAAGAAAGAGAAGGAGAAGGTGAAGTCTGGAGGGTGAATCAGAAGAAGTAGAAGAAGGAGAAGTGGAAGGTGAAGTCAGGAGGGTGAAGCAGAAGAAGTAGAAGAAGGAGAAGGAGAAGGTGAAGTCTGGAGGGTGAAGCAGAAGAAGCAGAAGAAGGAGAAGGCCAAGGTGAAGTCAGGAGGGTGAATCAGAAGAAGCAGAAGAAGGAGAAGGAGAAGGTGAAGTCAGGAGGGTGAAGCAGAAGAAGCAGAAGAAGGAGAAGGAGAAGGTGAAGTCTGGAGGGTGAATCAGAAGAAGCAGAAGAAGGTGAAGGAGAAGGTGAAGTCTGGAGGGTGAATCAGAAGAAGCAGAAGAAGGAGAAGGAGAAGGTGATGTCTGTAGGGTGAATCAGAAGAAGCAGAAGAAGGAGAAGGAGAAGGTGAAGTCGGGAGGGTGAATCAGAAGAAGTAGAAGAAGGAGAAGGAGAAGGTGAAGTCTGGAGGGTGAATCAGAAGAAGCAGAAGAAGGAGAAGGAGAAGGTGAAGTCCGGAGGGTGAATCAGAAGAAGCAGAAGAAGGAGAAGGAGAAGGTGAAGTCTGGAGGGTGAATCAGAAGAAGCAGAAGAAGGAGAAGGAGAAGGTGAAATCCGGAGGGTGAATCAGAAGAAGCAGAAGAAGGAGAAGGAGAAGGTGAAGTCTGGAGGGTGAATCAGAAGAAGCAGAAGAAGGAGAAGGAGAAGGTGCAGTCTGGATGGTGAATCAGAAGAAGCAGAAGAAGGAGAAGGTGAAGTCAGGAGGGTGAAGCAGAAGAAGCAGAAGAAGGAGAAGGAGAAGTTGAAGTCAGGAGGGTAAATCAGAAGAAATAGAAGAAGGAGAAGGAGACGGTGAAGTCTGGAGGGCGAATCAGAAGAAGCAGAAGAAGGAGAAGGCGAAGGTGAAGTCTGGAGGGTGAATCAGAAGAAGCAGAAGAAGGAGAAGGAGAAGGTGAAGTCAGCAGGGTGTATCAGAAGAAGTAGAAGAAGGAGAAGGAGAAGGTGAAGTCTGGAGGGTGAATCAGAAGAAGCAGAAGGAGAAGGAAAAGGTGAAGTCAGGAGGGTGAAGCAGAAGAAGGAGAAGGAGAAGGTGAAGTCAGGAGGGTGATTCAGCAGAAGCAGTAGAAGGAGAAGGAGAAGTTGAAGTCAGGAGGCTGAATCAGAAGAAGTAGAAGAAGGAGAAGGAGAAGGTGAAGTCTGGAGGGTGAATCAGAAGAAGCAGAAGAAGGAGAAGAAGAAGGTGAAGTCTGGAGGGTGAATCAGTAGAAGCAGAAGAAGGAGAAGGAGAAGGTGAAGTCTGGAGGGTGAATCAGAAGAAGCAGAAGAAGGAGAAGGAGAAGTTGATGTCAGGAGGGTGAATCATAAGAAGTAGAAGAAGGAGAAGGAGAAGGTGAAGTCTGGAGGGTGAATCAGAAGAAGCAGAAGAAGGAGAAGGAGAAGGTGAAGTCGGGAGGGTGAATCAGAAGAAGTAGAAGAAGGAGAAGGAGAAGGTGAAGTCTGGAGGGTGAATCAGAAGAAGCAGAAGAAGGAGAAGGAGAAGGTGAAGTCTGGATGGTGAATCAGAAGAAGCAGAAGAAGGAGAAGGAGAAGGTGAAGTCTGGAGGGTGAATCAGAAGAAGCAGAAGAAGGAGAAGGAGAAGGTGAAGTCTGGAGGGTGAATCAGAAGAAGCAGAAGAAGGAGAAGGAGAAGGTGAAGTCTGGATGGTGAATCAGAAGAAGTAGAAGAAGGAGAAGGAGAAGGTGAAGTCAGGAGGGTGAAGCAGAAGAAGCAGAAGGAGGAGGAGAAGTTGAAGTCAGGAGGGTAAATCAGAAGAAGTAGAAGAAGGAGAAGGAGAAGGTGAAGTCTGGAGGGTGAATCAGAAGAAGCAGAAGAAAGAGAAGGAGAAGGTGAAGTCTGGAGGGTGAATCAGAAGAAGTAGAAGAAGGAGAAGTGGAAGGTGAAGTCAGGAGGGTGAAGCAGAAGAAGTAGAAGAAGGAGAAGGAGAAGGTGAAGTCTGGAGGGTGAAGCAGAAGAAGCAGAAGAAGGAGAAGGCCAAGGTGAAGTCAGGAGGGTGAATCAGAAGAAGCAGAAGAAGGAGAAGGAGAAGGTGAAGTCAGGAGGGTGAAGCAGAAGAAGCAGAAGAAGGAGAAGGAGAAGGTGAAGTCTGGAGGGTGAATCAGAAGAAGCAGAAGAAGGTGAAGGAGAAGGTGAAGTCTGGAGGGTGAATCAGAAGAAGCAGAAGAAGGAGAAGGAGAAGGTGATGTCTGTAGGGTGAATCAGAAGAAGCAGAAGAAGGAGAAGGAGAAGATGAAGTCGGGAGGGTGAATCAGAAGAAGTAGAAGAAGGAGAAGGAGAAGGTGAAGTCTGGAGGGTGAATCAGAAGAAGCAGAAGAAGGAGAAGGAGAAGGTGAAGTCCGGAGGGTGAATCAGAAGAAGCAGAAGGAGAAGGAGAAGGTGAAGTCTGGAGGGTGAATCAGAAGAAGCAGAAGAAGGAGAAGGAGAAGGTGAAATCCGGAGGGTGAATCAGAAGAAGCAGAAGAAGGAGAAGGAGAAGGTGAAGTCTGGAGGGTGAATCAGAAGAAGCAGAAGAAGGAGAAGGAGAAGGTGCAGTCTGGATGGTGAATCAGAAGAAGCAGAAGAAGGAGAAGGTGAAGTCAGGAGGGTGAAGCAGAAGAAGCAGAAGAAGGAGAAGGAGAAGTTGAAGTCAGGAGGGTAAATCAGAAGAAATAGAAGAAGGAGAAGGAGACGGTGAAGTCTGGAGGGCGAATCAGAAGAAGCAGAAGAAGGAGAAGGCGAAGGTGAAGTCTGGAGGGTGAATCAGAAGAAGCAGAAGAAGGAGAAGGAGAAGGTGAAGTCAGCAGGGTTTATCAGAAGAAGTAGAAGAAGGAGAAGGAGAAGGTGAAGTCTGGAGGGTGAATCAGAAGAAGCAGAAGGAGAAGGAAAAGGTGAAGTCAGGAGGGTGAAGCAGAAGAAGGAGAAGGAGAAGGTGAAGTCAGGAGGGTGATTCAGCAGAAGCAGTAGAAGGAGAAGGAGAAGTTGAAGTCTGGAGGGTGAATCAGTAGAAGCAGAAGAAGGAGAAGGAGAAGGTGAAGTCTGGAGGGTGAATCAGAAGAAGCAGAAGAAGGAGAAGGAGAAGGTGATGTCAGGAGGGTGAATCATAAGAAGTAGAAGAAGGAGAAGGAGAAGGTGAAGTCTGGAGGGTGAATCAGAAGAAGCAGAAGAAGGAGAAGGAGAAGGTGAAGTCGGGAGGGTGAATCAGAAGAAGTAGAAGAAGGAGAAGGAGAAGGTGAAGTCTGGAGGGTGAATCAGAAGAAGCAGAAGAAGGAGAAGGAGAAGGTGAAGTCTGGATGGTGAATCAGAAGAAGCAGGAGAAGGAGAAGGAGAAGGTGAAGTCTGGAGGGTGAATCAGAAGAAGCAGAAGAAGGAGAAGGAGAAGGTGAAGTCTGGAGGGTGAATCAGAAGAAGCAGAAGAAGGAGAAGGAGAAGGTGAAGTCTGGATGGTGAATCAGAAGAAGTAGAAGAAGGAGAAGGAGAAGGTGAAGTCAGGAGGGTGAAGCAGAAGAAGCAGAAGGAGGAGGAGAAGTTGAAGTCAGGAGGGTAAATCAGAAGAAGTAGAAGAAGGAGAAGGAGAAGGTGAAGTCTGGAGGGTGAATCAGAAGAAGCAGAAGAAAGAGAAGGAGAAGGTGAAGTCTGGAGGGTGAATCAGAAGAAGTAGAAGAAGGAGAAGTGGAAGGTGAAGTCAGGAGGGTGAAGCAGAAGAAGTAGAAGAAGGAGAAGGAGAAGGTGAAGTCTGGAGGGTGAAGCAGAAGAAGCAGAAGAAGGAGAAGGCCAAGGTGAAGTCAGGAGGGTGAATCAGAAGAAGCAGAAGAAGGAGAAGGAGAAGGTGAAGTCAGGAGGGTGAAGCAGAAGAAGCAGAAGAAGGAGAAGGAGAAGGTGAAGTCTGGAGAGTGAATCAGAAGAAGCAGAAGAAGGTGAAGGAGAAGGTGAAGTCTGGAGGGTGAATCAGAAGAAGCAGAAGAAGGAGAAGGAGAAGGTGATGTCTGTAGGGTGAATCAGAAGAAGCAGAAGAAGGAGAAGGAGAAGATGAAGTCGGGAGGGTGAATCAGAAGAAGTAGAAGAAGGAGAAGGAGAAGGTGAAGTCTGGAGGGTGAATCAGAAGAAGCAGAAGAAGGAGAAGGAGAAGGTGAAGTCCGGAGGGTGAATCAGAAGAAGCAGAAGAAGGAGAAGGAGAAGGTGAAGTCTGGAAGGTGAATCAGAAGAAGCAGAAGAAGGAGAAGGAGAAGGTGAAGTCCGGAGGGTGAATCAGAAGAAGCAGAAGAAGGAGAAGGAGAAGGTGAAGTCTGGAGGGTGAATCAGAAGAAGCAGAAGAAGGAGAAGGAGAAGGTGCAGTCTGGATGGTGAATCAGAAGAAGCAGAAGAAGGAGAAGGTGAAGTCAGGAGGGTGAAGCAGAAGAAGCAGAAGAAGGAGAAGGAGAAGTTGAAGTCAGGAGGGTAAATCAGAAGAAATAGAAGAAGGAGAAGGAGACGGTGAAGTCTGGAGGGCGAATCAGAAGAAGCAGAAGAAGGAGAAGGCGAAGGTGAAGTCTGGAGGGTGAATCAGAAGAAGCAGAAGAAGGAGAAGGAGAAGGTGAAGTCAGCAGGGTGAATCAGAAGAAGTAGAAGAAGGAGAAGGAGAAGGTGAAGTCTGGAGGGTGAATCAGAAGAAGCAGAAGGAGAAGGAGAAGGTGAAGTCAGGAGGGTGAAGCAGAAGAAGGAGAAGGAGAAGGTGAAGTCAGGAGGGTGATTCAGCAGAAGCAGTAGAAGGAGAAGGAGAAGTTGAAGTCAGGAGGCTGAATCAGAAGAAGTAGAAGAAGGAGAAGGAGAAGGTGAAGTCTGGAGGGTGAATCAGAAGAAGCAGAAGAAGGAGAAGAAGAAGGTGAAGTCTGGAGGGTGAATCAGTAGAAGCAGAAGAAGGAGAAGGAGAAGGTGAAGTCTGGAGGGTGAATCAGAAGAAGCAGAAGAAGGAGAAGGAGAAGGTGATGTCAGGAGGGTGAATCATAAGAAGTAGAAGAAGGAGAAGGAGAAGGTGAAGTCAGGAGGGTGAATCAGAAGAAGTAGAAGAAGGAGAAGGAGAAGGTGAAGTCTGGAGGGTGAATCAGAAGAAGCAGAAGAAGGAGAAGGAGAAGGTGAAGTCTGGAGGGTGAATCAGACGAAGCAGAAGAAGGAGAAGGAGAAGGTGAAGTCTGGAGGGTGAATCAGAAGAAGCAGAAGAAGGAGAAGGTGAAGGTGAAGTCTGGAGGGTGAAGCAGAAGAAGCAGAAGAAGGAGAAGGAGAAGGTGAAGTCAGGAGGGTGAATCAGAAGAAGCAGAAGAAGGAGAAGGAGAAGGTGAAGTCTGGAGGGTGAATCAGAAGAAGCAGAAGGAGAAGGAGAAGGTGAAGTCAGGAGGGTGAAGCAGAAGAAGGAGAAGGAGAAGGTGAAGTCAGGAGGGTGAAGCAGAAGAAGCAGAAGAAGGAGAAGGAGAAGTTGAAGTCAGGAGGGTAAATCAGAAGAAATAGAAGAAGGAGAAGGAGACGGTGAAGTCTGGAGGGCGAATCAGAAGAAGCAGAAGAAGGAGAAGGCGAAGGTGAAGTCTGGAGGGTGAATCAGAAGAAGCAGAAGAAGGAGAAGGAGAAGGTGAAGTCAGCAGGGTGTATCAGAAGAAGTAGAAGAAGGAGAAGGAGAAGGTGAAGTCTGGAGGGTGAATCAGAAGAAGCAGAAGGAGAAGGAAAAGGTGAAGTCAGGAGGGTGAAGCAGAAGAAGGAGAAGGAGAAGGTGAAGTCAGGAGGGTGATTCAGCAGAAGCAGTAGAAGGAGAAGGAGAAGTTGAAGTCAGGAGGCTGAATCAGAAGAAGTAGAAGAAGGAGAAGGAGAAGGTGAAGTCTGGAGGGTGAATCAGAAGAAGCAGAAGAAGGAGAAGAAGAAGGTGAAGTCTGGAGGGTGAATCAGTAGAAGCAGAAGAAGGAGAAGGAGAAGGTGAAGTCTGGAGGGTGAATCAGAAGAAGCAGAAGAAGGAGAAGGAGAAGGTGATGTCAGGAGGGTGAATCATAAGAAGTAGAAGAAGGAGAAGGAGAAGGTGAAGTCTGGAGGGTGAATCAGAAGAAGCAGAAGAAGGAGAAGGAGAAGGTGAAGTCGGGAGGGTGAATCAGAAGAAGTAGAAGAAGGAGAAGGAGAAGGTGAAGTCTGGAGGGTGAATCAGAAGAAGCAGAAGAAGGAGAAGGAGAAGGTGAAGTCTGGATGGTGAATCAGAAGAAGCAGAAGAAGGAGAAGGAGAAGGTGAAGTCTGGAGGGTGAATCAGAAGAAGCAGAAGAAGGAGAAGGAGAAGGTGAAGTCTGGAGGGTGAATCAGAAGAAGCAGAAGAAGGAGAAGGAGAAGGTGAAGTCTGGATGGTGAATCAGAAGAAGCAGAAGAAGGAGAAGGAGAAGGTGAAGTCTGGAGGGTGAATCAGAAGAAGTAGAAGAAGGAGAAGGAGAAGGTGAAGTCTGGAGGGTGAATCAGAAGAAGTAGAAGAAGGAGAAGGAGAAGGTGAAGTCTGGAGGGTGAAGCAGAAGAAGTAGAAGAAGGAGAAGGAGAAGGTGAAGTCTGGAGGGTGAATCAGAAGAAGCAGAAGAAGGAGAATGAGAACGTGAAGTCTGGAGGGTGAAGCAGAAGAAGCCGAAGAAGGAGAAGGAGAAGGTGAAGTCTGGAGGGTGAATCAGAAGAAGCTGAAGAAGGACAAGGAGAAGGTGAAGTCTGGAGGGTGAATCAGAAGAAGCAGAAGAAGGAGAAGGAGAAGGTGAAGTCTGGAGGGTGAATCAGAAGAAGCAGAAGAAGGAGAAGGAGAAGGTGAAGTCTGGAGGGTGAATCAGAAGAAGCAGAAGAAGGAGAAGGAGAAGGTCAAGTCTGGAGGATGCATCGGAAGAAGCAGAAGAAGGAGAAGGAGAAGGTGAAGTCTGGAGGGTGAATCAGATGAAGCAGAAGAAGGAGATGGAGAAGGTGAAGTCAGGAGGGTGAATCAGAAGAAGCAGAAGAAGGAGAAGGAGAAGGTGAAGTCTGGAGGGTGAATCAGAAGAAGTAGAAGAAGGAGAAGGAGAAGGTGAAGTCTGGAGGGTGAATCAGAAGAAGTAGAAGAAGGAGAAGGAGAAGGTGAAGTCAGGAGGGTGAAGCAGAAGAAGCAGAAGAAGGAGAAGGAGAAGGTGAACTCAGGAGGGTGAATCAGAAGAAGTAGAAGAAGGAGAAGGAGAAGGTGAAGTCAGAAGGGTGAATCAGAAGAAGCAGAAGAAGGAGAAGGAGAAGGTGAAGTCAGGAGGGTGAATCAGAAGAAGTAGAAGAAGGAGAAGGAGAAGGCGAGGTCTGGAGGGTGAATCAGAAGAAGCAGAAGAAAGAGAAGGAGAAGGTGATGTCTGGAGGGTGAATCAGAAGAAGCAGAAGAAGGAGAAGGAGAAGGTGAAGTCGGGAGGGTGAATCAGAAGAAGTAGAAGAAGGGGAAGGAGAAGGTGAAGTCTGGAGGGTGAATCAGAAGAAGCAGAAGAAGGAGAAGGAGAAGGTGAAGTCTGGATGGTGAATCAGAAGAAGCAGAAGAAGGAGAAGGAGGAGGTGAAGTCTGGAAGGTGAATCTGAAGAAGCAGAAGATGGAGAAGGAGAAGGTGAAGTCTGGAGGGTGAATCAGAAGAAGCAGAAGAAGGAGAAGGAGAAGGTGAAGTCGGGATGGTGATTCAGAAGAAGTAGAAGAAGGAGAAGGAGAAGGTGAAGTCAGGAGGGTGAATCAGAAGAAGCAGAAGAAGGAGAATGAGAAGGTGAAGTCTGGAGGGTGAAGCAGAAGAAGCCGATGAAGGAGAAGGAGAAGGTGAAGTCTGGAGGGTGAATCAGAAGAAGCTGAAGAAGGACAAGGAGAAGGTGAAGTCTGGAGGGTGAATCAGAAGAAGCAGAAGAAGGAGAAGGAGAAGGTGAAGTCTGGAGGGTGAATCAGAAGAAGCAGAAGAAGGAGAAGGAGAAGGTGAAGTCTGGAGGGTGAATCAGAAGAAGCAGAAGAAGGAGAAGGAGAAGGTGAAGTCTGGAGGGTGCATCGGAAGAAGCAGAAGAAGGAGAAGGAGAAGGTGAAGTCTGGAGGGTGAATCAGATGAAGCAGAAGAAGGAGATGGAGAAGGTGAAGTCAGGAGGGTGAATCAGAAGAAGCAGAAGAAGGAGAAGGAGAAGGTGAAGTCTGGAGGGTGAATCAGAAGAAGTAGAAGAAGGAGAAGGAGAAGGTGAAGTCTGGAGGGTGAATCAGAAGAAGTAGAAGAAGGAGAAGGAGAAGGTGAAGTCAGGAGGGTGAAGCAGAAGAAGCAGAAGAAGGAGAAGGAGAAGGTGAACTCAGGAGGGTGAATCAGAAGAAGTAGAAGAAGGAGAAGGAGAAGGTGAAGTCAGAAGGGTGAATCAGAAGAAGCAGAAGAAGGAGAAGGAGAAGGTGAAGTCAGGAGGGTGAATCAGAAGAAGTAGAAGAAGGAGAAGGAGAAGGTGAAGTCTGGAGGGTGAATCTGAAGAAGCAGAAGAAGGAGAAGGAGAAGGTGAAGTCTGGATGGTGAATCAGAAGAAGCAGAAGAAGGAGAAGGAGAAGGTGAAGTCTGGAAGGTGAATCAGAAGAAGCAGAAGAAGGAGAAGGAGAAGGTGAAGTCTGGAGGGTCAATCAGAAGAAGCAGAAGAAGGAGAAGGAGAAGGTGAAGTCGGGATGGTGAATCAGAAGAAGTTGAAGAAGGAGAAGGAGAAGGTGAAGTCAGGAGGGTGAAGCAGAAGTAGCAGAAGGAGAAGGAGAAGTTGAAGTCAGGAGGGTGAATCAAAAGAAGTAGAAGAAGGAGAAGGAGAAGGTGAAGTCTGGAGGGTGAAGCAGAAGAAGTAGAAGAAGGAGAAGGAGAAGGTGAAGTCTGGAGGGTGAATCAGAAGAAGCAGAAGAAGGAGAATGAGAAGGTGAAGTCTGGAGGGTGAAGCAGAAGAAGCCGAAGAAGGAGAAGGAGAAGGTGAAGTCTGGAGGGTGAATCAGAAGAAGCTGAAGAAGGACAAGGAGAAGGTGAAGTCTGGAAGGTGAATCAGAAGAAGCAGAAGAAGGAGCAGGAGAAGGTGAAGTCTGGAGGGTGAATCAGAAGAAGCAGAAGAAGGAGAAGGAGAAGGTGAAGTCTGGAGGGTAAATCAGAAGAAGCAGAAGAAGGAGAAGGAGAATGTGAAGTCTGGAGGGTGAATCAGAAGAAGCAGAAGGAGAAGGAGAAGGTGAAGTCAGGAGGGTGAATCAGAAGAAGCAGAAGAAGGAGAAGGAGAAGGTGAAGTCTGGAGGGTGAATCAGAAGAAGTAGAAGAAGGAGAAGGATACGGTGAACTCAGGAGGGTGAATCAGAAGAAGCAGAAGAAGGAGAAGGAGAAGGTGAAGTTCGGAGGGTGAATCAGAAGAAGCAGAAGAAGGAGAAGGAGAATGTGAAGTCTGGAGGGTGAATCAGAAGAAGCAGAAGGAGAAGGAGAAGGTGAAGTCAGGAGGGTGAAGCAGAAGAAGCAGAAGAAGGAGAAGGAGAAGGTGAAGTCAGGAGGGTGAATCAGAAGAAGTAGAAGAAGGAGAAGGAGAAGGTGAAGTCAGAAGGGTGAATCAGAAGAAGCAGAAGAAGGAGAAGGAGAAGGTGAAGTCAGGAGGATGAACCAGAAGAAGTAGAAGAAGGAGAAGGAGAAGGTGAAGTCTGGAGGGTGAATCAGAAGAAGCAGAAGAAAGAGAAGGAGAAGGTGATGTCTGGAGGGTGAATCAGAAGAAGCAGAAGAAGGAGAAGGAGAAGGTGAAGTCGGGAGGGTGAATCAGAAGAATTAGAAGAAGGAGAAGGAGATGGTGAAGTCTGGAGGGTGAATCAGAAGAAGCAGAAGAAGGAGAAGGAGAAGGTGAAGTCTGGATGGTGTATCAGAAGAAGCAGAAGAAGGAGAAGGAGAAGGTGAAGTCTGGAGGGTGAATCAGAAGAAGCAGAAGAAGGAGAAGGAGAAGGTGAAGTCTGGAGGGTGAATCAGAAGAAGCAGAAGAAGGAGAAGGAGAAGGTGAAGTCTGGATGGTGAATCAGAAGAAGTAGAAGAAGGAGAAGGAGAAGGTGAAGTCAGGAGGGTGAAGCAGAAGTAGCAGAAGGAGAAGGAGAAGTTGAAGTCAGGAGGGTAAATCAGAAGAAGTAGAAGAAGGAGAAGGAGAAGGTGAAGTCTGGAGGGTGAATCAGAAGAAGCAGAAGAAAGAGAAGGAGAAGGTGAAGTCTGGAGGGTGAATCAGAAGAAGTAGAAGAAGGAGAAGGGGAAGGTGAAGTCAGGAGGGTGAAGCAGAAGAAGTAGAAGAAGGAGAAGGAGAAGGTGAAGTCTGGAGGGTGAAGCACAAGAAGCAGAAGAAGGAGAAGGCGAAGGTGAAGTCAGGAGGGTGAATCAGAAGAAGCAGAAGAAGGAGAAGGAGAAGGTGAAGTCAGGAGGGTGAAGCAGAAGAAGCAGAAGAAGGAGAAGGAGAAGGTGAAGTCTGGAGGGTGAATCAGAAGAAGCAGAAGAAGGTGAAGCAGAAGGTGAAGTCTGGAGGGTGAATCAGAAGAAGCAGAAGCAGGAGAAGGAGAAGGTGATGTCTGCAGGGTGAATCAAAAGAAGCAGAAGAAGGAGAAGGAGAAGGAGAAGGTGAAGTCGGGAGGGTGAATCAGAAGAAGTAGAAGAAGGAGAAGGAGAAGTTGAAGTCTGGAGGGTGAATCAGAAGAAGCAGAAGAAGGAGAAGGAGAAGGTGAAGTCTGGTTGGTGAATCAGAAGAAGCAGGAGAAGGAGATGGAGAAGGTGAAGTCAGGAGGGTGAATCAGAAGCAGTAGAAGAAGGAGAAGGAGAAGGTGAAGTCTGGAGGGTGAATCAGAAGAAGCAGAAGAAGGAGAAGGAGAAAGTGAAGTCTGGAGGGTGAATCAGAAGAAGTAGAAGAAGGAGAAGGAGAAGGTGAAGTCAGGAGGGTGAAGCAGAAGAAGCAGAAGAAGGAGAAGGAGAAGGTGAAGTCAGGAGGGTGAATCAGAAGAAGTAGAAGAAGGAGAAGGAGAAGGTGAAGTCAGAAGGGTGAATCAGAAGAAGCAGAAGAAGGAAAAGGAGAAGGTGAAGTCAGGAGGGTGAATCAGAAGAAGTAGAAGAAGGAGAAGGAGAAGGTGATGTCTGGAGGGTGAATCAGAAGAAGCAGAAGAAAGAGAAGGAGAAGGTGATGTCTGGAGGGTGAATCAGAAGAAGCAGAAGAAGGAGAAGGAGAAGGTGAAGTCGGGAGGGTGAATCAGAAGAAGTAGAAGAAGGAGAAGGAGAAGGTGAAGTCTGGAGGGTGAATCAAAAGAAGCAGAAGAAGGAGAAGGAGAAGGTGAAGTCTGGATGGTGAATCAGAAGAAGCAGAAGAAGGAGAAGGAGAAGGTGAAGTCTGGAGGGTGAATCAGAAGAAGCAGAAGAAGGAGAAGGAGAAGGTGAAGTCTGGAGGGTGAATCAGAAGAAGCAGAAGAAGGAGAAGGAGAAGGTGAAGTCTGGATGGTGAATCAGAAGAAGTAGAAGAAGGAGAAGGAGAAGGTGAAGTCAGGAGGGTGAAGCAGAAGAAGCAGAAGGAGAAGGAGAAGTTGAAGTCAGGAGGGTAAATCAGAAGAAGTAGAAGAAGGAGAAGGAGAAGGTGAAGTCTGGAGGGTGAATCAGAAGAAGCAGAAGAAAGAGAAGGAGAAGGTGAAGTCTGGAGGGTGAATCAGAAGAAGTAGAAGAAGGAGAAGTGGAAGGTGAAGTCAGGAGGGTGAAGCAGAAGAAGTAGAAGAAGGAGAAGGAGAAGGTGAAGTCTGGAGGGTGAAGCAGAAGAAGCAGAAGAAGGAGAAGGCCAAGGTGAAGTCAGGAGGGTGAATCAGAAGAAGCAGAAGAAGGAGAAGGAGAAGGTGAAGTCAGGAGGGTGAAGCAGAAGAAGCAGAAGAAGGAGAAGGAGAAGGTGAAGTCTGGAGGGTGAATCAGAAGAAGCAGAAGAAGGTGAAGGAGAAGGTGAAGTCTGGAGGGTGAATCAGAAGAAGCAGAAGAAGGAGAAGGAGAAGGTGATGTCTGTAGGGTGAATCAGAAGAAGCAGAAGAAGGAGAAGGAGAAGGTGAAGTCGGGAGGGTGAATCAGAAGAAGTAGAAGAAGGAGAAGGAGAAGGTGAAGTCTGGAGGGTGAATCAGAAGAAGCAGAAGAAGGAGAAGGAGAAGGTGAAGTCCGGAGGGTTAATCAGAAGAAGCAGAAGAAGGAGAAGGAGAAGGTGAAGTCTGGAGGGTGAATCAGAAGAAGCAGAAGAAGGAGAAGGAGAAGGTGAAGTCCGGAGGGTGAATCAGAAGAAGCAGAAAAAGGAGAAGGAGAAGGTGAAGTCTGGAGGGTGAATCAGAAGAAGCAGAAGAAGGAGAAGGAGAAGGTGCAGTCTGGATGGTGAATCAGAAGAAGCAGAAGAAGGAGAAGGTGAAGTCAGGAGGGTGAAGCAGAAGAAGCAGAAGAAGGAGAAGGAGACGTTGAAGTCAGGAGGGTAAATCAGAGGAAATAGAAGAAGGAGAAGGAGACGGTGAAGTCTGGAGGGCGAATCAGAAGAAGCAGAAGAAGGAGAAGGCGAAGGTGAAGTCTGGAGGGTGAATCAGAAGAAGCAGAAGAAGGAGAAGGAGAAGGTGAAGTCAGCAGGGTGAATCAGCAGAAGCAGTAGAAGGAGAAGGAGAAGTTGAAGTCAGGAGGCTGAATCAGAAGAAGTAGAAGAAGGAGAAGGAGAAGGTGAAGTCTGGAGGGTGAATCAGAAGAAGCAGAAGAAGGAGAAGAAGAAGGTGAAGTCTGGAGGGTGAATCAGTAGAAGCAGAAGAAGGAGAAGGAGAAGGTGAAGTCTGGAGGGTGAATCAGAAGAAGCAGAAGAAGGAGAAGGAGAAGGTGATGTCAGGAGGGTGAATCATAAGAAGTAGAAGAAGGAGAAGGAGAAGGTGATGTCTGGAGGGTGAATCAGAAGAAGCAGAAGAAGGAGAAGGAGAAGGTGAAGTCGGGAGGGTGAATCAGAAGAAGTAGAAGAAGGAGAAGGAGAAGGTGAAGTCTGGAGGGTGAATCAGAAGAAGCAGAAGAAGGAGAAGGAGAAGGTGAAGTCTGGATGGTGAATCAGAAGAAGCAGAAGAAGGAGAAGGAGAAGGTGAAGTCTGGAGGGTGAATCAGAAGAAGCAGAAGAAGGAGAAGGAGAAGGTGAAGTCTGGAGGGTGAATCAGAAGAAGCAGAAGAAGGAGAAGGAGAAGGTGAAGTCTGGATGGTGAATCAGAAGAAGTAGAAGAAGGAGAAGGAGAAGGTGAAGTCAGGAGGGTGAAGCAGAAGAAGCAGAAGGAGGAGGAGAAGTTGAAGTCAGGAGGGTAAATCAGAAGAAGTAGAAGAAGGAGAAGGAGAAGGTGAAGTCTGGAGGGTGAATCAGAAGAAGTAGAAGGAGAAGTGGATGGTGAAGTCAGGAGGGTGAAGCAGAAGAAGTAGAAGAAGGAGAAGGAGAAGGTGAAGTCTGGAGGGTGAAGCAGAAGAAGCAGAAGAAGGAGAAGGCCAAGGTGAAGTCAGGAGGGTGAATCAGAAGAAGGAGAAGAAGGAGAAGGAGAAGGTGAAGTCAGGAGGGTGAAGCAGAAGAAGCAGAAGAAGGAGAAGGAGAAGGTGAAGTCTGGAGGGTGAATCAGAAGAAGCAGAAGAAGGTGAAGGAGAAGGTGAAGTCTGGAGGGTGAATCAGAAGAAGCAGAAGAAGGAGAAGGAGAAGGTGATGTCTGTAGGGTGAATCAGAAGAAGCAGAAGAAGGAGAAGGAGAAGATGAAGTCGGGAGGGTGAATCAGAAGAAGTAGAAGAAGGAGAAGGAGAAGGTGAAGTCTGGAGGGTGAATCAGAAGAAGCAGAAGAAGGAGAAGGAGAAGGTGAAGTCCGGAGGGTGAATCAGAAGAAGCAGAAGAAGGAGAAGGAGAAGGTGAAGTCTGGAGGGTGAATCAGAAGAAGCAGAAGAAGGAGAAGGAGAAGGTGAAGTCCGGAGGGTGAATCAGAAGAAGCAGAAGAAGGAGAAGGAGAAGGTGAAGTCTGGAGGGTGAATCAGAAGAAGCAGAAGAAGGAGAAGGAGAAGGTGCAGTCTGGATGGTGAATCAGAAGAAGCAGAAGAAGGAGAAGGTGAAGTCAGGAGGGTGAAGCAGAAGAAGCAGAAGAAGGAGAAGGAGAAGTTGAAGTCAGGAGGGTAAATCAGAAGAAATAGAAGAAGGAGAAGGAGACGGTGAAGTCTGGAGGGCGAATCAGAAGAAGCAGAAGAAGGAGAAGGCGAAGGTGAAGTCTGGAGGGTGAATCAGAAGAAGCAGAAGAAGGAGAAGGAGAAGGTGAAGTCAGCAGGGTGAATCAGAAGAAGTAGAAGAAGGAGAAGGAGAAGGTGAAGTCTGGAGGGTGAATCAGAAGAAGCAGAAGGAGAAGGAGAAGGTGAAGTCAGGAGGGTGAAGCAGAAGAAGGAGAAGGAGAAGGTGAAGTCAGGAGGGTGATTCAGCAGAAGCAGTAGAAGGAGAAGGAGAAGTTGAAATCAGGAGGCTGAATCAGAAGAAGTAGAAGAAGGAGAAGGAGAAGGTGAAGTCTGGAGGGTGAATCAGAAGAAGCAGAAGAAGGAAAAGAAGAAGGTGAAGTCTGGAGGGTGAATCAGTAGAAGCAGAAGAAGGAGAAGGAGAAGGTGAAGTCTGGAGGGTGAATCAGAAGAAGCAGAAGAAGGAGAAGGAGAAGGTGATGTCAGGAGGGTGAATCATAAGAAGTAGAAGAAGGAGAAGGAGAAGGTGAAGTCAGGAGGATGAATCAGAAGAAGTAGAAGAAGGAGAAGGAGAAGGTGAAGTCTGGAGGGTGAATCAGAAGAAGCAGAAGAAGGAGAAGGAGAAGGTGAAGTCTGGAGGGTGAATCAGACGAAGCAGAAGAAGGAGAAGGAGAAGGTGAAGTCTGGAGGGTGAATCAGAAGAAGCAGAAGAAGGAGAAGGTGAAGGTGAAGTCTGGAGGGTGAAGCAGAAGAAGCAGAAGAAGGAGAAGAAGAAGGTGAAGTCAGGAGGGTGAATCAGAAGAAGCAGAAGAAGGAGAAGGAGAAGGTGAAGTCTGGAGGGTGAATCAGAAGAAGCAGAAGGAGAAGGAGAAGGTGAAGTCAGGAGGGTGAAGCAGAAGAAGGAGAAGGAGAAGGTGAAGTCAGGAGGGTGATTCAGCAGAAGCAGTAGAAGGAGAAGGAGAAGTTGAAGTCAGGAGGCTGAATCAGAAGAAGTAGAAGAAGGAGAAGGAGAAGGTGAAGTCTGGAGGGTGAATCAGAAGAAGCAGAAGAAGGAGAAGAAGAAGGTGAAGTCTGGAGGGTGAATCAGTAGAAGCAGAAGAAGGAGAAGGAGAAGGTGAAGTCTGGAGGGTGAATCAGAAGAAGCAGAAGAAGGAGAAGGAGAAGGTGAAGTCAGGAGGGTGAATCATAAGAAGTAGAAGAAGGAGAAGGAGAAGGTGAAGTCAGGAGGGTGAATCAGAAGAAGTAGAAGAAGGAGAAGGAGAAGGTGAAGTCTGGAGGGTGAATCAGAAGAAGCAGAAGAAGGAGAAGGAGAAGGTGAAGTCTGGAGGGTGAATCAGAAGAAGCAGAAGAAGGAGAAGGAGAAGGTGAAGTCTGGAGGGTGAATCAGAAGAAGCAGAAGAAGGAGAAGGTGAAGGTGAAGTCTGGAGGGTGAAGCAGAAGAAGCAGAAGAAGGAGAAGGAGAAGGTGAAGTCAGGAGGGTGAATCAGAAGAAGCAGAAGAAGGAGAAGGAGAAGGTGAAGTCTGGAGGGTGAATCAGAAGAAGTAGAAGAAGGAGAAGGAGAAGGTGAAGTCTGGAGGGTGAATCAGAAGAAGTAGAAGAAGGAGAAGGAGAAGGTGAAGTCTGGAGGGTGAAGCAGAATAAGTAGAAGAAGGAGAAGGAGAAGGTGAAGTCTGGAGGGTGAATCAGAAGAAGCAGAAGAAGGAGAATGAGAACGTGAAGTCTGGAGGGTGAAGCAGAAGAAGCCGAAGAAGGAGAAGGAGAAGGTGAAGTCTGGAGGGTGAATCAGAAGAAGCTGAAGAAGGACTAGGAGAAGGTGAAGTCTGGAGGGTGAATCAGAAGAAGCAGAAGAAGGAGAAGGAGAAGGTGAAGTCTGGAGGGTGAATCAGAAGAAGCAGAAGAAGGAGAAGGAGAAGATGAAGTCTGGAAGGTGAATCAGAAGAAGCAGAAGAAGGAGAAGGAGAAGGTGAAGTCTGGAGGGTGCATCGGAAGAAGCAGAAGAAGGAGAAGGAGAAGGTGAAGTCTGGAGGGTGAATCAGATGAAGCAGAAGAAGGAGATGGAGAAGGTGAAGTCAGGAGGGTGAATCAGAAGAAGCAGAAGAAGGAGAAGGAGAAGGTGAAGTCTGGAGGGTGAATCAGAAGAAGTAGAAGAAGGAGAAGGAGAAGGTGAAGTCTGGAGGGTGAATCAGAAGAAGTAGAAGAAGGAGAAGGAGAAGGTGAAGTCAGGAGGGTGAAGCAGAAGAAGCAGAAGAAGGAGAAGGAGAAGGTGAACTCAGGAGGGTGAATCAGAAGAAGTAGAAGAAGGAGAAGGAGAAGGTGAAGTCAGAAGGGTGAATCAGAAGAAGCAGAAGAAGGAGAAGGAGAAGGTGAAGTCAGGAGGGTGAATCAGAAGAAGTAGAAGAAGGAGAAGGAGAAGGTGATGTCTGGAGGTTGAATCAGAAGAAGCAGAAGAAGGAGAAGGAGAAGGTGAAGTCGGGAGGGTGAATCAGAAGAAGCAGAAGAAGGAGAAGGAGAAGGTGAAGTCTGGATGGTGAATCAGAAGAAGCAGAAGAAGGAGAAGGAGGAGGTGAAGTCTGGAAGGTGAATCAGAAGAAGCAGAAGAAGGAGAAGGAGAAGGTGAAGTCTGGAGGGTGAATCAGAAGAAGCAGAAGAAGGAGAAGGAGAAGGTGAAGTCGGGATGGTGATTCAGAAGAAGTAGAAGAAGGAGAAGGAGAAGGTGAAGTCAGGAGGGTGAAGCAGAGGTAGCAGAAAGAGAAGGAGAAGTTGAAGTCAGGAGGGTGAATCAGAAGAAGTAGAAGAAGGAGAAGGAGACGGTGAAGTCTGGAGGGCGAATCAGAAGAAGCAGAAGAAGGAGAAGGCGAAGGTGAAGTCTGGAGGGTGAATCAGAAGAAGCAGAAGAAGGAGAAGAAGAAGGTGAAGTCAGCAGGGTGAATCAGAAGAAGTAGAAGAAGGAGAAGGAGAAGGTGAAGTCTGGAGGGTGAATCAGAAGAAGCAGAAGGAGAAGGAGAAGGTGAAGTCAGGAGGGTGAAGCAGAAGAAGGAGAAGGAGAAGGTGAAGTCAGGAGGGTGATTCAGCAGAAGCAGTAGAAGGAGAAGGAGAATTTGAAGTCAGGAGGCTGAATCAGAAGAAGTAGAAGAAGGAGAAGGAGAAGGTGAAGTCTGGAGGGTGAATCAGAAGAAGCGGAAGAAGGAGAAGAAGAAGGTGAAGTCTGGAGGGTGAATCAGTAGAAGCAGAAGAAGGAGAAGGAGAAGGTGAAGTCTGGAGGGTGAATCAGAAGAAACAGAAGAAGGAGAAGGAGAAGGTGAAGTCAGGAGGGTGAATCATAAGAAGTAGAAGAAGGAGAAGGAGAAGGTGAAGTCAGGAGGGTGAATCAGAAGAAGTAGAAGAAGGAGAAGGAGAAGGTGAAGTCTGGAGGGTGAATTAGAAGAAGCAGAAGAAGGAGAAGGAGAAGGTGAAGTCTGGAGGGTGAATCAGAAGAAGCAGAAGAAGGAGAAGGAGAAGGTGAAGTCTGGAGGGTGATTCAGAAGAAGCAGAAGAAGGAGAAGGTGAAGGTGAAGTCTGGAGGGTGAAGCAGAAGAAGCAGAAGAAGGAGAAGGAGAAGGTGAAGTCAGGAGGGTGAATCAGAAGAAGCAGAAGAAGGAGAAGGAGAAGGTGAAGTCTGGAGGGTGAATCAGAAGAAGTAGAAGAAGGAGAAGGAGAAGGTGAAGTCTGGAGGGTGAATCAGAAGAAGTAGAAGAAGGAGAAGGAGAAGGTGAAGTCTGGAGGGTGAAGCAGAAGAAGTAGAAGAAGGAGAAGGAGAAGGTGAAGTCTGGAGGGTGAATCAGAAGAAGCAGAAGAAGGAGAATGAGAAGGTGAAGTCTGGAGGGTGAATCAGAAGAAGCCGAAGAAGGAGAAGGAGAAGGTGAAGTCTGGAGGGTGAATCAGAAGAAGCTGAAGAAGGACAAGGAGAAGGTGAAGTCTGGAGGGTGAATCAGAAGAAGCAGAAGAAGGAGAAGGAGAAGGTGAAGTCTGGAGGGTGAATCAGAAGAAGCAGAAGAAGGAGAAGGAGAAGGTGAAGTCTGGAGGGTGAATCAGAAGAAGCAGAAGAAGGAGAAGGAGAAGATGAAGTCTGGAGGGTGCATCGGAAGAAGCAGAAGAAGGAGAAGGAGAAGGTGAAGTCTGGAGGGTGAATCAGATGAAGCAGAAGAAGGAGATGGAGAAGGTGAAGTCAGGAGGGTGAATCAGAAGAAGCAGAAGAAGGAGAAGGAGAAGGTGAAGTCTGGAGGGTGAATCAGAAGAAGTAGAAGAAGGAGAAGGAGAAGGTGAAGTCTGGAGGGTGAATCAGAAGAAGTAGAAGAAGGAGAAGGAGAAGGTGAAGTCAGGAGGGTGAAGCAGAAGAAGCAGAAGAAGGAGAAGGAGAAGGTGAACTCAGGAGGGTGAATCAGAAGAAGTAGAAGAAGGAGAAGGAGAAGGTGAAGTCAGAAGGGTGAATCAGAAGAAGCAGAAGAAGGAGAAGGAGAAGGTGAAGTCAGGAGGGTGAATCAGAAGAAGTAGAAGAAGGAGAAGGAGAAGGTGAAGTCTGGAGGGTGAATCAGAAGAAGCAGAAGAAAGAGAAGGAGAAGGTGATGTCTGGAGGGTGAATCAGAAGAAGCAGAAGAAGGAGAAGGAGGAGAAGTCGGGAGGGTGAATCAGAAGAAGTAGAAGAAGGAGAAGGAGAAGGTGAAGTCTGGAGGGTGAATCAGAAGAAGCAGAAGAAGGAGAAGGAGAAGGTGAAGTCTGGATGGTGAATCAGAAGAAGCAGAAGAAGGAGAAGGAGAAGGTGAAGTCTGGAAGGTGAATCAGAAGAAGCAGAAGAAGCAGAAGGAGAAGGTGAAGTCTGGAGGGTGGATCAGAAGAAGCAGAAGAAGGAGAAGGAGAAGGTGAAGTCGGGATGGTGAATCAGAAGAAGTAGAAGAAGGAGAAGGAGAAGGTGAAGTCAGGAGGGTGAAGCAGAAGTAGCAGAAGGAGAAGGAGAAGTTGAAGTCAGGAGGGTGAATCAGAAGAAGTAGAAGAAGGAGAAGGAGAAGGTGAAGTCTGGAGGGTGAAGCAGAAGAAGTAGAAGAAGGAGAAGGAGAAGGTGAAGTCTGGAGGGTGAATCAGAAGAAGCAGAAGAAGGAGAATGAGAAGGTGAAGTCTGGAGGGTGAAGCAGAAGAAGCCGAAGAAGGAGAAGGAGAAGGTGAAGTCTGGAGGGTGAATCAGAAGAAGCTGAAGAAGGACAAGGAGAAGGTGAAGTCTGGAAGGTGAATCAGAAGAAGCAGAAGAAGGAGAAGGAGAAGGTGAAGTCTGGAGGGTGAATCAGAAGAAGCAGAAGAAGGAGAAGGAGAAGGTGAAGTCTGGAGGGTGAATCAGAAGAAGCAGAAGAAGGAGAAGGAGAATGTGAAGTCTGGAGGGTGAATCAGAAGAAGCAGAAGGAGAAGGAGAAGGTGAAGTCAGGAGGGTGAATCAGAAGAAGCAGAAGAAGGAGAAGGAGAAGGTGAAGTCTGGAGGGTGAATCAGAAGAAGTAGAAGAAGGAGAATGATACGGTGAACTCAGGAGGGTGAATCAGAAGAAGCAGAAGAAGGAGAAGGAGAAGGTGAAGTCTGGAGGGTGAATCAGAAGAAGCAGAAGAAGGAGAAGGAGAATGTGAAGTCTGGAGGGTGAATCAGAAGAAGCAGAAGGAGAAGGAGAAGGTGAAGTCAGGAGGGTGAAGCAGAAGAAGCAGAAGAAGGAGAAGGAGAAGGTGAAGTCAGGAGGGTGAATCAGAAGAAGTAGAAGAAGGAGAAGGAGAAGGTGAAGTCAGAAGGGTGAATCACAAGAAGCAGAAGAAGGAGAAGGAGAAGGTGAAGTCAGGAGGGTGAACCAGAAGAAGTAGAAGAAGGAGAAGGTGAAGTCTGGAGGGTGAATCAGAAGAAGCAGAAGAAAGAGAAGGAGAAGGTGATGTCGGGAGGGTGAATCAGAAGAATTAGAAGAAGGAGAAGGAGAAGGTGAAGTCTGGAGGGTGAATCAGAAGAAGCAGAAGAAGGAGAAGGAGAAGGTGAAGTCGGGAGGGTGAATCAGAAGAATTAGAAGAAGGAGAAGGAGAAGGTGAAGTCTGGAGGGTGAATCAGAAGAAGCAGAAGAAGGAGAAGGAGAAGGTGAAGTCTGGATGGTGTATCAGAAGAAGCAGAAGAAGGAGAAGGAGAAGGTGAAGTCTGGAGGGTGAATCAGAAGAAGCAGAAGAAGGAGAAGGAGAAGGTGAAGTCTGGAGGGTGAATCAGAAGAAGCAGAAGAAGGAGTAGGAGAAGGTGAAGTCTGGATGGTGCATCAGAAGAAGTAGAAGAAGGAGAAGGAGAAGGTGAAGTCAGGAGGGTGAAGCAGAAGTAGCAGAAGGAGAAGGAGAAGTTGAAGTCAGGAGGGTAAATCAGAAGAAGTAGAAGAAGGAGAAGGAGAAGGTGAAGTCTGGAGGGTGAATCAGAAGAAGCAGAAGAAAGAGAAGGAGAAGGTGAAGTCTGGAGGGTGAATCAGAAGAAGTAGAAGAAGGAGAAGGGGAAGGTGAAGTCAGGAGGGTGAAGCAGAAGAAGTAGAAGAAGGAGAAGGAGAAGGTGAAGTCTGGAGGGTGAAGCACAAGAAGCAGAAGAAGGAGAAGGCGAAGGTGAAGTCAGGAGGGTGAATCAGAAGAAGCAGAAGAAGGAGAAGGAGAAGGTGAAGTCAGGAGGGTGAAGCAGAAGAAACAGAAGAAGGAGAAGGAGAAGGTGAAGTCTGGAGGGTGAATCAGAAGAAGCAGAAGAAGGTGAAGGAGAAGGTGAAGTCTGGAGGGTGAATCAGAAGAAGCAGAAGAAGGAGAAGGAGAAGGTGATGTCTGCAGGGTGAATCAGAAGAAGCAGAAGAAGGAGAAGGAGAAGGTGAAGTCGGGAGGGTGAATCAGAAGAAGTAGAAGAAGGAGAAGGAGAAGGTGAAGTCTGGAGGGTGAACCAGAAGAAGCAGAAGAAGGAGAAGGAGAAGGTGAAGTCTGGTTGGTGAATCAGGAGAAGCAGGAGAAGGAGATGGAGAAGGTGAAGTCAGGAGGGTGAATCAGAAGAAGTAGAAGAAGGAGAAGGAGAAGGTGAAGTCTGGAGGGTGAATCAGAAGAAGTAGAAGAAGGAGAAGGAGAAGGTGAAGTCTGGAGGGTGAATCAGAAGAAGCAGAAGAAGGAGATGGAGAAGGTTAAGTCAGGAGGGTGAATCAGAAGAAGGAGAAGGAGAAGGTGAAGTCTGGAGGGTGAATCAGAAGAAGTAGAAGAAGGAGAAGGGGAAGGTGAAGTCTGGAGGGTGAATCAGAAGAAGCAGAAGAAGGAGAAGGAGAAGGCGAAGTCTGGAGGGTCAATCAGAAGAAGTAGAAGAAGGAGAAGGAGAAGGTGAAGTCTGGAAGGTGAATCAGAAGAAGCAGAAGAAGCAGAAGGAGAAGGTGAAGTCTGGAGGGTGGATCAGAAGAAGCAGAAGAAGGAGAAGGAGAAGGTGAAGTCGGGATGGTGAATCAGAAGAAGTAGAAGAAGGAGAAGGAGAAGGTGAAGTCAGGAGGGTGAAGCAGAAGTAGCAGAAGGAGAAGGAGAAGTTGAAGTCAGGAGGGTGAATCAGAAGAAGTAGAAGAAGGAGAAGGAGAAGGTGAAGTCTGGAGGGTGAAGCAGAAGAAGTAGAAGAAGGAGAAGGAGAAGGTGAAGTCTGGAGGGTGAATCAGAAGAAGCAGAAGAAGGAGAATGAGAAGGTGAAGTCTGGAGGGTGAAGCAGAAGAAGCCGAAGAAGGAGAAGGAGAAGGTGAAGTCTGGAGGGTGAATCAGAAGAAGCTGAAGAAGGACAAGGAGAAGGTGAAGTCTGGAAGGTGAATCAGAAGAAGCAGAAGAAGGAGAAGGAGAAGGTGAAGTCTGGAGGGTGAATCAGAAGAAGCAGAAGAAGGAGAAGGAGAAGGTGAAGTCTGGAGGGTGAATCAGAAGAAGCAGAAGAAGGAGAAGGAGAATGTGAAGTCTGGAGGGTGAATCAGAAGAAGCAGAAGGAGAAGGAGAAGGTGAAGTCAGGAGGGTGAATCAGAAGAAGCAGAAGAAGGAGAAGGAGAAGGTGAAGTCTGGAGGGTGAATCAGAAGAAGTAGAAGAAGGAGAATGATACGGTGAACTCAGGAGGGTGAATCAGAAGAAGCAGAAGAAGGAGAAGGAGAAGGTGAAGTCTGGAGGGTGAATCAGAAGAAGCAGAAGAAGGAGAAGGAGAATGTGAAGTCTGGAGGGTGAATCAGAAGAAGCAGAAGGAGAAGGAGAAGGTGAAGTCAGGAGGGTGAAGCAGAAGAAGCAGAAGAAGGAGAAGGAGAAGGTGAAGTCAGGAGGGTGAATCAGAAGAAGTAGAAGAAGGAGAAGGAGAAGGTGAAGTCAGAAGGGTGAATCACAAGAAGCAGAAGAAGGAGAAGGAGAAGGTGAAGTCAGGAGGGTGAACCAGAAGAAGTAGAAGAAGGAGAAGGTGAAGTCTGGAGGGTGAATCAGAAGAAGCAGAAGAAAGAGAAGGAGAAGGTGATGTCGGGAGGGTGAATCAGAAGAATTAGAAGAAGGAGAAGGAGAAGGTGAAGTCTGGAGGGTGAATCAGAAGAAGCAGAAGAAGGAGAAGGAGAAGGTGAAGTCGGGAGGGTGAATCAGAAGAATTAGAAGAAGGAGAAGGAGAAGGTGAAGTCTGGAGGGTGAATCAGAAGAAGCAGAAGAAGGAGAAGGAGAAGGTGAAGTCTGGATGGTGTATCAGAAGAAGCAGAAGAAGGAGAAGGAGAAGGTGAAGTCTGGAGGGTGAATCAGAAGAAGCAGAAGAAGGAGAAGGAGAAGGTGAAGTCTGGAGGGTGAATCAGAAGAAGCAGAAGAAGGAGTAGGAGAAGGTGAAGTCTGGATGGTGCATCAGAAGAAGTAGAAGAAGGAGAAGGAGAAGGTGAAGTCAGGAGGGTGAAGCAGAAGTAGCAGAAGGAGAAGGAGAAGTTGAAGTCAGGAGGGTAAATCAGAAGAAGTAGAAGAAGGAGAAGGAGAAGGTGAAGTCTGGAGGGTGAATCAGAAGAAGCAGAAGAAAGAGAAGGAGAAGGTGAAGTCTGGAGGGTGAATCAGAAGAAGTAGAAGAAGGAGAAGGGGAAGGTGAAGTCAGGAGGGTGAAGCAGAAGAAGTAGAAGAAGGAGAAGGAGAAGGTGAAGTCTGGAGGGTGAAGCACAAGAAGCAGAAGAAGGAGAAGGCGAAGGTGAAGTCAGGAGGGTGAATCAGAAGAAGCAGAAGAAGGAGAAGGAGAAGGTGAAGTCAGGAGGGTGAAGCAGAAGAAACAGAAGAAGGAGAAGGAGAAGGTGAAGTCTGGAGGGTGAATCAGAAGAAGCAGAAGAAGGTGAAGGAGAAGGTGAAGTCTGGAGGGTGAATCAGAAGAAGCAGAAGAAGGAGAAGGAGAAGGTGATGTCTGCAGGGTGAATCAGAAGAAGCAGAAGAAGTAGAAGGAGAAGGTGAAGTCGGGAGGGTGAATCAGAAGAAGTAGAAGAAGGAGAAGGAGAAGGTGAAGTCTGGAGGGTGAACCAGAAGAAGCAGAAGAAGGAGAAGGAGAAGGTGAAGTCTGGTTGGTGAATCAGGAGAAGCAGGAGAAGGAGATGGAGAAGGTGAAGTCAGGAGGGTGAATCAGAAGAAGTAGAAGAAGGAGAAGGAGAAGGTGAAGTCTGGAGGGTGAATCAGAAGAAGTAGAAGAAGGAGAAGGAGAAGGTGAAGTCTGGAGGGTGAATCAGAAGAAGCAGAAGAAGGAGATGGAGAAGGTTAAGTCAGGAGGGTGAATCAGAAGAAGGAGAAGGAGAAGGTGAAGTCTGGAGGGTGAATCAGAAGAAGTAGAAGAAGGAGAAGGGGAAGGTGAAGTCTGGAGGGTGAATCAGAAGAAGCAGAAGAAGGAGAAGGAGAAGGCGAAGTCTGGAGGGTCAATCAGAAGAAGTAGAAGAAGGAGAAGGAGGAGGTGAAGTCTGGAGGGTGAATCAGAAGAAGTAGAAGAAGGAGAAGGAGAAGGTGAAGTCAGGAGGGTGAATCAGATGAAGCAGAAGAAGGAGAAGGAGAAGGTGAAGCCTGGAAGGCGAATCAGAAGAAGCAGAAGAGGAGAAGGAGAAGGTGAAGTCTGGAGGGTGAATCAGAAGAAGTAGAAGAAGGAAAAGGAGAAGGTGAAGTCTGGAGGGTGAATCAGAAGAAGCAGAAGAAGGAGATGGAGAAGGTGAAGTCTGGAGGGTGAATCAGAAGAATAGAAGAAGGAGAAGGGGAAGGTGAAGTCAGGAGGGTGAAGCTGAAGAAGCAGAAGAAGGAGAAGGAGAAGGTGAAGTCAGGAGGGTGAATCAGAAGAAGTAGAAGAAGGAGAAGGAGAAGGTACAGTCAGGAGGGTGAATCAGCAGAAGCAGAAGAAGGAGAAGGAGAAGGTGAAGTCAGGAGGGTGAATCAGAAGAAGTAGAAGAAGGAGAAGGAGAAAGTGAATCCTGGAGGGTGAATCAGAAGAAGCAGCAGAAGGAGAAGGAGAAGGTGAAGTCTGGAGGGTGAATCAGAAGAAGTAGAAGAAGGAGAAGGAGAAGGTGAAGTCACGAGGGTGAAGCAGAAGAATTAGAAGAAGGAGAAGGAGAAGGTGAAGTCTGGAGGGTGATGCAGAAGAAGTAGAAGAAGGAGAAGGCGAAGGTGAAGTCAGGAGGGTGAATCAGAAGAAGCAGAAGAAGGAGAAGGAGAAGGTGAAGTCAGGAGGGTGAAGCAGAAGAAGCAGAAGAAGGAGAAGGAGAAGGTGAAGTCTGGAGGGTGAATCAGAAGAAGCAGAAGAAGGAGAAGGAGAAGGTGAAGTCAGGAGGGTGAATCAGAAGAAGCAGAAGGAGAAGGGGAAGTCAGGAGGGTGAATCAGAAGAAGTAGAAGAGGGAGAAGGAGAAGGTGAAGTCTGGAGGGTGAATCAGAAGAAGCAGAAGAAGGAGAAGGAGAAGGTGAAGTCTGGAGGGTGAATCAGAAGAAGCAGAAGAAGGAGAAGGAGAAGGTGAAGTCTGGAGGGTGAATCAGAAGTAGCAGAAGAAGGAGAAGGAGAAGGTGAAGTCTGGAGGGTGAATCAGATGAAGCAGAAGAAGGAGATGGAGAAGGTGAAGTCTGGAGGGTGAATCAGAAGAAGTAGAAGAAGGAGAAGGAGACGGTGAACTCAGGAGGGTGAATCAGAAGAAGCAGAAGAAGGAGAAGGAGAATGTGAAGTCTGGAGGGTGAATCAGAAGAAGCAGAAGGAGAAGGAGAAGGTGAAGTCAGGAGGGTGAATCAGAAGAAGCAGAAGAAGGAGAAGGAGAAGGTGAAGTCTGGAGGGTGAATCAGAAGAAGTAGAAGAAGGAGAATGATACGGTGAACTCAGGAGGGTGAATCAGAAGAAGCAGAAGAAGGAGAAGGAGAAGGTGAAGTCTGGAGGGTGAATCAGAAGAAGCAGAAGAAGGAGAAGGAGAATGTGAAGTCTGGAGGGTGAATCAGAAGAAGCAGAAGGAGAAGGAGAAGGTGAAGTCAGGAGGGTGAAGCAGAAGAAGCAGAAGAAGGAGAAGGAGAAGGTGAAGTCAGGAGGGTGAATCAGAAGAAGTAGAAGAAGGAGAAGGAGAAGGTGAAGTCAGAAGGGTGAATCACAAGAAGCAGAAGAAGGAGAAGGAGAAGGTGAAGTCAGGAGGGTGAACCAGAAGAAGTAGAAGAAGGAGAAGGTGAAGTCTGGAGGGTGAATCAGAAGAAGCAGAAGAAAGAGAAGGAGAAGGTGATGTCGGGAGGGTGAATCAGAAGAATTAGAAGAAGGAGAAGGAGAAGGTGAAGTCTGGAGGGTGAATCAGAAGAAGCAGAAGAAGGAGAAGGAGAAGGTGAAGTCTGGAGGGTGAATCAGAAGAAGCTGAAGAAGGACAAGGAGAAGGTGAAGTCTGGAGGGTGAATCACAAGAAGCAGAAGAAGGAGAAGGAGAAGGTGAAGTCAGGAGGGTGAACCAGAAGAAGTAGAAGAAGGAGAAGGTGAAGTCTGGAGGGTGAATCAGAAGAAGCAGAAGAAAGAGAAGGAGAAGGTGATGTCGGGAGGGTGAATCAGAAGAATTAGAAGAAGGAGAAGGAGAAGGTGAAGTCTGGAGGGTGAATCAGAAGAAGCAGAAGAAGGAGAAGGAGAAGGTGAAGTCTGGAGGGTGAATCAGAAGAAGCTGAAGAAGGAGAAGGAGAAGGTGAAGTCAGAAGGGTGAATCACAAGAAGCAGAAGAAGGAGAAGGAGAAGGTGAAGTCAGGAGGGTGAACCAGAAGAAGTAGAAGAAGGAGAAGGTGAAGTCTGGAGGGTGAATCAGAAGAAGCAGAAGAAAGAGAAGGAGAAGGTGATGTCGGGAGGGTGAATCAGAAGAATTAGAAGAAGGAGAAGGAGAAGGTGAAGTCTGGAGGGTGAATCAGAAGAAGCCGAAGAAGGAGAAGGAGAAGGTGAAGTCTGGAGGGTGAATCAGAAGAAGCTGAAGAAGGACAAGGAGAAGGTGAAGTCTGGAGGGTGAATCAGAAGAAGCAGAAGAAGGAGAAGGAGAAGGTGAAGTCTGGAGGGTGAATCAGAAGAAGCAGAAGAAGGAGAAGGAGAAGGTGAAGTCTGGAGGGTGAATCAGAAGAAGCAGAAGAAGGAGAAGGAGAAGATGAAGTCTGGAGGGTGCATCGGAAGAAGCAGAAGAAGGAGAAGGAGAAGGTGAAGTCTGGAGGGTGAATCAGATGAAGCAGAAGAAGGAGATGGAGAAGGTGAAGTCAGGAGGGTGAATCAGAAGAAGCAGAAGAAGGAGAAGGAGAAGGTGAAGTCTGGAGGGTGAATCAGAAGAAGTAGAAGAAGGAGAAGGAGAAGGTGAAGTCTGGAGGGTGAATCAGAAGAAGTAGAAGAAGGAGAAGGAGAAGGTGAAGTCAGGAGGGTGAAGCAGAAGAAGCAGAAGAAGGAGAAGGAGAAGGTGAACTCAGGAGGGTGAATCAGAAGAAGTAGAAGAAGGAGAAGGAGAAGGTGAAGTCAGAAGGGTGAATCAGAAGAAGCAGAAGAAGGAGAAGGAGAAGGTGAAGTCAGGAGGGTGAATCAGAAGAAGTAGAAGAAGGAGAAGGAGAAGGTGAAGTCTGGAGGGTGAATCAGAAGAAGCAGAAGAAAGAGAAGGAGAAGGTGATGTCTGGAGGGTGAATCAGAAGAAGCAGAAGAAGGAGAAGGAGGAGAAGTCGGGAGGGTGAATCAGAAGAAGTAGAAGAAGGAGAAGGAGAAGGTGAAGTCTGGAGGGTGAATCAGAAGAAGCAGAAGAAGGAGAAGGAGAAGGTGAAGTCTGGATGGTGAATCAGAAGAAGCAGAAGAAGGAGAAGGAGAAGGTGAAGTCTGGAAGGTGAATCAGAAGAAGCAGAAGAAGCAGAAGGAGAAGGTGAAGTCTGGAGGGTGGATCAGAAGAAGCAGAAGAAGGAGAAGGAGAAGGTGAAGTCGGGATGGTGAATCAGAAGAAGTAGAAGAAGGAGAAGGAGAAGGTGAAGTCAGGAGGGTGAAGCAGAAGTAGCAGAAGGAGAAGGAGAAGTTGAAGTCAGGAGGGTGAATCAGAAGAAGTAGAAGAAGGAGAAGGAGAAGGTGAAGTCTGGAGGGTGAAGCAGAAGAAGTAGAAGAAGGAGAAGGAGAAGGTGAAGTCTGGAGGGTGAATCAGAAGAAGCAGAAGAAGGAGAATGAGAAGGTGAAGTCTGGAGGGTGAAGCAGAAGAAGCCGAAGAAGGAGAAGGAGAAGGTGAAGTCTGGAGGGTGAATCAGAAGAAGCTGAAGAAGGACAAGGAGAAGGTGAAGTCTGGAAGGTGAATCAGAAGAAGCAGAAGAAGGAGAAGGAGAAGGTGAAGTCTGGAGGGTGAATCAGAAGAAGCAGAAGAAGGAGAAGGAGAAGGTGAAGTCTGGAGGGTGAATCAGAAGAAGCAGAAGAAGGAGAAGGAGAATGTGAAGTCTGGAGGGTGAATCAGAAGAAGCAGAAGGAGAAGGAGAAGGTGAAGTCAGGAGGGTGAATCAGAAGAAGCAGAAGAAGGAGAAGGAGAAGGTGAAGTCTGGAGGGTGAATCAGAAGAAGTAGAAGAAGGAGAATGATACGGTGAACTCAGGAGGGTGAATCAGAAGAAGCAGAAGAAGGAGAAGGAGAAGGTGAAGTCTGGAGGGTGAATCAGAAGAAGCAGAAGAAGGAGAAGGAGAATGTGAAGTCTGGAGGGTGAATCAGAAGAAGCAGAAGGAGAAGGAGAAGGTGAAGTCAGGAGGGTGAAGCAGAAGAAGCAGAAGAAGGAGAAGGAGAAGGTGAAGTCAGGAGGGTGAATCAGAAGAAGTAGAAGAAGGAGAAGGAGAAGGTGAAGTCAGAAGGGTGAATCACAAGAAGCAGAAGAAGGAGAAGGAGAAGGTGAAGTCAGGAGGGTGAACCAGAAGAAGTAGAAGAAGGAGAAGGTGAAGTCTGGAGGGTGAATCAGAAGAAGCAGAAGAAAGAGAAGGAGAAGGTGATGTCGGGAGGGTGAATCAGAAGAATTAGAAGAAGGAGAAGGAGAAGGTGAAGTCTGGAGGGTGAATCAGAAGAAGCAGAAGAAGGAGAAGGAGAAGGTGAAGTCGGGAGGGTGAATCAGAAGAATTAGAAGAAGGAGAAGGAGAAGGTGAAGTCTGGAGGGTGAATCAGAAGAAGCAGAAGAAGGAGAAGGAGAAGGTGAAGTCTGGATGGTGTATCAGAAGAAGCAGAAGAAGGAGAAGGAGAAGGTGAAGTCTGGAGGGTGAATCAGAAGAAGCAGAAGAAGGAGAAGGAGAAGGTGAAGTCTGGAGGGTGAATCAGAAGAAGCAGAAGAAGGAGTAGGAGAAGGTGAAGTCTGGATGGTGCATCAGAAGAAGTAGAAGAAGGAGAAGGAGAAGGTGAAGTCAGGAGGGTGAAGCAGAAGTAGCAGAAGGAGAAGGAGAAGTTGAAGTCAGGAGGGTAAATCAGAAGAAGTAGAAGAAGGAGAAGGAGAAGGTGAAGTCTGGAGGGTGAATCAGAAGAAGCAGAAGAAAGAGAAGGAGAAGGTGAAGTCTGGAGGGTGAATCAGAAGAAGTAGAAGAAGGAGAAGGGGAAGGTGAAGTCAGGAGGGTGAAGCAGAAGAAGTAGAAGAAGGAGAAGGAGAAGGTGAAGTCTGGAGGGTGAAGCACAAGAAGCAGAAGAAGGAGAAGGCGAAGGTGAAGTCAGGAGGGTGAATCAGAAGAAGCAGAAGAAGGAGAAGGAGAAGGTGAAGTCAGGAGGGTGAAGCAGAAGAAACAGAAGAAGGAGAAGGAGAAGGTGAAGTCTGGAGGGTGAATCAGAAGAAGCAGAAGAAGGTGAAGGAGAAGGTGAAGTCTGGAGGGTGAATCAGAAGAAGCAGAAGAAGGAGAAGGAGAAGGTGATGTCTGCAGGGTGAATCAGAAGAAGCAGAAGAAGGAGAAGGAGAAGGTGAAGTCGGGAGGGTGAATCAGAAGAAGTAGAAGAAGGAGAAGGAGAAGGTGAAGTCTGGAGGGTGAACCAGAAGAAGCAGAAGAAGGAGAAGGAGAAGGTGAAGTCTGGTTGGTGAATCAGGAGAAGCAGGAGAAGGAGATGGAGAAGGTGAAGTCAGGAGGGTGAATCAGAAGAAGTAGAAGAAGGAGAAGGAGAAGGTGAAGTCTGGAGGGTGAATCAGAAGAAGTAGAAGAAGGAGAAGGAGAAGGTGAAGTCTGGAGGGTGAATCAGAAGAAGCAGAAGAAGGAGATGGAGAAGGTTAAGTCAGGAGGGTGAATCAGAAGAAGGAGAAGGAGAAGGTGAAGTCTGGAGGGTGAATCAGAAGAAGTAGAAGAAGGAGAAGGGGAAGGTGAAGTCTGGAGGGTGAATCAGAAGAAGCAGAAGAAGGAGAAGGAGAAGGCGAAGTCTGGAGGGTCAATCAGAAGAAGTAGAAGAAGGAGAAGGAGGAGGTGAAGTCTGGAGGGTGAATCAGAAGAAGTAGAAGAAGGAGAAGGAGAAGGTGAAGTCAGGAGGGTGAATCAGATGAAGCAGAAGAAGGAGAAGGAGAAGGTGAAGCCTGGAAGGCGAATCAGAAGAAGCAGAAGAGGAGAAGGAGAAGGTGAAGTCTGGAGGGTGAATCAGAAGAAGTAGAAGAAGGAAAAGGAGAAGGTGAAGTCTGGAGGGTGAATCAGAAGAAGCAGAAGAAGGAGATGGAGAAGGTGAAGTCTGGAGGGTGAATCAGAAGAATAGAAGAAGGAGAAGGGGAAGGTGAAGTCAGGAGGGTGAAGCTGAAGAAGCAGAAGAAGGAGAAGGAGAAGGTGAAGTCAGGAGGGTGAATCAGAAGAAGTAGAAGAAGGAGAAGGAGAAGGTACAGTCAGGAGGGTGAATCAGCAGAAGCAGAAGAAGGAGAAGGAGAAGGTGAAGTCAGGAGGGTGAATCAGAAGAAGTAGAAGAAGGAGAAGGAGAAAGTGAATCCTGGAGGGTGAATCAGAAGAAGCAGCAGAAGGAGAAGGAGAAGGTGAAGTCTGGAGGGTGAATCAGAAGAAGTAGAAGAAGGAGAAGGAGAAGGTGAAGTCACGAGGGTGAAGCAGAAGAATTAGAAGAAGGAGAAGGAGAAGGTGAAGTCTGGAGGGTGATGCAGAAGAAGTAGAAGAAGGAGAAGGCGAAGGTGAAGTCAGGAGGGTGAATCAGAAGAAGCAGAAGAAGGAGAAGGAGAAGGTGAAGTCAGGAGGGTGAAGCAGAAGAAGCAGAAGAAGGAGAAGGAGAAGGTGAAGTCTGGAGGGTGAATCAGAAGAAGCAGAAGAAGGAGAAGGAGAAGGTGAAGTCAGGAGGGTGAATCAGAAGAAGCAGAAGGAGAAGGGGAAGTCAGGAGGGTGAATCAGAAGAAGTAGAAGAGGGAGAAGGAGAAGGTGAAGTCTGGAGGGTGAATCAGAAGAAGCAGAAGAAGGAGAAGGAGAAGGTGAAGTCTGGAGGGTGAATCAGAAGAAGCAGAAGAAGGAGAAGGAGAAGGTGAAGTCTGGAGGGTGAATCAGAAGTAGCAGAAGAAGGAGAAGGAGAAGGTGAAGTCTGGAGGGTGAATCAGATGAAGCAGAAGAAGGAGATGGAGAAGGTGAAGTCTGGAGGGTGAATCAGAAGAAGTAGAAGAAGGAGAAGGAGACGGTGAACTCAGGAGGGTGAATCAGAAGAAGCAGAAGAAGGAGAAGGAGAAGGTGAAGTCTGGAGGGTGAATCAGAAGAAGCAGAAGAAGGAGAAGGAGAAAGTGAAGTCTGGAGGGTGAATCAGAAGAAGTAGAAGAAGGAGAAGGAGAAGGTGAAGTCAGGAGGGTGAAGCAGAAGAAGCAGAAGAAGGAGAAGGAGAAGGTGAAGTCAGGAGGGTGAATTAGAAGAAGTAGAAGAAGGAGAAGGAGAAGGTGAAGTCAGATGGGTGAATCAGAAGAAGCAGAAGAAGGAGAAGGAGAAGGTGAAGTCAGGAGGGTGAATCAGAAGAAGTAGAAGAAGGAGAAGGAGAAGGTGAAGTCTGGAGGGTGAATCAGAAGAAGCAGAAGAAGGAGAAGGAGAAGGTGATGTCTGGAGGGTGAATCAGAAGAAGCAGAAGAAGGAGAAGGAGAATGTGAAGTCGGGAGGGTGAATCAGAAGAAGTAGAAGAAGGAGAAGGAGAAGGTGAAGTCTGGAGGGTGAATCAGAAGAAGCAGAAGAAGGAGAAGGAGAAGGTGAAGTCTGGATGGTGAATCAGAAGAAGCAGAAGAAGGAGAAGGAGAAGGTGAAGCCTGGAGGGTGCATCAGAAGAAGCAGAAGAAGGAGAAGGAGAAGGTGAAGTCTGGAGGGTGAATCAGATGAAGCAGAAGAAGGAGATGGAGAAGGTGAAGTCAGGAGGGTGAATCAGAAGAAGCAGAAGAAGGAGAAGGAGAAGGTGAAGTCTGGAGGGTGAATCAGAAGAAGTAGAAGAAGGAGAAGAGACGGTGAACTCAGGAGGGTGAATCAGAAGAAGCAGAAGAAGGAGAAGGAGAAGGTGAAGTCTGGAGGGTGAATCAGAAGAAGCAGTAGAAGGAGAAGGAGAAAGTGAAGTCTGGAGGGTGAATCAGAAGAAGTAGAAGAAGGAGAAGGAGAAGGTGAAGTCAGGAGGGTGAAGCAGAAGAAGCAGAAGAAGGAGAAGGAGAAGGAGAAGTCAGGAGGGTGAATCAGAAGAAGTAGAAGAAGGAGATGGAGAAGGTGAAGTCAGAAGGGTGAATCAGAAGAAGCAGAAGAAGGAGAAGGAGAAGGTGAAGTCAGGAGGGTGAATCAGAAGAAGTAGAAGAAGGAGAAGGAGAAGGTGAAGTCTGGAGGGTGAATCAGAAGAAGGAGAAGAAAGAGAAGGAGAAGGTGATGTCTGGAGGGTGAATCAGAAGAAGCAGAAGAAGGAGAAGGAGAAGGTGAAGTCGGGAGGGTGAATCAGAAGAAGTAGAAGAAGGAGAAGGAGAAGGTGAAGTCTGGAGGGTGAATCAGAAGAAGCAGAAGAAGGAGAAGGAGAAGGTGAAGTCTGGATGGTGAATCAGAAGAAGCAGAAGAAGGAGAAGGAGAAGGTGAAGCCTGGAGGGTGAATCAGAAGAAGCAGAAGAAGGAGAAGGAGAAGGTGAAGTCTGGAGGGTGAATCAGAAGAAGCAGAAGAAGGAGAAGGAGAAGGTGAAGTCTGGATGGTGAATCAGAAGAAGTAGAAGAAGGAGAAGGAGAAGGTGAAGTCAGGAGGGTGAAGCAGAAGAAGCAGAAGGAGAAGGAGAAGTTGAAGTCAGGAGGGTAAATCAGAAGAAGTAGAAGAAGGAGAAGGAGAAGGTGAAGTCTGGAGGGTGAATCAGAAGAAGCAGAAGAAAGAGAAGGAGAAGGTGAAGTCTGGAGGGTGAATCAGAAGAAGTAGAAGAAGGAGAAGGGGAAGGTGAAGTCAGGAGGGTGAAGCAGAAGAAGTAGAAGAAGGAGAAGGAGAAGGTGAAGTCTGGAGGGTGAAGCAGAAGAAGCAGAAGAAGGAGAAGGCCAAGGTGAAGTCAGGAGGGTGAATCAGAAGATGCAGAAGAAGGAGAAGGAGAAGGTGAAGTCAGGAGGGTGAAGCAGAAGAAGCAGAAGAAGGAGAAGGAGAAGGTGAAGTCTGGAGGGTGAATCAGAAGAAGCAGAAGAAGGTGAAGGAGAAGGTGAAGTCTGGAGGGTGAATCAGAAGAAGCAGAAGAAGGAGCAGGAGAAGGTGATGTCTGTAGGGTGAATCAGAAGAAGCAGAAGAAGGAGAAGGAGAAGGTGAAGTCGGGAGGGTGAATCAGAAGAAGTAGAAGAAGGAGAAGGAGAAGGTGAAGTCTGGAGGGTGAATCAGAAGAAGCAGAAGAAGGAGAAGGAGAAGGTGAAGTCTGGATGGTGAATCAGAAGAAGCAGAAGAAGGAGAAGGAGAAGGTGAAGTCCGGAGGGTGAATCAGAAGAAGCAGAAGAAGGAGAAGGAGAAGGTGAAGTCTGGAGGGTGAATCAGAAGAAGCAGAAGAAGGAGAAGGAGAAGGTGCAGTCTGCATGGTGAATCAGAAGAAGTAGAAGAAGGAGAAGGTGAAGTCAGGAGGGTGAAGCAGAAGAAGCAGAAGAAGGAGAAGGAGAAGTTGAAGTCAGGAGGGTAAATCAGAAGAAATAGAAGAAGGAGAAGGAGACGGTGAAGTCTGGAGGGCGAATCAGAAGAAGCAGAAGAAGGAGAAGGCGAAGGTGAAGTCTGGAGGGTGAATCAGAAGAAGCGGAAGAAGGAGAAGGAGAAGGTGAAGTCAGCAGGGTGAATCAGAAGAAGTAGAAGAAGGAGAAGGAGAAGGTGAAGTCTGGATGGTGAATCAGAAGAAGCAGAAGGAGAAGGAGAAGGTGAAGTCAGGAGGGTGAAGCAGAAGAAGGAGAAGGAGAAGGTGAAGTCAGGAGGGTGATTCAGCTGAAGCAGTAGAAGGAGAAGGAGAAGTTGAAGTCAGGAGGCTGAATCAGAAGAAGTAGAAGAAGGAGAAGGAGAAGGGGAAGTCTGGAGGGTGAATCAGAAGAAGCAGAAGAAGGAGAAGAAGAAGGTGAAGTCTGGAGGGTGAATCAGAAGAAGCAGAAGAAGGAGAAGGAGAAGGTGAAGTCAGGAGGGTGAATCATAAGAAGTAGAAGAAGGAGAAGGAGAAGGTGAAGTCAGGAGGGTGAATCAGAAGAAGTAGAAGAAGGAGAAGGAGAAGGTGAAGTCTGGAGCGTGAATCAGAAGAAGCAGAAGAAGGAGAAGGAGAAGGTGAAGTCTGGAGGGTGAATCAGAAGAAGCAGAAGATGGAGAAGGAGAAGGTGAAGTCTGGAGGGTGAATCAGAAGAAGCAGAAGAAGGAGAAGGTGAAGGTGAAGTCTGGAGGGTGAAGCAGAAGAAGCAGAAGAAGGAGAAGGAGAAGGTGAAGTCAGGAGGGTGAATCAGAAGAAGCAGAAGAAGGAGAAGGAGAAGGTGAAGTCTGGAGGGTGAATCAGAAGAAGTAGAAGAAGGAGAAGAAGAAGGTGAAGTCTGGAGGGTGAATCAGAAGAAGTAGAAGAAGGAGAAGGAGAAGGTGAAGTCTGGAGGGTGAAGCAGAAGAAGTAGAAGAAGGAGAAGGAGAAGCTAAGTCTGGAGGGTGAATCAGAAGAAGCAGAAGAAGGAGAATGAGAAGTTGAAGTCTGGAGGGTGAAGCAGAAGAAGCCGAAGAAGGAGAAGGAGAAGGTGAAGTCTGGAGGGTGAATCAGAAGAAGCTGAAGAAGGACAAGGAGAAGGTGAAGTCTGGAGGGTGAATCAGAAGAAGCAGAAGAAGGAGAAGGAGAAGGTGAAGTCTGGAGGGTGAAGCACAAGAAGCAGAAGAAGGAGAAGGCGAAGGTGAAGTCAGGAGGGTGAATCAGAAGAAGCAGAAGAAGGAGAAGGAGAAGGTGAAGTCAGGAGGGTGAAGCAGAAGAAGCAGAAGAAGGAGAAGGAGAAGGTGAAGTCTGGAGGGTGAATCAGAAGAAGCAGAAGAAGGTGAAGGAGAAGGTGAAGTCTGGAGGGTGAATCAGAAGAAGCAGAAGAAGGAGAAGGAGAAGGTGATGTCTGTATGGTGAATCAGAAGAAGCAGAAAAAGGAGAAGGAGAAGGTGAAGTCGGGAGGGTGAATCAGAAGAAGTAGAAGAAGGAGAAGGAGAAGGTGAAGTCTGGAGGGTGAATCAGAAGAAGCAGAAGAAGGAGAAGGAGAAGGTGAAGTCTGGTTGGTGAATCAGAAGAAGCAGAAGAAGGAGAAGGAGAAGGTGAAGTCTGGAGGGTGAATCAGAAGAAGCAGAAGAAGGAGAAGGAGAAGGTGCAGTCTGGATGGTGAATCAGAAGAAGGAGAAGAAGGAGAAGGTGAAGTCAGGAGGGTGAAGCAGAAGAAGCAGAAGAAGGAGATGGAGAAGTTGAAGTCAGGAGGGTAAATCAGAAGAAGTAGAAGAAGAAGAAGGAGAAGGTGAAGTCTGGAGGGCGAATCAGAAGAAGCAGAAGAAGGAGAAGGCGAAGGTGAAGTCTGGATGGTGAATCAGAAGAAGCAGAAGAAGGAGAAGGAGAAGGTGAAGTCAGCAGGTTGAATCAGAAGAAGTAGAAGAAGGAGAAGGAGAAGGTGAAGTCTGGAGGGTGAATCAGAAGAAGCAGAAGGAGAAGGAGAAGGTGAAGTCAGGAGGGTGAAGCAGAAGAAGGAGAAGGAGAAGGTGAAGTCAGGAGGCTGAATCAGAAGAAGTAGAAGAAGGAGAAGGAGAAGGTGAAGTCTGGAGGTTGAATCAGAAGAAGCAGAAGAAGGAGAAGAAGAAGGTGAAGTCTGGAGGGTGAATCAGAAGAAGCAGGAGAAGGAGAAGGAGAAGGTGAAGTCTGGAGGGTGAATCAGAAGAAGCAGAAGAAGGAGAAGGAGAAGGTGAAGTCAGGAGGGTGAATCATAAGAAGTAGAAGAAGGACAAGGAGAAGGTGAAGTCAGGAGGGTGAATCAGAAGAAGTAGAAGAACGAGAAGGAGAAGGTGAAGTCTGGAGGGTGAATCAGAAGAAGCAGAAGAAGGAGAAGGAGAAGGTGAAGTCTGGAGGGTGAATCAGAAGAAGCAGAAGAAGGAGAAGGAGAAGGTGAAGTCAGGAGGGTGAATCAGAAGAAGTAGAAGAAGGAGAAGGAGAAGGTGAAGTCTGGAGGGTGAATCAGAAGAAGCAGAAGAAAGAGAAGGAGAAGGTGATGTCTGGAGGGTGAATCAGAAGAAGCAGAAGAAGGAGAAGGAGAAGGTGAAGTCGGGAGGGTGAATCAGAAGAAGTAGAAGAAGGAGAAGGAGAAGGTGAAGTCTGGAGGGTGAATCAGAAGAAGCAGAAGAAGGAGAAGGAGAAGGTGAAGTCTGGATGGTGAATCAGAAGAAGCAGAAGAAGGAGAAGGAGAAGGTGAAGCCTGGAGGGTGAATCAGAAGAAGCAGAAGAAGGAGAAGGAGAAGGTGAAGTCTGGAGGGTGAATCAGAAGAAGCAGAAGAAGGAGAAGGAGAAGGTGAAGTCTGGATGGTGAATCAGAAGAAGTAGAAGAAGGAGAAGGAGAAGGTGAAGTCAGGAGGGTGAAGCAGAAGAAGCAGAAGGAGAAGGAGAAGTTGAAGTCAGGAGGGTAAATCAGAAGAAGTAGAAGAAGGAGAAGGAGAAGGTGAAGTCTGGAGGGTGAATCAGAAGAAGCAGAAGAAAGAGAAGGAGAAGGTGAAGTCTGGAGTGTGAATCAGAAGAAGTAGAAGAAGGGGAAGGGGAAGGTGAAGTCAGGAGGGTGAAGCAGAAGAAGTAGAAGAAGGAGAAGGAGAAGGTGAAGTCTGGAGGGTGAATCAGAAGAAGCAGAAGAAGGAGAAGGAGAAGGTGAAGTCTGGAGGGTGAATCAGAAGAAGCAGAAGAAGGAGAAGGAGAAGGTGCAGTCTGCATGGTGAATCAGAAGAAGTAGAAGAAGGAGAAGGTGAAGTCAGGAGGGTGAAGCAGAAGAAGCAGAAGAAGGAGAAGGAGAAGTTGAAGTCAGGAGGGTAAATCAGAAGAAATAGAAGAAGGAGAAGGAGAGTGTGAAGTCTGGAGGGCGAATCAGAAGAAGCAGAAGAAGGAGAAGGCGAAGGTGAAGTCTGGAGGGTGAATCAGAAGAAGCAGAAGGAGAAGGAGAAGGTGAAGTCAGGAGGGTGAAGCAGAATAAGGAGAAGGAGAAGGTGAAGTCAGGAGGGTGATTCAGCTGAAGCAGTAGAAGGAGAAGGAGAAGTTGAAGTCAGGAGGCTGAATCAGAAGAAGTAGAAGAAGGAGAAGGAGAAGGTGAAGTCTGGAGGGTGAATCAGAAGAAGCAGAAGAAGGAGAAGAAGAAGGTGAAGTCTGGAGAGTGAATCAGAAGAAGCAGAAGAAGGAGAAGGAGAAGGTGAAGTCAGGAGGGTGAATCATAAGAAGTAGAAGAAGGAGAAGGAGAAGGTGAAGTCAGGAGGGTGAATCAGAAGAAGTAGAAGAAGGAGAAGGAGAAGGTGAAGTCTGGAGCGTGAATCAGAAGAAGCAGAAGAAGGAGAAGGAGAAGGTGAAGTCTGGAGGGTGAATCAGAAGAAGCAGAAGAAGGAGAAGGAGAAGGTGAAGTCTGGAGGGTGAATCAGAAGAAGCAGAAGAAGGAGAAGGTGAAGGTGAAGTCTGGAGGGTGAAGCAGAAGAAGCAGAAGAAGGAGAAGGAGAAGGTGAAGTCAGGAGGGTGAATCAGAAGAAGCAGAAGAAGGAGAAGGAGAAGGTGAAGTCTGGAGGGAGAATCAGAAGAAGTAGAAGAAGGAGAAGAAGAAGGTGAAGTCTGGAGGGTGAATCAGAAGAAGTAGAAGAAGGAGAAGGAGAAGGTGAAGTCTGGAGGGTGAAGCAGAAGAAGTAGAAGAAGGAGAAGGAGAAGGTGAAGTCTGGAGGGTGAATCAGAAGAAGCAGAAGAAGGAGAATGAGAAGTTGAAGTCTGGAGGGTGAAGCAGAAGAAGCCGAAGAAGGAGAAGGAGAAGGTGAAGTCTGGAGGGTGAATCAGAAGAAGCTGAAGAAGGACAAGGAGAAGGTGAAGTCTGGAGGGTGAATCAGAAGAAGCAGAAGAAGGAGAAGGAGAAGGTGAAGTCTGGAGGGTGAAGCACTAGAAGCAGCAGAAGGAGAAGGCGAAGGTGAAGTCAGGAGGGTGAATCAGAAGAAGCAGAAGAAGGAGAAGTAGAAGGTGAAGTCAGGAGGGTGAAGCAGAAGAAGCAGAAGAAGGAGAAGGAGAAGGTGAAGTCTGGAGGGTGAATCAGAAGAAGCAGAAGAAGGTGAAGGAGAAGGTGAAGTCTGGAGGGTGAATCAGAAGAAGCAGAAGAAGGAGAAGGAGAAGGTGATGTCTGTATGGTGAATCAGAAGAAGCAGAAAAAGGAGAAGGAGAAGGTGAAGTCGGGAGGGTGAATCAGAAGAAGTAGAAGAAGGAGAAGGAGAAGGTGAAGTCTGGAGGGTGAATCAGAAGAAGCAGAAGAAGGAGAAGGAGAAGGTGAAGTCTGGTTGGTGAATCAGAAGAAGCAGAAGAAGGAGAAGGAGAAGGTGAAGTCTGGAGGGTGAATCAGAAGAAGCAGAAGAAGGAGAAGGAGAAGGTGCAGTCTGGATGGTGAATCAGAAGAAGTAGAAGAAGGAGAAGGTGAAGTCAGGAGGGTGAAGCAGAAGAAGCAGAAGAAGGAGATGGAGAAGTTGAAGTCAGGAGGGTAAATCAGAAGAAGTAGAAGAAGAAGAAGGAGAAGGTGAAGTCTGGAGGGCGAATCAGAAGAAGCAGAAGAAGGAGAAGGCGAAGGTGAAGTCTGGATGGTGAATCAGAAGAAGCAGAAGAAGGAGAAGGAGAAGGTGAAGTCAGCAGGTTGAATCAGAAGAAGTAGAAGAAGGAGAAGGAGAAGGTGAAGTCTGGAGGGTGAATCAGAAGAAGCAGAAGGAGAAGGAGAAGGTGAAGTCAGGAGGGTGAAGCAGAAGAAGGAGAAGGAGAAGGTGAAGTCAGGAGGCTGAATCAGAAGAAGTAGAAGAAGGAGAAGGAGAAGGTGAAGTCTGGAGGTTGAATCAGAAGAAGCAGAAGAAAGAGAAGAAGAAGGTGAAGTCTGGAGGGTGAATCAGAAGAAGCAGGAGAAGGAGAAGGAGAAGGTGAAGTCTGGAGGGTGAATCAGAAGAAGCAGAAGAAGGAGAAGGAGAAGGTGAAGTCAGGAGGGTGAATCATAAGAAGTAGAAGAAGGACAAGGAGAAGGTGAAGTCAGGAGGGTGAATCAGAAGAAGTAGAAGAACGAGAAGGAGAAGGTGAAGTCTGGAGGGTGAATCAGAAGAAGCAGAAGAAGGAGAAGGAGAAGGTGAAGTCTGGAGGGTGAATCAGAAGAAGCAGAAGAAGGAGAAGGAGAAGGTGAAGTCAGGAGGGTGAATCAGAAGAAGTAGAAGAAGGAGAAGGAGAAGGTGAAGTCTGGAGGGTGAATCAGAAGAAGCAGAAGAAAGAGAAGGAGAAGGTGATGTCTGGAGGGTGAATCAGAAGAAGCAGAAGAAGGAGAAGGAGAAGGTGAATTCGGGAGGGTGAATCAGAAGAAGTAGAAGAAGGAGAAGGAGAAGGTGAAGTCTGGAGGGTGAATCAGAAGAATCAGAAGAAGGAGAAGGAGAAGGTGAAGTCTGGATGGTGAATCAGAAGAAGCAGAAGAAGGAGAAGGAGAAGGTGAAGCCTGGAGGGTGAATCACAAGAAGCAGAAGAAGGAGAAGGAGAAGGTGAAGTCTGGAGGGTGAATCAGAAGAAGCAGAAGAAGGAGAAGGAGAAGGTGAAGTCTGGATGGTGAATCAGAAGAAGTAGAAGAAGGAGAAGGAGAAGGTGAAGTCAGGAGGGTGAAGCAGAAGAAGCAGAAGGAGAAGGAGAAGTTGAAGTCAGGAGGGTAAATCAGAAGAAGTAGAAGAAGGAGAAGGAGAAGGTGAAGTCTGGAGGGTGAATCAGAAGAAGCAGAAGAAAGAGAAGGAGAAGGTGAAGTCTGGAGGGTGAATCAGAAGAAGTAGAAGAAGGAGAAGGGGAAGGTGAAGTCAGGAGGGTGAAGCAGAAGAAGTAGAAGAAGGAGAAGGAGAAGGTGAAGTCTGGAGGGTGAAGCAGAAGAAGCAGAAGAAGGAGAAGGCCAGGGTGAAGTCAGGAGGGTGAATCAGAAGAAGCAGAAGAAGGAGAAGGAGAAGGTGAAGTCAGGAGGGTGAAGCAGAAGAAGCAGAAGAAGGAGAAGGAGAAGGTGAAGTCTGGAGGGTGAATCAGAAGAAGCAGAAGATGGTGAAGGAGAAGGTGAAGTCTGGAGGGTGAATCAGAAGAAGCAGAAGAAGGAGAAGGAGAAGGTGATGTCTGTAGGGTGAATCAGAAGAAGCAGAAGAAGGAGAAGGAGAAGGTGAAGTCGGGAGGGTGAATCAGAAGAAGTAGAAGAAGGAGAAGGAGAAGGTGAAGTCTGGAGGGTGAATCAGAAGAAGCAGAAGAAGGAGAAGGAGAAGGTGAAGTCTGGATGGTGAATCAGAAGAAGCAGAAGAAGGAGAAGGAGAAGGTGAAGTCCGGAGGGTGAATCAGAAGAAGCAGAAGAAGGAGAAGGAGAAGGTGAAGTCTGGAGGGTGAATCAGAAGAAGCAGAAGAAGGAGAAGGAGAAGGTGCAGTCTGGATGGTGAATCAGAAGAAGTAGAAGAAGGAGAAGGTGAAGTCAGGAGGGTGAAGCAGAAGAAGCAGAAGAAGGAGAAGGAGAAGTTGAAGTCAGGAGGGTAAATCAGAAGAAATAGAAGAAGGAGAAGGAGACGGTGAAGTCTGGAGGGCGAATCAGAAGAAGCAGAAGAAGGAGAAGGCGAAGGTGAAGTCTGGAGGGTGAATCAGAAGAAGCAGAAGAAGGAGAAGGAGAAGGTGAAGTCAGCAGGGTGAATCAGAAGAAGTAGAAGAAGGAGAAGGAGAAGGTGAAGTCTGGAGGGTGAATCAGAAGAAGCAGAAGGAGAAGGAGAAGGTGAAGTCAGGAGGGTGAAGCAGAAGAAGGAGAAGGAGAAGGTGAAGTCAGGAGGGTGATTCAGCTGAAGCAGTAGAAGGAGAAGGAGAAGTTGAAGTCAGGAGGCTGAATCAGAAGAAGTAGAAGAAGGAGAAGGAGAAGGTGAAGTCTGGAGGGTGAATCAGAAGAAGCAGAAGAAGGAGAAGAAGAAGGTGAAGTCTGGAGGGTGAATCAGAAGAAGCAGAAGAAGGAGAAGGAGAAGGTGAAGTCTGGAGGGTGAATCAGAAGAAGCAGAAGAAGGAGAAGGAGAAGGTGAAGTCTGGAGGGTGAATCAGAAGAATCAGAAGAAGGAGAAGGTGAAGGTGAAGTCTGGAGGGTGAAGCAGAAGAAGCAGAAGAAGGAGAAGGAGAAGGTGAAGTCAGGAGGGTGAATCAGAAGAAGCAGAAGAAGGAGAAGGAGAAGGTGAAGTCTGGAGGGTGAATCAGAGAAGTAGAAGAAGGAGAAGGAGAAGGTGAAGTCTGGAGGGTGAATCAGAAGAAGTAGAAGAAGGAGAAGGAGAAGGTGAAGTCTGGAGGGTGAAGCAGAAGAAGTAGAAGAAGGAGAAGGAGAAGGTGAAGTCTGGAGGGTGAATCAGAAGAAGCAGAAGAAGGAGAATGAGAAGGTGAAGTCTGGAGGGTGAAGCAGAAGAAGCCGAAGAAGGAGAAGGAGAAGGTGAAGTCTGGAGGGTGAATCAGAAGAAGCTGAAGAAGGACAAGGAGAAGGTGAAGTCTGGAGGGTGAATCAGAAGAAGCAGAAGAAGGAGAAGGAGAAGGTGAAGTCTGGAGGGTGAAGCACAAGAAGCAGAAGAAGGAGAAGGCGAAGGTGAAGTCAGGAGGGTGAATCAGAAGAAGCAGAAGAAGGAGAAGGAGAAGGTGAAGTCTGGAGGGTGAATCAGAAGAAGCAGAAGAAGGTGAAGGAGAAGGTGAAGTCTGGAGGGTGAATCAGAAGAAGCAGAAGAAGGAGAAGGAGAAGGTGATGTCTGTAGGGTGAATCAGAAGAAGCAGAAAAAGGAGAAGGAGAAGGTGATGTCGGGAGGGTGAATCAGAAGAAGTAGAAGAAGGAGAAGGAGAAGGTGAAGTCTGGAGGGTGGACCAGAAGAAGCAGAAGAAGGAGAAGGAGAAGGTGAAGTCTGGTTGGTGAATCAGAAGAAGCAGAAGAAGGAGAAGGAGAAGGTGAAGTCTGGAGGGTGAATCAGAAGAAGCAGAAGAAGGAGAAGGAGAAGGTGCAGTCTGGATGGTGAATCAGAAGAAGTAGAAGAAGGAGAAGGTGAAGTCAGGAGGGTGAAGCAGAAGAAGCAGAAGAAGAAGAAGGAGAAGGTGAAGTCTGGAGGGCGAATCAGAAGAAGCAGAAGAACGAGAAGGCGAAGGTGAAGTCTGGAGGGTGAATCAGAAGAAGCAGAAGAAGGAGAAGGAGAAGGTGAAGTCAGCAGGGTGAATCAGAAGAAGTAGAAGAAGGAGAAGGAGAAGGTGAAGTCTGGAGGGTGAATCAGAAGAAGCAGAAGGAGAAGGAGAAGGTGAAGTCAGGAGGGTGAAGCAGAAGAAGGAGAAGGAGAAGGTGAAGTCAGGAGGCTGAATCAGAAGAAGTAGAAGAAGGAGAAGGAGAAGGTGAAGTCTGGAGGTTGAATCAGAAGAAGCAGAAGAAGGAGAAGAAGAAGGTGAAGTCTGGAGGGTGAATCAGAAGAAGCAGGAGAAGGAGAAGGAGAAGGTGAAGTCTGGAGGGTGAATCAGAAGAAGCAGAAGAAGGAGAAGGAGAAGGTGAAGTCAGGAGGGTGAATCATAAGAAGTAGAAGAAGGAGAAGGTGAAGTCAGGAGGGTGAATCAGAAGAAGCAGAAGAAGGAGAAGGAGAAGGTGAAGTCTGGAGGGTGAATCAGAAGAAGCAGAAGAAGGTGAAGGAGAAGGTGAAGTCTGGAGGGTGAATCAGAAGAAGCAGAAGAAGGAGAAGGAGAAGGTGATGTCTGTAGGGTGAATCAGAAGAAGCAGAAAAAGGAGAAGGAGAAGGTGAAGTCGGGAGGGTGAATCAGAAGAAGTAGAAGAAGGAGAAGGAGAAGGTGAAGTCTGGAGGGTGGATCAGAAGAAGCAGAAGAAGGAGAAGGAGAAGGTGAAGTCTGGTTGGTGAATCAGAAGAAGCAGAAGAAGGAGAAGGAGAAGGTGAAGTCTGGAGGGTGAATCAGAAGAGGCAGAAGAAGGAGAAGGAGAAGGTGCAGTCTGGATGGTGAATCAGAAGAAGTAGAAGAAGGAGAAGGTGAAGTCAGGAGGGTGAAGCAGAAGAAGCAGAAGAAGAAGAAGGAGAAGGTGAAGTCTGGAGGGCGAATCAGAAGAAGCAGAAGAACGAGAAGGCGAAGGTGAAGTCTGGAGGGTGAATCAGAAGAAGCAGAAGAAGGAGAAGGAGAAGGTGAAGTCAGCAGGGTGAATCAGAAGAAGTAGAAGAAGGAGAAGGAGAAGGTGAAGTCTGGAGGGTGAATCAGAAGAAGCAGAAGGAGAAGGAGAAGGTGAAGTCAGGAGGGTGAAGCAGAAGAAGGAGAAGGAGAAGGTGAAGTCAGGAGGCTGAATCAGAAGAAGTAGAAGAAGGAGAAGGAGAAGGTGAAGTCTGGAGGTTGAATCAGAAGAAGCAGAAGAAGGAGAAGAAGAAGGTGAAGTCTGGAGGGTGAATCAGAAGAAGCAGGAGAAGGAGAAGGAGAAGGTGAAGTCTGGAGGGTGAATCAGAAGAAGCAGAAGAAGGAGAAGGAGAAGGTGAAGTCAGGAGGGTGAATCATAAGAAGTAGAAGAAGGAGAAGGTGAAGTCAGGAGGGTGAAGCAGAAGAAGCAGAAGAAGGAGAAGGAGAAGTTGAAGTCAGGAGGGTAAATCAGAAGAAATAGAAGAAGGAGAAGGAGACGGTGAAGTCTGGAGGGCGAATCAGAAGAAGCAGAAGAAGGAGAAGGCGAAGGTGAAGTCTGGAGGGTGAATCAGAAGAAGCAGAAGAAGGAGAAGGAGAAGGTGAAGTCAGCAGGGTGAATCAGAAGAAGTAGAAGAAGGAGAAGGAGAAGGTGAAGTCTGGAGGGTGAATCAGAAGAAGCAGAAGGAGAAGGAGAAGCTGAAGTCAGGAGGGTGAAGCAGAAGAAGGAGAAGGAGAAGGTGAAGTCAGGAGGGTGATTCAGCTGAAGCAGTAGAAGGAGAAGGAGAAGTTGAAGTCAGGAGGCTGAATCAGAAGAAGTAGAAGAAGGAGAAGGAGAAGGTGAAGTCTGGAGGGTGAATCAGAAGAAGCAGAAGAAGGAGAAGAAGAAGGTGAAGTCTGGAGGGTGAATCAGAAGAAGCAGAAGAAGGAGAAGGAGAAGGTGAAGTCTGGAGGGTGAATCAGAAGAAGCAGAAGAAGGAGAAGGAGAAGGTGAAGTCTGGAGGGTGAATCAGAAGAAGCAGAAGAAGGAGAAGGTGAAGGTGAAGTCTGGAGGGTGAAGCAGAAGAAGCAGAAGAAGGAGAAGGAGAAGGTGAAGTCAGGAGGGTGAATCAGAAGAAGCAGAAGAAGGAGAAGGAGAAGGTGAAGTCTGGAGGGTGAATCAGAAGAAGTAGAAGAAGGAGAAGGAGAAGGTGAAGTCTGGAGGGTGAATCAGAAGAAGTAGAAGAAGGAGAAGGAGAAGGTGAAGTCTGGAGGGTGAAGCAGAAGAAGTAGAAGAAGGAGAAGGAGAAGGTGAAGTCTGGAGGGTGAATCAGAAGAAGCAGAAGAAGGAGAATGAGAAGGTGAAGTCTGGAGGGTGAAGCAGAAGAAGCCGAAGAAGGAGAAGGAGAAGGTGAAGTCTGGAGGGTGAATCAGAAGAAGCTGAAGAAGGACAAGGAGAAGGTGAAGTCTGGAGGGTGAATCAGAAGAAGCAGAAGAAGGAGAAGGAGAAGGTGAAGTCTGGAGGGTGAAGCACAAGAAGCAGAAGAAGGAGAAGGCGAAGGTGAAGTCAGGAGGGTGAATCAGAAGAAGCAGAAGAAGGAGAAGGAGAAGGTGAAGTCTGGAGGGTGAATCAGAAGAAGCAGAAGAAGGTGAAGGAGAAGGTGAAGTCTGGAGGGTGAATCAGAAGAAGCAGAAGAAGGAGAAGGAGAAGGTGATGTCTGTAGGGTGAATCAGAAGAAGCAGAAAAAGGAGAAGGAGAAGGTGAAGTCGGGAGGGTGAATCAGAAGAAGTAGAAGAAGGAGAAGGAGAAGGTGAAGTCTGGAGGGTGGATCAGAAGAAGCAGAAGAAGGAGAAGGAGAAGGTGAAGTCTGGTTGGTGAATCAGAAGAAGCAGAAGAAGGAGAAGGAGAAGGTGAAGTCTGGAGGGTGAATCAGAAGAAGCAGAAGAAGGAGAAGGAGAAGGTGCAGTCTGGATGTTGAATCAGAAGAAGTAGAAGAAGGAGAAGGTGAAGTCAGGAGGGTGAAGCAGAAGAAGCAGAAGAAGAAGAAGGAGAAGGTGAAGTCTGGAGGGCGAATCAGAAGAAGCAGAAGAACGAGAAGGCGAAGGTGAAGTCTGGAGGGTGAATCAGAAGAAGCAGAAGAAGGAGAAGGAGAAGGTGAAGTCAGCAGGGTGAATCAGAAGAAGTAGAAGAAGGAGAAGGAGAAGGTGAAGTCTGGAGGGTGAATCAGAAGAAGCAGAAGGAGAAGGAGAAGGTGAAGTCAGGAGGGTGAAGCAGAAGAAGGAGAAGGAGAAGGTGAAGTCAGGAGGCTGAATCAGAAGAAGTAGAAGAAGGAGAAGGAGAAGGTGAAGTCTGGAGGTTGAATCAGAAGAAGCAGAAGAAGGAGAAGAAGAAGGTGAAGTCTGGAGGGTGAATCAGAAGAAGCAGGAGAAGGAGAAGGAGAAGGTGAAGTCTGGAGGGTGAATCAGAAGAAGCAGAAGAAGGAGAAGGAGAAGGTGAAGTCAGGAGGGTGAATCATAAGAAGTAGAAGAAGGACAAGGAGAAGGTGAAGTCAGGAGGGTGAATCAGAAGAAGTAGAAGAACGAGAAGGAGAAGGTGAAGTCTGGAGGGTGAATCAGAAGAAGCAGAAGAAGGAGAAGGAGAAGGTGAAGTCTGGAGGGTGAATCAGAAGAAGCAGAAGAAGGAGAAGGAGAAGGTGAAGTCTGGAGGGTGAATCAAAAGAAGCAGAAGAAGGAGAAGGTGAAGGTGAAGTCTGGAGGGTGAAGCAGAAGAAGCTGAAGGAGGAGAAGGAGAAGGTGAAGGCAGGAGGGTGAATCAGAAGAAGCAGAAGAAGGAGAAGGAGAAGGTGAAGTCTGGATGGTGAATCAGAAGAAGTAGAAGAAGGAGAAGGAGAAGGTGAAGTCTGGATGGTGAATCAGAAGAAGTAGAAGAAGGAGAAGGTGAAATCAGGAGGGTGAAGCAGAAGAAGCAGAAGAAGGAGAAGGAGAAGTTGAAGTCAGGAGGGTAAATCAGAAGAAGTAGAAGAAGAAGAAGGAGAAGTTGAAGTCTGGAGGGCGAATCAGAAGAAGCAGAAGAAGGAGAAGGCGAAGGTGAAGTCTGGAGGGTGAATCAGAAGAAGCAGAAGAAGGAGAAGGAGAAGGTGAAGTCAGCAGGGTGAATCAGAAGAAGTAGAAGAAGGAGAAGGAGAAGGTGAAGTCTGGAGGGTGAATCAGAAGAAGCAGAAGGAGAAGGAGAAGGTGAAGTCAGGAGGGTGAAGCAGAAGAAGGAGAAGGAGAAGGTGAAGTCAGGAGGCTGTATCAGAAGAAGTAGAAGAAGGAGAAGGAGAAGGTGAAGTCTGGAGGGTGAATCAGAAGAAGCAGAAGAAGGAGAAGAAGAAGGTGAAGTCTGGAGGGTGAATCAGAAGAAGCAGGAGAAGGAGAAGGAGAAGGTGAAGTCTGGAGGGTGAATCAGAAGAAGCAGAAGAAGGAGAAGGAGAAGGTGAAGTCAGGAGGGTGAATCATAAGAAGTAGAAGAAGGACAAGGAGAAGGTGATGTCAGGAGGGTGAATCAGAAGAATTAGAAGAACGAGAAGGAGAATGTGAAGTCTGGAGGGTGAATCAGAAGAAGCAGAAGAAGGAGAAGGAGAAGTTGAAGTCTGGAGGGTGAATCAGAAGAAGCAGAAGAAGGAGAAGGAGAAGGTGAAGTCTGGAGGGTGAATCAGAAGAAGCAGAAGAAGGAGAAGGTGAAGGTGAATTCTGGAGGGTGAAGCAGAAGAAGCAGAAGAAGGAGAAGGAGAAGGTGAAGTCAGGAGGGTGAATCAGAAGAAGCAGAAGAAGGAGAAGGAGAAGGTGAAGTCTGGATGGTGAATCAGAAGAAGTAGAAGAAGGAGAAGGAGAAGGTGAAGTCTGGATGGTGAATCAGAAGAAGTAGAAGAAGGAGAAGGAGAAGGTGAAGTCTGGAGGGTGAATCAGAAGAAGCAGAAGAAGGAGAATGAGAAGGTGAAGTCTGGAGGGTGAAGCAGAAGAAGCCGAAGAAGGAGGAGGAGAAGGTGAAGTCTGGAGGGTGAATCAGAAGAAGCTGAAGAAGGACAAGGAGAAGGTGAAGTCTGGAGGGTGAATCAGAAGAAGCAGAAGAAGGAGAAGGAGAAGGTGAAGTCTGAAGGGTGAATCAGAAGAAGCAGAAGAAGGAGAAGGCGAAGGCGAAGTCAGGAGGGTGAATCAGAAGAAGTAGAAGAAGGAGAAGGAGAAGGTGAAATCTGGAGGGTGAATCAGAAGAAGTAGAAAAGGAGAAGGAGAAGGCGAAGTCTGGTGGGTGAATCAGAAGAAGCAGAAGAAGGAGAATGAGGAGGTGAAGTCTGGAGGGTGAATCAGAAGAAGCAGAAGAAGGAGAAGGAGAAGGTGAAGTCTGGAGGGTGAAGCAGAAGAAGCAGAAGAAGGAGAAGGAGAAGGTGAAGTCAGGAGGGTGAATCAGAAGAAGTAGAAGAAGGAGAAGTTGAAGTCTGGAGGGTGACTCAGAAGAAGTAGAAGAAGGAGAAGGAGAAGGTTAAGTCTGGAGGGTGAATCAGAAGAAGCAGAAGAAGGAGAAGGAGAAGGTGAAGTCTGGAGGGTGAATCAGAAGAAGCAGAAGAAGGAGAAGGAGAAGGTGAAGTATGGAGGGTTAATCAGAAGAAGCAGAAGAAGGAGAAGGAGAAGGTGGTCTGGAGGGTTAAGCAGAAGAAGCAGAAGAAGGAGAAGGAGAAGGTGAAGTCTGGAGGGTGAATCAGAAGAAGCAGAAGAAGGAGAAGGAGAAGGTGAAGTCTGGAGGGTGAATCAGAAGAAGTAGAAGAAGGAGAAGGAGAAGGTGAAGTCTGGAGGGTTAAGCAGAAGAAGCAGAAGAAGGAGAAGGAGAAGGTGAAGTCTGGAGGGTGAATCAGAAGAAGCAGAAGAAGGAGAAGGAGAAGGTGGTCTGGAGCGTTAAGCAGAAGAAGCAGAAGAAGGAGAAGGAGAAGGTGAAGCCTGGAGGGTGAATCAGAAGAAGCAGAAGAAGGAGAAGGAGAAGGTGAAGTCTGGAGGGTGAATCAGAAGAAGCAGATGAAGGAGAAGGAGCAGGTGAAGTCAGGAGGGTGAATCAGAAGAAGCAGAAGAAGGAGAAGGAGAAGGTGAAGTCTGGAGGGTGAATCAGAAGAAGCAGAAGAAGGAGAAGGAGAAGGTGGTCTGGAGGGTTAAGCAGAAGTAGCAGAAGAAGGAGAAGGAGAAGGTGAAGTCTGGAGGGTGAATCAGAAGAAGCAGAAGAAGGAGAAGGAGAAGGTGAAGTCTGGAGGGTGAATCAGAAGAAGCAGCTGAAGGAGAAGGAGAAGGTGAAGTCAGGAGGGTGAATCAGAAGAAGTAGAAGAAGGAGAAGGAGAAGGTGAAGTCAGGAGGGTGAATCAGATGAAGTAGAAGAAGGAGAAGGAGAAGGTGAAGTCTGGAGGGTGAATCAGAAGAAGCAGAAGAAGGAGAAGGAGAAGTCTGGAGGGTGAATCAGAAGAAGCAGAAGAAGGAGAAGGAGAAGGTGAAGTCTGGAGGGTGAATCAGAAGAAGGAGAAGGAGAAGGTGAAGTCTGGAGGGTGAAGCATAAGAAGCAGAAGAAGGAGAAGGAGAAGGTGAAGTCTGGAGAGTGAATCAGAAGAAGCAGAAGAAGGAGAAGGGGAAGGTGAAGTCTGCAGGGTGAATCAGAAGAAGCAGAAGAAGGAGAAGGAGAAGGTGAAGTCAGGAGGGTGAATCAGAAGAAGTAGAAGAAGGAGAAGGAGAAGCTGAAGTCTGGAGGGTGAATCAGAAGAAGCAGAAGAAGGAGAAGGAGAAGGTGAAGTCTGGAGGGAGAATCAGAAGAAGTAGAAAAAGGAGAAGAAGAAGGTGAAGTCTGGAGGGTGAATCAGAAGAAGCAGAAGAAGGAAAAGTAGAAGGTGAAGTCTGGAGGGTGAATCAGAAGAAGTAGAAGAAGGAGAAGGAGAAGGTGAAGTCTGGAGGGTGAAGCAGAAGAAGCAGAAGAAGGAAAAGTAGAAGGTGAAGTCTGGAGGGTGAATCAGAAGAAGTAGAAGAAGGAGAAGGAGAAGGTGAAGTCAGGAGGGTGAATCAGAAGAAGCAGAAGAAGAAGGAGAAGGTGAAGTCTGGAGGGTGAATCAGAAGAAGCAGGAGAAGGAGAAGGAGAAGGTGAAGTCTGGAGGGTGAATCAGAAGAAGCAGAAGAAGGAGAAGGAGAAGGTGAAGTCAGGAGGGTGAAGCAAAAGAAGGAGAAGGAGAAGGTGAAGTCTGGAGGGTGAATCAGAAGAAGCAGAAGAAGGAGAAGGAGAAGGTGAAGTCTGGAGGGTGAATCAGAAGAAGCAGAAGAAGGAGAAGGAGAAGGTGAAGTCAGGAGGGTGAATCAGAAGAAGCAGAAGAAGGAGAAGGAGAAGGTGAAGTCAGGAGGGTGAATCAGAAGAAGTAGAAGAAGGAGAAGGAGAAGGTGAAGTCAGGAGGGTGAATCAGAAGAAGTAGAAGAAGGAGAAGGAGAAGATGAAGTCTGGAGGGTGAATCAGAAGAAGCAGAAGAAGGAGATGGAGAAGGTGAAGTCAGGAGGGTGAATCAGAAGAAGTAGAAGAAGGAGAAGGAGAAGGTGAAGTCAGGAGGGTGAATCAGAAGAAGCAGCAGAAGGAGAAGAAGAAGGTGAAGTCTGGAGGTTGAATCAGAAGAAGTAGAAGAAGGAGAAGGAGAAGGTGAAGACTGGAGGGTGAATCAGAAGAAGCAGAAGAAGGAGAAGGAGAAGGTGATGTCTGGAGGGTGAATCAGAAGAAGTAGAAGAAGGAGAAGTAGAAAGTGAAGTCAGGAGGGTGAATCAGAAGAAGCAGAAGAAGGAGAAGGAGAAGGTGAAGTCTGGAGGGTGAATCAGAAGTAGAAGAAGAAGGAGAAGGAGAAGGTGAAGTCAGGAGGGTGAATCAGAAGAAGCAGAAGAAGGAGAAGGCGAAGGTGTAGTCTGGAGGGTGAATCAGAAGAAGCAGAAGAAGGAGAAGGAGAAGGTGAAGTCTGGAGGGTGAATCAGAAGAAGTAGAAGAAGGAGAAGGAGAAGGTGAAGTCTGGAGGGTGAATCAGAAGAGGTAGAAGAAGGAGAAGGAGAAGGTGAAGTCTGGAGGGTGAATCAGAAGAAGCAGAAGAAGGAGAAGGAGAAGGTGAAGTCAGGAGGGTGAATCAGAAGAAGCAGAAGAAGGAGAAGGAGAAGTTGAAGTCTGGAGGGTGAATCAGAAGAAGCAGAAGAAGGAGAAGGAGAAGGTGAAGTCTGGAGGGTGAAGCAGAAGAAGCAGAAGAAGGAGAAGGAGAAGGTGAAGTCAGGAGGGTGAATCAGAAGAAGTAGAAGAAGGAGAAGGAGAAGGTGAAGTCAGGAGGGTGAATCAGAAGAAGTAGAAGAAGGAGAAGGAGAAGGTGAAGTCTGGTGGGTGAATCAGAAGAAGCAGAAGAAGGAGAAGGAGAAGGTGAAGTCTGGAGGGTGACTCAGAAGAAGCAGAAGAAGGAGAAGGAGAAGGTGAAGTCTGGAGGGTGAATCAGAAGAAGCAGAAGAAGGAGAAGGTGAAGGTTATTTCTGGAGGGTGAAGTAGAAGAAGCAGAAGAAGGAGAAGGAGAAGGTGAAGTCAGGAGGGTGAATCAGAAGAAGTAGAAGAAGGAGAAGGAGAAGGTGAAGTCTGGAGGGTGAAGCAGAAGAAGCAGAAGAAGGAGAAGGAGAAGGTGAAGTCAGGAGGGTGAATCAGAAGAAGCAGAAGAAGGAGAAGGAGAAGGTGAAGTCAGGAGGGTGAATCAGAAGAAGTAGAAGAAGGAGAAGGAGAAGGTGAAGTCAGGAGGGTGAATCAGAAGAAGTAGAAGAAGGAGAAGGAGAAGGTGAAGTCAGGAGGGTGAAGCAGAAGAAGGAGAAGGAGAAGGTGAAGTTTGGAGGGTGAATCAGAAGAAGCAGAAGAAGGAGAAGGAGAAGGTGAAGTCTGGAGGGTGAATCAGAAGAAGCAGAAGAAGGAGAAGGAGAAGGTGAAGTCAGGAGGGTGAATCAGAAGAAGCAGAAGAAGGAGAAGGAGAAGGTGAAGTCAGGAGGGTGAATCAGAAGAAGTAGAAGAAGGAGAAGGAGAAGGTGAAGTCAGGAGGGTGAATCAGAAGAAGTAGAAGAAGGAGAAGGAGAAGATGAAGTCTGGAGGGTGAATCAGAAGAAGCAGAAGAAGGAGATGGAGAAGGTGAAGTCAGGAGGGTGAATCAGAAGAAGTAGAAGAAGGAGAAGGAGAAGGTGAAGTCAGGAGGGTGAATCAGAAGAAGCAGAAGAAGGAGAAGGAGAAGGTGAAGTCTGGAGGTTGAATCAGAAGAAGTAGAAGAAGGAGAAGGAGAAGGTGAAGACTGGAGGGTGAATCAGAAGAAGCAGAAGAAGGAGAAGGAGAAGGTGATGTCTGGAGGGTGAATCAGAAGAAGTAGAAGAAGGAGAAGTAGAAAGTGAAGTCAGGAGGGTGAATCAGAAGAAGCAGAAGAAGGAGAAGGAGAAGGTGAAGTCTGGAGGGTGAATCAGAAGTAGAAGAAGAAGGAGAAGGAGAAGGTGAAGTCAGGAGGGTGAATCAGAAGAAGCAGAAGAAGGAGAAGGCGAAGGTGTAGTCTGGAGGGTGAATCAGAAGAAGCAGAAGAAGGAGAAGGAGAAGGTGAAGTCTGGAGGGTGAATCAGAAGAAGTAGAAGAAGGAGAAGGAGAAGGTGAAGTCTGGAGGGTGAATCAGAAGAGGTAGAAGAAGGAGAAGGAGAAGGTGAAGTCTGGAGGGTGAATCAGAAGAAGCAGAAGAAGGAGAAGGAGAAGGTGAAGTCAGGAGGGTGAATCAGAAGAAGCAGAAGAAGGAGAAGGAGAAGTTGAAGTCTGGAGGGTGAATCAGAAGAAGCAGAAGAAGGAGAAGGAGAAGGTGAAGTCTGGAGGGTGAAGCAGAAGAAGCAGAAGAAGGAGAAGGAGAAGGTGAAGTCAGGAGGGTGAATCAGAAGAAGTAGAAGAAGGAGAAGGAGAAGGTGAAGTCAGGAGGGTGAATCAGAAGAAGTAGAAGAAGGAGAAGGAGAAGGTGAAGTCTGGTGGGTGAATCAGAAGAAGCAGAAGAAGGAGAAGGAGAAGGTGAAGTCTGGAGGGTGACTCAGAAGAAGCAGAAGAAGGAGAAGGAGAAGGTGAAGTCTGGAGGGTGAATCAGAAGAAGCAGAAGAAGGAGAAGGTGAAGGTGAATTCTGGAGGGTGAAGTAGAAGAAGCAGAAGAAGGAGAAGGAGAAGGTGAAGTCAGGAGGGTGAATCAGAAGAAGTAGAAGAAGGAGAAGGAGAAGGTGAAGTCTGGAGGGTGAATCAGAAGTAGAAGAAGAAGGAGAAGGAGAAGGTGAAGTCAGGGGGGTGAATCAGAAGAAGCAGAAGAAGGAGAAGGAGAAGGTGAAGTCTGGAGGGTGAATCAGAAGAAGCAGATGAAGGAGAAGGAGAAGGTGAAGTCTGGAGGGTGAATCAGAAGAAGTAGAAGAAGGAGAAGGAGAAGGTGAAGTCTGGAGGGTGAATCAGAAGAGGTAGAAGAAGGAGAAGGAGAAGGTGAAGTCTGGAGGGTGAATCAGAAGAAGCAGAAGAAGGGGAAGGAGAAGGTGAAGTCAGGAGGGTGAATCAGAAGAAGCAGAAAAAGGAGAAGGAGAAGGTGAAGTCTGGAGGGTGAATCAGAAGAAGCAGAAGAAGGAGAAGGAGAAGGTGAAGTCTGGAGGGTGAAGCAGAAGAAGCAGAAGAAGGAGAAGAAGAAAGTGAAGTCAGGAGGGTGAATCAGAAGAAGTAAAAGAAGGAGAATGAGAAGGTGAAGTCAGGAGGGTGAATCAGAAGAAGTAGAAGAAGGAGAAGGAGAAGGTGAAGTCTGGTGGGTGAATCAGAAGAAGCAGAAGAAGGAGAAGGAGAAGGTGAAGTCTGGAGGGTGAATCAGAAGAAGCAGAAGAAGGAGAAGGAGAAGGTGAAGTCTGGAGGGTGAATCAGAAGACGCAGAAGAAGGAGAAGGTGAAGGTGAAGTCTGGAGGGTGAAGTAGAAGAAGCAGAAGAAGGAGAAGGAGAAGGTGAAGTCAGGAGGGTGAATCAGAAGAAGCAGAAGAAGGAGAAGGAGAAGGTGAAGTCTGGAGGGTGAATCAGAAGAAGTAGAAGAAGGAGAAGGAGAAGGTGAAGTCTGGAGGGTGAATCAGAAGAAGTAGAAGAAGGAGAAGGAGAAGGTGAAGTCTGGAGGGTGAATCAGAAGAAGCAGAAGAAGGGGAAGGAGAAGGTGAAGTCAGGAGGGTGAATCAGAAGAAGCAGAAGAAGGAGAAGGAGAAGGTGAAGTCTGGAGGGTGAATCAGAAGAAGCAGAAGAAGGAGAAGGAGAAGGTGAAGTCTGGAGGGTGAAGCAGAAGAAGCAGAAGAAGGAGAAGAAGAAAGTGAAGTCAGGAGGGTGAATCAGAAGAAGTAAAAGAAGGAGAATGAGAAGGTGAAGTCAGGAGGGTGAATCAGAAGAAGTAGAAGAAGGAGAAGGAGAAGGTGAAGTCTGGTGGGTGAATCAGAAGAAGCAGAAGAAGGAGAAGGAGAAGGTGAAGTCTGGAGGGTGAATCAGAAGAAGCAGAAGAAGGAGAAGGAGAAGGTGAAGTCTGGAGGGTGAATCAGAAGACGCAGAAGAAGGAGAAGGTGAAGGTGAAGTCTGGAGGGTGAAGTAGAAGAAGCAGAAGAAGGAGAAGGAGAAGGTGAAGTCAGGAGGGTGAATCAGAAGAAGCAGAAGAAGGAGAAGGAGAAGGTGAAGTCTGGAGGGTGAATCAGAAGAAGTAGAAGAAGGAGAAGGAGAAGGTGAAGTCTGGAGGGTGAATCAGAAGAAGTAGAAGAAGGAGAAGGAGAAGGTGAAGTCTGGAGGGTGAATCAGAAGAAGCAGAAGAAGGAGAAGGAGAAGGTGATGTCTGGAGGGTGAATCAGAAGAAGTAGAAGAAGGAGAAGTAGAAAGTGAAGTCAGGAGGGTGAATCAGAAGAAGCAGAAGAAGGAGAAGGAGAAGGTGAAGTCTGGAGGGTGAATCAGAAGTAGAAGAAGAAGGAGAAGGAGAAGGTGAAGTCAGGAGGGTGAATCAGAAGAAGCAGAAGAAGGAGAAGGCGAAGGTGTAGTCTGGAGGGTGAATCAGAAGAAGCAGAAGAAGGAGAAGGAGAAGGTGAAGTCTGGAGGGTGAATCAGAAGAAGTAGAAGAAGGAGAAGGAGAAGGTGAAGTCTGGAGGGTGAATCAGAAGAGGTAGAAGAAGGAGAAGGAGAAGGTGAAGTCTGGAGGGTGAATCAGAAGAAGCAGAAGAAGGAGAAGGAGAACGTGAAGTCAGGAGGGTGAATCAGAAGAAGCAGAAGAAGGAGAAGGAGAAGTTGAAGTCTGGAGGGTGAATCAGAAGAAGCAGAAGAAGGAGAAGGAGAAGGTGAAGTCTGGAGGGTGAAGCAGAAGAAGCAGAAGAAGCAGAAGGAGAAGGTGAAGTCAGGAGGGTGAATCAGAAGAAGTAGAAGAAGGAGAAGGAGAAGGTGAAGTCAGGAGGGTGAATCAGAAGAAGTAGAAGAAGGAGAAGGAGAAGGTGAAGTCTGGTGGGTGAATCAGAAGAAGCAGAAGAAGGAGAAGGAGAAGGTGAAGTCTGGAGGGTGACTCAGAAGAAACAGAAGAAGGAGAAGGAGAAGGTGAAGTCTGGAGGGTGAATCAGAAGAAGCAGAAGAAGGAGAAGGTGAAGGTGAATTCTGGAGGGTGAAGTAGAAGAAGCAGAAGAAGGAGAAGGAGAAGGTGAAGTCAGGAGGGTGAATCAGAAGAAGTAGAAGAAGGAGAAGGAGAAGGTGAAGTCTGGAGGGTGAATCAGAAGTAGAAGAAGAAGGAGAAGGAGAAGGTGAAGTCAGGGGGGTGAATCAGAAGAAGCAGAAGAAGGAGAAGGAGAAGGTGAAGTCTGGAGGGTGAATCAGAAGAAGCAGATGAAGGAGAAGGAGAAGGTGAAGTCTGGAGGGTGAATCAGAAGAAGTAGAAGCAGGAGAAGGAGAAGGTGAAGTCTGGAGGGTGAATCAGAAGAGGTAGAAGAAGGAGAAGGAGAAGGTGAAGTCTGGAGGGTGAATCAGAAGAAGCAGAAGAAGGGGAAGGAGAAGGTGAAGTCAGGAGGGTGAATCAGAAGAAGCAGAAGAAGGAGAAGGAGAAGGTGAAGTCTGGAGGGTGAATCAGAAGAAGCAGAAGAAGGAGAAGGAGAAGGTGAAGTCTGGAGGGTGAAGCAGAAGAAGCAGAAGAAGGAGAAGAAGAAAGTGAAGTCAGGAGGGTGAATCAGAAGAAGTAAAAGAAGGAGAATGGGAAGGTGAAGTCAGGAGGGTGAATCAGAAGAAGTAGAAGAAGGAGAAGGAGAAGGTGAAGTCTGGTGGGTGAATCAGAAGAAGCAGAAGAAGGAGAAGGAGAAGGTGAAGTCTGGAGGGTGAATCAGAAGAAGCAGAAGAAGGAGAAGGAGAAGGTGAAGTCTGGAGGGTGAATCAGAAGACGCAGAAGAAGGAGAAGGTGAAGGTGAAGTCTGGAGGGTGAAGTAGAAGAAGCAGAAGAAGGAGAAGGAGAAGGTGAAGTCAGGAGGGTGAATCAGAAGAAGCAGAAGAAGGAGAAGGAGAAGGTGAAGTCTGGAGGGTGAATCAGAAGAAGTAGAAGAAGGAGAAGGAGAAGGTGAAGTCTGGAGGGTGAATCAGAAGAAGTAGAAGAAGGAGAAGGAGAAGGTGAAGTCTGGAGGGTGAAGCAGAAGAAGTAGAAGAAGGAGAAGGAGAAGGTGAAGTCTGGAGGGTGAATCAGAAGAAGCAGAAGAAGGAGAATGTGAAGGTGAAGTCTGGAGGGTGAAGCAGAAGAAGCCGAAGAAGGAGAAGGAGAAGGTGAAGTCTTGAGGGTGAATCAGAAGAAGCTGAAGAAGGAGAAGGAGAAGGTGAAGTCTGGAGGGTGAATCAGAAGAAGTAGAAGAAGGAGAAGGAGAAGGTGAAGTCTGGAGGGTGAATCAGAAGCAGCAGAAGAAGGAGAAGTAGAAGGTGAAGTCAAGAGGGTGTATCAGAAGAAGTAGAAGAAGGAGAATTTGAAGTCTGGAGGGTGAATCAGAAGAAGAAGAAGAAGGAGGAGGAGAAGGTGAAGTCTGGAGGGTGAATCAGAAGAAGCAGAAGGAGGAGAAGGAGAAGGTGAAGTCAGGAGGGTGAAGCAGAAGAAGCAGAAGAAGGAGAAGGAGAAGGTGAAGTCTGGAGGGTGAATCAGAAGAAGTAGCAGAAGGAGAAGCCGAAGGTGAAGTCAGGAGGGTGAATCAGAAGAAGCGGAAGAAGGAGAAGGAGAAGGTGAAGTCAGGAGAATGAAGCAGAAGAAGTAGAAGAAGGAGAAGGAGAAGGTGAAGTCTGGAGGGTGAATCAGAAGAAGCAGAAGAAGGAGAAGGAGAAGGTGAAGTCTGGAGGGTGAATCAGAAGAAGTAGAAGAAGGAGAAGGAGAAGGTGAAGTCTGCAGGGTGAAGCAGCAGAAGCAGAAGAAGGAGAAGGAGAAGGTGAAGTCTGGAGGGTGAATCAGAAGCAGCAGAAGAAGGAGAAGGAAAAGGTGAAGTCAGGAGGGTGAATCAGAAGAAGTAGAAGAAGGAGAAGGAGAAGGTGAAGTCTGGAGGGTGAAGCAGAAGAAGCAGAAGAAGGAGAAGGAGAAGGTGAAGTCTGGAGAGTGAATCAGAAGAAGCAGAAGAAGGAGAAGGGGAAGGTGAAGTCTGGAGGCTGAATCAGAAGAAGCAGAAGAAGGAGAAGGAGAAGGTGAAGTCAGGAGGGTGAATCAGAAGAAGTCGAAGAAGGAGAAGGAGAAGCTGAAGTCTGGAGGGTGAATCAGAAGAAGCAGAAGAAGGAGGAGGAGAAGGTGAAGTCTGGAGGGTGAATCAGAAGAAGTAGAAAAAGGAGAAGAAGAAGCTGAAGTCTGGAGGGTGAATCAGAAGAAGCAGAAGAAGGAAAAGTAGAAGGTGAAGTCTGGAGGGTGAATCAGAAGAAGTAGAAGAAGGAGAAGGAGAAGGTGAAGTCAGGAGGGTGAATCAGAAGAAGCAGAAGAAGAAGGAGAAGGTGAAGTCTGGAGGGTGAATCAGAAGAAGCAGGAGAAGGAGAAGGAGAAGGTGAAGTCTGGAGGGTGAATCAGAAGAAGTAGAAGAAGGAGAAGGAGAAGGTGAAGTCTGGAGGGTGAAGCAGAAGAAGCAGAAGAAGGAGAAGGAGAAGGTGAAGTCAGGAGGGTGAATCAGAAGAAGCAGAAGAAGGAGAAGGAGAAGGTGAAGTCAGGAGGGTGAAGCAGAAGAAGGAGAAGGAGAAGGTGAAGTCTGGAGGGTGAATCAGAAGAAGCAGAAGAAGGAGAAGGAGAAGGTGAAGTCTGGAGGGTGAATCAGAAGAAGCAGAAGAAGGAGAAGGAGAAGGTGAAGTCAGGAGGGTGAATCAGAAGAAGCAGAAGAAGGAGAAGGAGAAGGTGAAGTCAGGAGGGTGAATCAGAAGAAGTAGAAGAAGGAGAAGGAGAAGGTGAAGTCAGGAGGGTGAATCAGAAGAAGTAGAAGAAGGAGAAGGAGAAGATGAAGTCTGGAGGGTGAATCAGAAGAAGCAGAAGAAGGAGATGGAGAAGGTGAAGTCAGGAGGGTGAATCAGAAGAAGTAGAAGAAGGAGAAGGAGAAGGTGAAGTCAGGAGGGTGAATCAGAAGAAGCAGAAGAAGGAGAAGGAGAAGGTGAAGTCTGGAGGGTGAATCAGAAGAAGTAGAAGAAGGAGAAGGAGAAGGTGAAGACTGGAGGGTGAATCAGAAGAAGCAGAAGAAGGAGAAGGAGAAGGTGAAGTCTGGAGGGTGAATCAGAAGAAGTAGAAGAAGGAGAAGTAGAAAGTTAAGTCAGGAGGGTGAATCAGAAGAAGCAGAAGAAGGAGAAGGAGAAGGTGAAGTCTGGAGGGTGAATCAGAAGTAGAAGAAGAAGGAGAAGGAGAAGGTGAAGTCAGGAGGGTGAATCAGAAGAAGCAGAAGAAGGAGAAGGCGAAGGTGTAGTCTGGAGGGTGAATCAGAAGAAGCAGAAGAAGGAGAAGGAGAAGGTGAAGTCTGGAGGGTGAATCAGAAGAAGTAGAAGAAGGAGAAGGAGAAGGTGAAGTCTGGAGGGTGAATCAGAAGAGGTAGAAGAAGGAGAAGGAGAAGGTGAAGTCTGGAGGGTGAATCAGAAGAAGCAGAAGAAGGAGAAGGAGAAGGTGAAGTCAGGAGGGTGAATCAGAAGAAGCAGAAGAAGGAGAAGGAGAAGGTGAAGTCTGGAGGGTGAATCAGAAGAAGCAGAAGAAGGAGAATGTGAAGGTGAAGTCTGGAGGGTGAAGCAGAAGAAGCCGAAGAAGGAGAAGGAGAAGGTGAAGTCTTGAGGGTGAATCAGAAGAAGCTGAAGAAGGAGAAGGAGAAGGTGAAGTCTGGAGGGTGAATCAGAAGAAGTAGAAGAAGGAGAAGGAGAAGGTGAAGTCTGGAGGGTGAATCAGAAGCAGCAGAAGAAGGAGAAGTAGAAGGTGAAGTCAAGAGGGTGTATCAGAAGAAGTAGAAGAAGGAGAATTTGAAGTCTGGAGGGTGAATCAGAAGAAGAAGAAGAAGGAGGAGGAGAAGGTGAAGTCTGGAGGGTGAATCAGAAGAAGCAGAAGGAGGAGAAGGAGAAGGTGAAGTCAGGAGGGTGAAGCAGAAGAAGCAGAAGAAGGAGAAGGAGAAGGTGAAGTCTGGAGGGTGAATCAGAAGAAGTAGCAGAAGGAGAAGCCGAAGGTGAAGTCAGGAGGGTGAATCAGAAGAAGCGGAAGAAGGAGAAGGAGAAGGTGAAGTCAGGAGAATGAAGCAGAAGAAGTAGAAGAAGGAGAAGGAGAAGGTGAAGTCTGGAGGGTGAATCAGAAGAAGCAGAAGAAGGAGAAGGAGAAGGTGAAGTCTGGAGGGTGAATCAGAAGAAGTAGAAGAAGGAGAAGGAGAAGGTGAAGTCTGCAGGGTGAAGCAGCAGAAGCAGAAGAAGGAGAAGGAGAAGGTGAAGTCTGGAGGGTGAATCAGAAGCAGCAGAAGAAGGAGAAGGAAAAGGTGAAGTCAGGAGGGTGAATCAGAAGAAGTAGAAGAAGGAGAAGGAGAAGGTGAAGTCTGGAGGGTGAAGCAGAAGAAGCAGAAGAAGGAGAAGGAGAAGGTGAAGTCTGGAGAGTGAATCAGAAGAAGCAGAAGAAGGAGAAGGGGAAGGTGAAGTCTGGAGGCTGAATCAGAAGAAGCAGAAGAAGGAGAAGGAGAAGGTGAAGTCAGGAGGGTGAATCAGAAGAAGTCGAAGAAGGAGAAGGAGAAGCTGAAGTCTGGAGGGTGAATCAGAAGAAGCAGAAGAAGGAGGAGGAGAAGGTGAAGTCTGGAGGGTGAATCAGAAGAAGTAGAAAAAGGAGAAGAAGAAGCTGAAGTCTGGAGGGTGAATCAGAAGAAGCAGAAGAAGGAAAAGTAGAAGGTGAAGTCTGGAGGGTGAATCAGAAGAAGTAGAAGAAGGAGAAGGAGAAGGTGAAGTCAGGAGGGTGAATCAGAAGAAGCAGAAGAAGAAGGAGAAGGTGAAGTCTGGAGGGTGAATCAGAAGAAGCAGGAGAAGGAGAAGGAGAAGGTGAAGTCTGGAGGGTGAATCAGAAGAAGTAGAAGAAGGAGAAGGAGAAGGTGAAGTCTGGAGGGTGAAGCAGAAGAAGCAGAAGAAGGAGAAGGAGAAGGTGAAGTCAGGAGGGTGAATCAGAAGAAGCAGAAGAAGGAGAAGGAGAAGGTGAAGTCAGGAGGGTGAAGCAGAAGAAGGAGAAGGAGAAGGTGAAGTCTGGAGGGTGAATCAGAAGAAGCAGAAGAAGGAGAAGGAGAAGGTGAAGTCTGGAGGGTGAATCAGAAGAAGCAGAAGAAGGAGAAGGAGAAGGTGAAGTCAGGAGGGTGAATCAGAAGAAGCAGAAGAAGGAGAAGGAGAAGGTGAAGTCAGGAGGGTGAATCAGAAGAAGTAGAAGAAGGAGAAGGAGAAGGTGAAGTCAGGAGGGTGAATCAGAAGAAGTAGAAGAAGGAGAAGGAGAAGATGAAGTCTGGAGGGTGAATCAGAAGAAGCAGAAGAAGGAGATGGAGAAGGTGAAGTCAGGAGGGTGAATCAGAAGAAGTAGAAGAAGGAGAAGGAGAAGGTGAAGTCAGGAGGGTGAATCAGAAGAAGCAGAAGAAGGAGAAGGAGAAGGTGAAGTCTGGAGGGTGAATCAGAAGCAGCAGAAGAAGGAGAAGTAGAAGGTGAAGTCAAGAGGGTGTATCAGAAGAAGTAGAAGAAGGAGAATTTGAAGTCTGGAGGGTGAATCAGAAGAAGAAGAAGAAGGAGGAGGAGAAGGTGAAGTCTGGAGGGTGAATCAGAAGAAGCAGAAGGAGGAGAAGGAGAAGGTGAAGTCAGGAGGGTGAAGCAGAAGAAGCAGAAGAAGGAGAAGGAGAAGGTGAAGTCTGGAGGGTGAATCAGAAGAAGTAGCAGAAGGAGAAGCCGAAGGTGAAGTCAGGAGGGTGAATCAGAAGAAGCGGAAGAAGGAGAAGGAGAAGGTGAAGTCAGGAGAATGAAGCAGAAGAAGTAGAAGAAGGAGAAGGAGAAGGTGAAGTCTGGAGGGTGAATCAGAAGAAGCAGAAGAAGGAGAAGGAGAAGGTGAAGTCTGGAGGGTGAATCAGAAGAAGTAGAAGAAGGAGAAGGAGAAGGTGAAGTCTGCAGGGTGAAGCAGCAGAAGCAGAAGAAGGAGAAGGAGAAGGTGAAGTCTGGAGGGTGAATCAGAAGCAGCAGAAGAAGGAGAAGGAAAAGGTGAAGTCAGGAGGGTGAATCAGAAGAAGTAGAAGAAGGAGAAGGAGAAGGTGAAGTCTGGAGGGTGAAGCAGAAGAAGCAGAAGAAGGAGAAGGAGAAGGTGAAGTCTGGAGAGTGAATCAGAAGAAGCAGAAGAAGGAGAAGGGGAAGGTGAAGTCTGGAGGCTGAATCAGAAGAAGCAGAAGAAGGAGAAGGAGAAGGTGAAGTCAGGAGGGTGAATCAGAAGAAGTCGAAGAAGGAGAAGGAGAAGCTGAAGTCTGGAGGGTGAATCAGAAGAAGCAGAAGAAGGAGGAGGAGAAGGTGAAGTCTGGAGGGTGAATCAGAAGAAGTAGAAAAAGGAGAAGAAGAAGCTGAAGTCTGGAGGGTGAATCAGAAGAAGCAGAAGAAGGAAAAGTAGAAGGTGAAGTCTGGAGGGTGAATCAGAAGAAGTAGAAGAAGGAGAAGGAGAAGGTGAAGTCAGGAGGGTGAATCAGAAGAAGCAGAAGAAGAAGGAGAAGGTGAAGTCTGGAGGGTGAATCAGAAGAAGCAGGAGAAGGAGAAGGAGAAGGTGAAGTCTGGAGGGTGAATCAGAAGAAGTAGAAGAAGGAGAAGGAGAAGGTGAAGTCTGGAGGGTGAAGCAGAAGAAGCAGAAGAAGGAGAAGGAGAAGGTGAAGTCAGGAGGGTGAATCAGAAGAAGCAGAAGAAGGAGAAGGAGAAGGTGAAGTCAGGAGGGTGAAGCAGAAGAAGGAGAAGGAGAAGGTGAAGTCTGGAGGGTGAATCAGAAGAAGCAGAAGAAGGAGAAGGAGAAGGTGAAGTCTGGAGGGTGAATCAGAAGAAGCAGAAGAAGGAGAAGGAGAAGGTGAAGTCAGGAGGGTGAATCAGAAGAAGCAGAAGAAGGAGAAGGAGAAGGTGAAGTCAGGAGGGTGAATCAGAAGAAGTAGAAGAAGGAGAAGGAGAAGGTGAAGTCAGGAGGGTGAATCAGAAGAAGTAGAAGAAGGAGAAGGAGAAGATGAAGTCTGGAGGGTGAATCAGAAGAAGCAGAAGAAGGAGATGGAGAAGGTGAAGTCAGGAGGGTGAATCAGAAGAAGTAGAAGAAGGAGAAGGAGAAGGTGAAGTCAGGAGGGTGAATCAGAAGAAGCAGAAGAAGGAGAAGGAGAAGGTGAAGTCTGGAGGGTGAATCAGAAGAAGTAGAAGAAGGAGAAGGAGAAGGTGAAGACTGGAGGGTGAATCAGAAGAAGCAGAAGAAGGAGAAGGAGAAGGTGAAGTCTGGAGGGTGAATCAGAAGAAGTAGAAGAAGGAGAAGTAGAAAGTTAAGTCAGGAGGGTGAATCAGAAGAAGCAGAAGAAGGAGAAGGAGAAGGTGAAGTCTGGAGGGTGAATCAGAAGTAGAAGAAGAAGGAGAAGGAGAAGGTGAAGTCAGGAGGGTGAATCAGAAGAAGCAGAAGAAGGAGAAGGCGAAGGTGTAGTCTGGAGGGTGAATCAGAAGAAGCAGAAGAAGGAGAAGGAGAAGGTGAAGTCTGGAGGGTGAATCAGAAGAAGTAGAAGAAGGAGAAGGAGAAGGTGAAGTCTGGAGGGTGAATCAGAAGAGGTAGAAGAAGGAGAAGGAGAAGGTGAAGTCTGGAGGGTGAATCAGAAGAAGCAGAAGAAGGAGAAGGAGAAGGTGAAGTCAGGAGGGTGAATCAGAAGAAGCAGAAGAAGGAGAAGGAGAAGGTGAAGTCTGGAGGGTGAATCAGAAGAAGCAGAAGAAGGAGAAGGAGAAGGTGAAGTCTGGAGGGTGAAGCAGAAGAAGCAGAAGAAGGAGAAGGAGAAGGTGAAGTCAGGAGGGTGAATCAGAAGCAGTAGAAGAAGGAGAAGGAGAAGGTGAAGTCAGGAGGGTGAATCAGAAGAAGTAGAAGAAGGAGAAGGAGAAGGTGAAGTCTGGTGGGTGAATCAGAAGAAGCAGAAGAAGGAGAAGGAGAAGGTGAAGTCTGGAGGGTGACTCAGAAGAAGCAGAAGAAGGAGAAGGAGAAGGTGAAGTCTGGAGGGTGAATCAGAAGAAGCAGAAGAAGGAGAAGGTGAAGGTGAATTCTGGAGGGTGAAGTAGAAGAAGCAGAAGAAGGAGAAGGAGAAGGTGAAGTCAGGAGGGTGAATCAGAAGAAGCAGAAGAAGGAGAAGGAGAAGGTGAAGTCTGGAGGGTGAATCAGAAGAAGCAGAAGAAGGAGAAGGAGAAGGTGGTCTGGAGGGTTAAGCAGAAGTAGCAGAAGAAGGAGAAGGAGAAGGTGAAGTCTGGAGGGTGAATCAGAAGAAGCAGAAGAAGGAGAAGGAGAAGGTGAAGTCTGGAGGGTGAATCAGAAGAAGCAGCTGAAGGAGAAGGAGAAGGTGAAGTCAGGAGGGTGAATCAGAAGAAGTAGAAGAAGGAGAAGGAGAAGGTGAAGTCAGGAGGGTGAATCAGATGAAGTAGAAGAAGGAGAAGGAGAAGGTGAAGTCTGGAGGGTGAATCAGAAGAAGCAGAAGAAGGAGAAGGAGAAGTCTGGAGGGTGAATCAGAAGAAGAAGGAGAAGGTGAAGTCTGGAGGGTGAATCAGAAGAAGTAGAAGAAGGAAAAGGAGAAGGTGAAGTCTGGAGGGTGAAGCAGAAGAAGCAGAAGAAGGAGAAGGAGAAGGTGAAGTCTGGAGAGTGAATCAGAAGAAGCAGAAGAAGGAGAAGGGGAAGGTGAAGTCTGCAGGGTGAATCAGAAGAAGCAGAAGAAGGAGAAGGAGAAGGTGAAGTCAGGAGGGTGAATCAGAAGAAGTAGAAGAAGGAGAAGGAGAAGCTGAAGTCTGGAGGGTGAATCAGAAGAAGCAGAAGAAGGAGAAGGAGAAGGTGAAGTCTGGAGGGTGAATCAGAAGAAGTAGAAAAAGGAGAAGAAGAAGGTGAAGTCTGGAGGGTGAATCAGAAGAAGCAGAAGAAGGAAAAGTAGAAGGTGAAGTCTGGAGGGTGAATCAGAAGAAGTAGAAGAAGGAGAAGGAGAAGGTGAAGTCTGGAGGGTGAAGCAGAAGAAGCAGAAGAAGGAAAAGTAGAAGGTGAAGTCTGGAGGGTGAATCAGAAGAAGTAGAAGAAGGAGAAGGAGAAGGTGAAGTCAGGAGGGTGAATCAGAAGAAGCAGAAGAAGAAGGAGAAGGTGAAGTCTGGAGGGTGAATCAGAAGAAGCAGGAGAAGGAGAAGGAGAAGGTGAAGTCTGGAGGGTGAATCAGAAGAAGTAGAAGAAGGAGAAGGAGAAGGTGAAGTCTGGAGGGTGAAGCAGAAGAAGCAGAAGAAGGAGAAGGAGAAGGTGAAGTCAGCAGGGTGAATCAGAAGAAGCAGAAGAAGGAGAAGGAGAAGGTGAAGTCAGGAGGGTGAAGCAGAAGAAGGAGAAGGAGAAGGTGAAGTCTGGAGGGTGAATCAGAAGAAGCAGAAGAAGGAGAAGGAGAAGGTGAAGTCTGGAGGGTGAATCAGAAGAAGCAGAAGAAGGAGAAGGAGAAGGTGAAGTCAGGAGGGTGAATCAGAAGAAGCAGAAGAAGGAGAAGCAGAAGGTGAAGTCAGGAGGGTGAATCAGAAGAAGTAGAAGAAGGAGAAGGAGAAGGTGAAGTCAGGAGGGTGAATCAGAAGAAGTAGAAGAAGGAGAAGGAGAAGATGAAGTCTGGAGGGTGAATCAGAAGAAGCAGAAGAAGGAGATGGAGAAGGTGAAGTCAGGAGGGTGAATCAGAAGAAGTAGAAGAAGGAGAAGGAGAAGGTGAAGTCAGGAGGGTGAATCAGAAGAAGCAGAAGAAGGAGAAGGAGAAGGTGAAGTCTGGAGGGTGAATCAGAAGAAGTAGAAGAAGGAGAAGGAGAAGGTGAAGACTGGAGGGTGAATCAGAAGAAGCAGAAGAAGGAGAAGGAGAAGGTGAAGTCTGGAGGGTGAATCAGAAGAAGTAGAAGAAGGAGAAGTAGAAAGTGAAGTCAGGAGGGTGAATCAGAAGAAGCAGAAGAAGGAGAAGGAGAAGGTGAAGTCTGGAGGGTGAATCAGAAGTAGAAGAAGAAGGAGAAGGAGAAGGTGAAGTCAGGAGGGTGAATCAGAAGAAGCAGAAGAAGGAGAAGGTGAAGGTGTAGTCTGGAGGGTGAATCAGAAAAAGCAGAAGAAGGAGAAGGAGAAGGTGAAGTCTGGAGGGTGAATCAGAAGAAGTAGAAGAAGGAGAAGGAGAAGGTGAAGTCTGGAGGGTGAATCAGAAGAGGTAGAAGAAGGAGAAGGAGAAGGTGAAGTCTGGAGGGTGAATCAGAAGAAGCAGAAGAAGGAGAAGGAGAAGGTGAAGTCAGGAGGGTGAATCAGAAGAAGCAGAAGAAGGAGAAGGAGAAGTTGAAGTCTGGAGGGTGAATCAGAAGAAGCAGAAGAAGGAGAAGGAGAAGGTGAAGTCTGGAGGGTGAAGCAGAAGAAGCAGAAGAAGGAGAAGGAGAAGGTGAAGTCAGGAGGGTGAATCAGAAGAAGTAGAAAAAGGAGAAGGAGAAGGTGAAGTCAGGAGGGTGAATCAGAAGAAGTAGAAGAAGGAGAAGGAGAAGGTGAAGTCTGGTGGGTGAATCAGAAGAAGCAGAAGAAGGAGAAGGAGAAGGTGAAGTCTGGAGGGTGACTCAGAAGAAGCAGAAGAAGGAGAAGGAGAAGGTGAAGTCTGGAGGGTGAATCAGAAGAAGCAGAAGAAGGAGAAGGTGAAGGTGAATTCTGGAGGGTGAAGTAGAAGAAGCAGAAGAAGGAGAAGGAGAAGGTGAAGTCAGGAGGGTGAATCAGAAGAAGTAGAAGAAGGAGAAGGAGAAGGTGAAGTCTGGAGGGTTAATCAGAAGTAGAAGAAGAAGGAGAAGGAGAAGGTGAAGTCAGGGGGGTGAATCAGAAGAAGCAGAAGAAGGAGAAGGAGAAGGTGAAGTCTGGAGGGTGAATCAGAAGAAGCAGAAGGAGAAGGAGAAGGTGAAGTCTGGAGGGTGAATCAGAAGAAGTAGAAGAAGGAGAAGGAGAAGGTGAAGTCTGGAGGGTGAATCAGAAGAGGTAGAAGAAGGAGAAGGAGAAGGTGAAGTCTGGAGGGTGAATCAGAAGAAGCAGAAGAAGGGGAAGGAGAAGGTGAAGTCAGGAGGGTGAATCAGAAGAAGCAGAAGAAGGAGAAGGAGAAGGTGAAGTCTGGAGGGTGAATCAGAAGAAGCAGAAAAAGGAGAAGGAGAAGGTGAAGTCTGGAGGGTGAAGCAGAAGAAGCAGAAGAAGGAGAAGAAGAAAGTGAAGTCAGGAGGGTGAATCAGAAGAAGTAAAAGAAGGAGAATGAGAAGGTGAAGTCAGGAGGGTGAAACAGAAGAAGTAGAAGAAGGAGAAGGAGAAGGTGAAGTCTGGTGGGTGAATCAGAAGAAGCAGAAGAAGGAGAAGGAGAAGGTGAAGTCTGGAGGGTGAATCAGAAGAAGCAGAAGAAGGAGAAGGAGAAGGTGAAGTCTGGAGGGTGAATCAGAAGACGCAGAAGAAGGAGAAGGTGAAGGTGAAGTCTGGAGGGTGAAGTAGAAGAAGCAGAAGAAGGAGAAGGAGAAGGTGAAGTTAGGAGGGTGAATCAGAAGAAGCAGAAGAAGGAGAAGGAGAAGGTGAAGTCTGGAGGGTGAATCAGAAGAAGTAGAAGAAGGAGAAGGAGAAGGTGAAGTCTGGAGGGTGAATCAGAAGAAGTAGAAGAAGGAGAAGGAGAAGGTGAAGTCTGGAGGGTGAAGCAGAAGAAGTAGAAGAAGGAGAAGGAGAAGGTGAAGTCTGGAGGGTGAATCAGAAGAAGCAGAAGAAGGAGAATGTGAAGGTGAAGTCTGGAGGGTGAAGCAGAAGAAGCCGAAGAAGGAGAAGGAGAAGGTGAAGTCTTGAGGGTGAATCAGAAGAAGCTGAAGAAGGAGAAGGAGAAGGTGAAGTCTGGAGGGTGAATCAGAAGAAGTAGAAGAAGGAGAAGGAGAAGGTGAAGTCTGGAGGGTAAATCAGAAGCAGCAGAAGAAGGAGAAGTAGAAGGTGAAGTCAAGAGGGTGTATCAGAAGAAGTAGAAGAAGGAGAATTTGAAGTCTGGAGGGTGAATCAGAAGAAGAAGAAGAAGGAGGAGGAGAAGGTGAAGTCTGGAGGGTGAATCAGAAGAAGCAGAAGGAGGAGAAGGAGAAGGTGAAGTCAGGAGGGTGAAGCAGAAGAAGCAGAAGAAGGAGAAGGAGAAGGTGAAGTCTGGAGGGTGAATCAGAAGAAGTAGCAGATGGAGAAGACGAAGGTGAAGTCAGGAGGGTGAATCAGAAGAAGCGGAAGAAGGAGAAGGAGAAGGTGAAGTCAGGAGAATGAAGCAGAAGAAGTAGAAGAAGGAGAAGGAGAAGGTGAAGTCTGGAGGGTGAATCAGAAGAAGCAGAAGAAGGAGAAGGAGAAGGTGAAGTCTGGAGGGTGAATCAGAAGAAGTAGAAGAAGGAGAAGGAGAAGGTGAAGTCTGCAGGGTGAAGCAGCAGAAGCAGAAGAAGGAGAAGGAGAAGGTGAAGTCTGGAGGGTGAATCAGAAGCAGCAGAAGAAGGAGAAGGAAAAGGTGAAGTCAGGAGGGTGAATCAGAAGAAGTAGAAGAAGGAGAAGGAGAAGGTGAAGTCTGGAGGGTGAAGCAGAAGAAGCAGAAGAAGGAGAAGGAGAAGGTGAAGTCTGGAGAGTGAATCAGAAGAAGCAGAAGAAGGAGAAGGGGAAGGTGAAGTCTGGAGGGTGAATCAGAAGACGCAGAAGAAGGAGAAGGTGAAGGTGAAGTCTGGAGGGTGAAGTAGAAGAAGCAGAAGAAGGAGAAGGAGAAGGTGAAGTCAGGAGGGTGAATCAGAAGAAGCAGAAGAAGGAGAAGGAGAAGGTGAAGTCTGGAGGGTGAATCAGAAGAAGTAGAAGAAGGAGAAGGAGAAGGTGAAGTCTGGAGGGTGAATCAGAAGAAGTAGAAGAAGGAGAAGGAGAAGGTGAAGTCTGGAGGGTGAAGCAGAAGAAGTAGAAGAAGGAGAAGGAGAAGGTGAAGTCTGGAGGGTGAATCAGAAGAAGCAGAAGAAGGTGAATGTGAAGGTGAAGTCTGGAGGGTGAAGCAGAAGAAGCCGAAGAAGGAGAAGGAGAAGGTGAAGTCTTGAGGGTGAATCAGAAGAAGCTGAAGAAGGAGAAGGAGAAGGTGAAGTCTGGAGGGTGAATCAGAAGAAGTAGAAGAAGGAGAAGGAGAAGGTGAAGTCTGGAGGGTGAATCAGAAGCAGCAGAAGAAGGAGAAGTAGAAGGTGAAGTCAAGAGGGTGTATCAGAAGAAGTAGAAGAAGGAGAATTTGAAGTCTGGAGGGTGAATCAGAAGAAGAAGAAGAAGGAGGAGGAGAAGGTGAAGTCTGGAGGGTGAATCAGAAGAAGCAGAAGGAGGAGAAGGAGAAGGTGAAGTCAGGAGGGTGAAGCAGAAGAAGCAGAAGAAGGAGAAGGAGAAGGTGAAGTCTGGAGGGTGAATCAGAAGAAGTAGCAGAAGGAGAAGCCGAAGGTGAAGTCAGGAGGGTGAATCAGAAGAAGCGGAAGAAGGAGAAGGAGAAGGTGAAGTCAGGAGAATGAAGCAGAAGAAGTAGAAGAAGGAGAAGGAGAAGGTGAAGTCTGGAGGGTGAATCAGAAGAAGCAGAAGAAGGAGAAGGAGAAGGTGAAGTCTGGAGGGTGAATCAGAAGAAGTAGAAGAAGGAGAAGGAGAAGGTGAAGTCTGCAGGGTGAAGCAGCAGAAGCAGAAGAAGGAGAAGGAGAAGGTGAAGTCTGGAGGGTGAATCAGAAGCAGCAGAAGAAGGAGAAGGAAAAGGTGAAGTCAGGAGGGTGAATCAGAAGAAGTAGAAGAAGGAGAAGGAGAAGGTGAAGTCTGGAGGGTGAAGCAGAAGAAGCAGAAGAAGGAGAAGGAGAAGGTGAAGTCTGGAGAGTGATTCAGAAGAAGCAGAAGAAGGAGAAGGGGAAGGTGAAGTCTGGAGGGTGAATCAGAAGAAGCAGAAGAAGGAGAAGGAGAAGGTGAAGTCAGGAGGGTGAATCAGAAGAAGTCGAAGAAGGAGAAGGAGAAGCTGAAGTCTGGAGGGTGAATCAGAAGAAGCAGAAGAAGGAGGAGGAGAAGGTGAAGTCTGGAGGGTGAATCAGAAGAAGTAGAAAAAGGAGAAGAAGAAGCTGAAGTCTGGAGGGTGAATCAGAAGAAGCAGAAGAAGGAAAAGTAGAAGGTGAAGTCTGGAGGGTGAATCAGAAGAAGTAGAAGAAGGAGAAGGAGAAGGTGATGTCAGGAGGGTGAATCAGAAGAAGCAGAAGAAGAAGGAGAAGGTGAAGTCTGGAGGGTGAATCAGAAGAAGCAGGAGAAGGAGAAGGAGAAGGTGAAGTCTGGAGGGTGAATCAGAAGAAGTAGAAGAAGGAGAAGGAGAAGGTGAAGTCTGGAGGGTGAAGCAGAAGAAGCAGAAGAAGGAGAAGGAGAAGGTGAAGTCAGGAGGGTGAATCAGAAGAAGCAGAAGAAGGAGAAGGAGAAGGTGAAGTCAGGAGGGTGAAGCAGAAGAAGGAGAAGGAGAAGGTGAAGTCTGGAGGGTGAATCAGAAGAAGCAGAAGAAGGAGAAGGAGAAGGTGAAGTCTGGAGGGTGAATCAGAAGAAGCAGAAGAAGGAGAAGGAGAAGGTGAAGTCAGGAGGGTGAATCAGAAGAAGCAGAAGAAGGAGAAAGAGAAGGTGAAGTCAGGAGGGTGAATCAGAAGAAGTAGAAGAAGGAGAAGGAGAAGGTGAAGTCAGGAGGGTGAATCAGAAGAAGTAGAAGAAGGAGAAGGAGAAGATGAAGTCTGGAGGGTGAATCAGAAGAAGCAGAAGAAGGAGATGGAGAAGGTGAAGTCAGGAGGGTGAATCAGAAGAAGTAGAAGAAGGAGAAGGAGAAGGTGAAGTCAGGAGGGTGAATCAGAAGAAGCAGAAGAAGGAGAAGGAGAAGGTGAAGTCTGGAGGGTGAATCAGAAGAAGTAGAAGAAGGAGAAGGAGAAGGTGAAGACTGGAGGGTGAATCAGAAGAAGCAGAAGAAGGAGAAGGAGAAGGTGAAGTCTGGAGGGTGAATCAGAAGAAGTAGAAGAAGGAGAAGTAGAAAGTGAAGTCAGAAGGGTGAATCAGAAGAAGCAGAAGAAGGAGAAGGAGAAGGTGAAGTCTGGAGGGTGAATCAGAAGTAGAAGAAGAAGGAGAAGGAGAAGGTGAAGTCAGGAGGGTGAATCAGAAGAAGCAGAAGAAGGAGAAGGCGAAGGTGAAGTCTGGAGGGTGAAGTAGAAGAAGCAGAAGAAGGAGAAGGAGAAGGTGAAGTTAGGAGGGTGAATCAGAAGAAGCAGAAGAAGGAGAAGGAGAAGGTGAAGTCTGGAGGGTGAATCAGAAGAAGTAGAAGAAGGAGAAGGAGAAGGTGAAGTCTGGAGGGTGAATCAGAAGAAGTAGAAGAAGGAGAAGGAGAAGGTGAAGTCTGGAGGGTGAAGCAGAAGAAGTAGAAGAAGGAGAAGGAGAAGGTGAAGTCTGGAGGGTGAATCAGAAGAAGCAGAAGAAGGAGAATGTGAAGGTGAAGTCTGGAGGGTGAAGCAGAAGAAGCCGAAGAAGGAGAAGGGGAAGGTGAAGTCTTGAGGGTGAATCAGAAGAAGCTGAAGAAGGAGAAGGAGAAGGTGAAGTCTGGAGGGTGAATCAGAAGAAGTAGAAGAAGGAGAAGGAGAAGGTGAAGTCTGGAGGGTGAATCAGAAGCAGCAGAAGAAGGAGAAGTAGAAGGTGAAGTCAAGAGGGTGTATCAGAAGAAGTAGAAGAAGGAGAATTTGAAGTCTGGAGGGTGAATCAGAAGAAGAAGAAGAAGGAGGAGGAGAAGGTGAAGTCTGGAGGGTGAATCAGAAGAAGCAGAAGGAGGAGAAGGAGAAGGTGAAGTCAGGAGGGTGAAGCAGAAGAAGCAGAAGAAGGAGAAGGAGAAGGTGAAGTCTGGAGGGTGAATCAGAAGAAGTAGCAGATGGAGAAGACGAAGGTGAAGTCAGGAGGGTGAATCAGAAGAAGCGGAAGAAGGAGAAGGAGAAGGTGAAGTCAGGAGAATGAAGCAGAAGAAGTAGAAGAAGGAGAAGGAGAAGGTGAAGTCTGGAGGGTGAATCAGAAGAAGCAGAAGAAGGAGAAGGAGAAGGTGAAGTCTGGAGGGTGAATCAGAAGAAGTAGAAGAAGGAGAAGGAGAAGGTGAAGTCTGCAGGGTGAAGCAGCAGAAGCAGAAGAAGGAGAAGGAGAAGGTGAAGTCTGGAGGGTGAATCAGAAGCAGCAGAAGAAGGAGAAGGAAAAGGTGAAGTCAGGAGGGTGAATCAGAAGAAGTAGAAGAAGGAGAAGGAGAAGGTGAAGTCTGGAGGGTGAAGCAGAAGAAGCAGAAGAAGGAGAAGGAGAAGGTGAAGTCTGGAGAGTGAATCAGAAGAAGCAGAAGAAGGAGAAGGGGAAGGTGAACTCTGGAGGGTGAATCAGAAGACGCAGAAGAAGGAGAAGGTGAAGGTGAAGTCTGGAGGGTGAAGTAGAAGAAGCAGAAGAAGGAGAAGGAGAAGGTGAAGTCAGGAGGGTGAATCAGAAGAAGCAGAAGAAGGAGAAGGAGAAGGTGAAGTCTGGAGGGTGAATCAGAAGAAGTAGAAGAAGGAGAAGGAGAAGGTGAAGTCTGGAGGGTGAATCAGAAGACGTAGAAGAAGGAGAAGGAGAAGGTGAAGTCTGGAGGGTGAAGCAGAAGAAGTAGAAGAAGGAGAAGGAGAAGGTGAAGTCTGGAGGGTGAATCAGAAGAAGCAGAAGAAGGTGAATGTGAAGGTGAAGTCTGGAGGGTGAAGCAGAAGAAGCCGAAGAAGGAGAAGGAGAAGGTGAAGTCTTGAGGGTGAATCAGAAGAAGCTGAAGAAGGAGAAGGAGAAGGTGAAGTCTGGAGGGTGAATCAGAAGAAGTAGAAGAAGGAGAAGGAGAAGGTGAAGTCTGGAGGGTGAATCAGAAGCAGCAGAAGAAGGAGAAGTAGAAGGTGAAGTCAAGAGGGTGTATCAGAAGAAGTAGAAGAAGGAGAATTTGAAGTCTGGAGGGTGAATCAGAAGAAGAAGAAGAAGGAGGAGGAGAAGGTGAAGTCTGGAAGGTGAATCAGAAGAAGCAGAAGGAGGAGAAGGAGAAGGTGAAGTCAGGAGGGTGAAGCAGAAGAAGCAGAAGAAGGAGAAGGAGAAGGTGAAGTCTGGAGGGTGAATCAGAAGAAGTAGCAGAAGGAGAAGCCGAAGGTGAAGTCAGGAGGGTGAATCAGAAGAAGCGGAAGAAGGAGAAGGAGAAGGTGAAGTCAGGAGAATGAAGCAGAAGAAGTAGAAGAAGGAGAAGGAGAAGGTGAAGTCTGGAGGGTGAATCAGAAGAAGCAGAAGAAGGAGAAGGAGAAGGTGAAGTCTGGAGGGTGAATCAGAAGAAGTAGAAGAAGGAGAAGGAGAAGGTGAAGTCTGCAGGGTGAAGCAGCAGAAGCAGAAGAAGGAGAAGGAGAAGGTGAAGTCTGGAGGGTGAATCAGAAGCAGCAGAAGAAGGAGAAGGAAAAGGTGAAGTCAGGAGGGTGAATCAGAAGAAGTAGAAGAAGGAGAAGGAGAAGGTGAAGTCTGGAGGGTGAAGCAGAAGAAGCAGAAGAAGGAGAAGGAGAAGGTGAAGTCTGGAGAGTGATTCAGAAGAAGCAGAAGAAGGAGAAGGGGAAGGTGAAGTCTGGAGGGTGAATCAGAAGAAGCAGAAGAAGGAGAAGGAGAAGGTGAAGTCAGGAGGGTGAATCAGAAGAAGTCGAAGAAGGAGAAGGAGAAGCTGAAGTCTGGAGGGTGAATCAGAAGAAGCAGAAGAAGGAGGAGGAGAAGGTGAAGTCTGGAGGGTGAATCAGAAGAAGTAGCAGAAGGAGAAGCCGAAGGTGAAGTCAGGAGGGTGAATCAGAAGAAGCGGAAGAAGGAGAAGGAGAAGGTGAAGTCAGGAGAATGAAGCAGAAGAAGTAGAAGAAGGAGAAGGAGAAGGTGAAGTCTGGAGGGTGAATCAGAAGAAGCAGAAGAAGGAGAAGGAGAAGGTGAAGTCTGGAGGGTGAATCAGAAGAAGTAGAAGAAGGAGAAGGAGAAGGTGAAGTCTGCAGGGTGAAGCAGCAGAAGCAGAAGAAGGAGAAGGAGAAGGTGAAGTCTGGAGGGTGAATCAGAAGCAGCAGAAGAAGGAGAAGGAAAAGGTGAAGTCAGGAGGGTGAATCAGAAGAAGTAGAAGAAGGAGAAGGAGAAGGTGAAGTCTGGAGGGTGAAGCAGAAGAAGCAGAAGAAGGAGAAGGAGAAGGTGAAGTCTGGAGAGTGATTCAGAAGAAGCAGAAGAAGGAGAAGGGGAAGGTGAAGTCTGGAGGGTGAATCAGAAGAAGCAGAAGAAGGAGAAGGAGAAGGTGAAGTCAGGAGGGTGAATCAGAAGAAGTCGAAGAAGGAGAAGGAGAAGCTGAAGTCTGGAGGGTGAATCAGAAGAAGCAGAAGAAGGAGGAGGAGAAGGTGAAGTCTGGAGGGTGAATCAGAAGAAGTAGAAAAAGGAGAAGAAGAAGCTGAAGTCTGGAGGGTGAATCAGAAGAAGCAGAAGAAGGAAAAGTAGAAGGAGAAGTCTGGAGGGTGAATCAGAAGAAGTAGAAGAAGGAGAAGGAGAAGGTGAAGTCAGGAGGGTGAATCAGAAGAAGCAGAAGAAGAAGGAGAAGGTGAAGTCTGGAGGGTGAATCAGAAGAAGCAGGAGAAGGAGAAGGAGAAGGTGAAGTCTGGAGGGTGAATCAGAAGAAGTAGAAGAAGGAGAAGGAGAAGGTGAAGTCTGGAGGGTGAAGCAGAAGAAGCAGAAGAAGGAGAAGGAGAAGGTGAAGTCAGGAGGGTGAATCAGAAGAAGCAGAAGAAGGAGAAGGAGAAGGTGAAGTCAGGAGGGTGAAGCAGAAGAAGGAGAAGGAGAAGGTGAAGTCTGGAGGGTGAATCAGAAGAAGCAGAAGAAGGAGAAGGAGAAGGTGAAGTCTGGAGGGTGAATCAGAAGAAGCAGAAGAAGGAGAAGGAGAAGGTGAAGTCAGGAGGGTGAATCAGAAGAAGCAGAAAAAGGAGAAAGAGAAGGTGAAGTCAGGAGGGTGAATCAGAAGAAGTAGAAGAAGGAGAAGGAGAAGGTGAAGTCAGGAGGGTGAATCAGAAGAAGTAGAAGGAGGAGAAGGAGAAGATGAAGTCTGGAGGGTGAATCAGAAGAAGCAGAAGAAGGAGATGGAGAAGGTGAAGTCAGGAGGGTGAATCAGAAGAAGTAGAAGAAGGAGAAGGAGAAGGTGAAGTCAGGAGGGTGAATCAGAAGAAGCAGAAGAAGGAGAAGGAGAAGGTGAAGTCTGGAGGGTGAATCAGAAGAAGTAGAAGAAGGAGAAGGAGAAGGTGAAGACTGGAGGGTGAATCAGAAGAAGCAGAAGAAGGAGAAGGAGAAGGTGAAGTCTGGAGGGTGAATCAGAAGAAGTAGAAGAAGGAGAAGTAGAAAGTGAAGTCAGAAGGGTGAATCAGAAGAAGCAGAAGAAGGAGAAGGAGAAGGTGAAGTCTGGAGGGTGAATCAGAAGTAGAAGAAGAAGGAGAAGGAGAAGGTGAAGTCAGGAGGGTGAATCAGAAGAAGCAGAAGAAGGAGAAGGCGAAGGTGAAGTCTGGAGGGTGAAGTAGAAGAAGCAGAAGAAGGAGAAGGAGAAGGTGAAGTTAGGAGGGTGAATCAGAAGAAGCAGAAGAAGGAGAAGGAGAAGGTGAAGTCTGGAGGGTGAATCAGAAGAAGTAGAAGAAGGAGAAGGAGAAGGTGAAGTCTGGAGGGTGAATCAGAAGAAGTAGAAGAAGGAGAAGGAGAAGGTGAAGTCTGGAGGGTGAAGCAGAAGAAGTAGAAGAAGGAGAAGGAGAAGGTGAAGTCTGGAGGGTGAATCAGAAGAAGCAGAAGAAGGAGAATGTGAAGGTGAAGTCTGGAGGGTGAAGCAGAAGAAGCCGAAGAAGGAGAAGGAGAAGGTGAAGTCTTGAGGGTGAATCAGAAGAAGCTGAAGAAGGAGAAGGAGAAGGTGAAGTCTGGAGGGTGAATCAGAAGAAGTAGAAGAAGGAGAAGGAGAAGGTGAAGTCTGGAGGGTGAATCAGAAGCAGCAGAAGAAGGAGAAGTAGAAGGTGAAGTCAAGAGGGTGTATCAGAAGAAGTAGAAGAAGGAGAATTTGAAGTCTGGAGGGTGAATCAGAAGAAGAAGAAGAAGGAGGAGGAGAAGGTGAAGTCTGGAGGGTGAATCAGAAGAAGCAGAAGGAGGAGAAGGAGAAGGTGAAGTCAGGAGGGTGAAGCAGAAGAAGCAGAAGAAGGAGAAGGAGAAGGTGAAGTCTGGAGGGTGAATCAGAAGAAGTAGCAGGTGGAGAAGACGAAGGTGAAGTCAGGAGGGTGAATCAGAAGAAGCGGAAGAAGGAGAAGGAGAAGGTGAAGTCAGGAGAATGAAGCAGAAGAAGTAGAAGAAGGAGAAGGAGAAGGTGAAGTCTGGAGGGTGAATCAGAAGAAGCAGAAGAAGGAGAAGGAGAAGGTGAAGTCTGGAGGGTGAATCAGAAGAAGTAGAAGAAGGAGAAGGAGAAGGTGAAGTCTGCAGGGTGAAGCAGCAGAAGCAGAAGAAGGAGAAGGAGAAGGTGAAGTCTGGAGGGTGAATCAGAAGCAGCAGAAGAAGGAGAAGGAAAAGGTGAAGTCAGGAGGGTGAATCAGAAGAAGTAGAAGAAGGAGAAGGAGAAGGTGAAGTCTGGAGGGTGAAGCAGAAGAAGCAGAAGAAGGAGAAGGAGAAGGTGAAGTCTGGAGAGTGAATCAGAAGAAGCAGAAGAAGGAGAAGGGGAAGGTGAAGTCTGGAGGGTGAATCAGAAGACGCAGAAGAAGGAGAAGGTGAAGGTGAAGTCTGGAGGGTGAAGTAGAAGAAGCAGAAGAAGGAGAAGGAGAAGGTGAAGTCAGGAGGGTGAATCAGAAGAAGCAGAAGAAGGAGAAGGAGAAGGTGAAGTCTGGAGGGTGAATCAGAAGAAGTAGAAAAAGGAGAAGGAGAAGGTGAAGTCTGGAGGGTGAATCAGAAGAAGTAGAAGAAGGAGAAGGAGAAGGTGAAGTCTGGAGGGTGAAGCAGAAGAAGTAGAAGAAGGAGAAGGAGAAGGTGAAGTCTGGAGGGTGAATCAGAAGAAGCAGAAGAAGGTGAATGTGAAGGTGAAGTCTGGAGGGTGAAGCAGAAGAAGCCGAAGAAGGAGAAGGAGAAGGTGAAGTCTTGAGGGTGAATCAGAAGAAGCTGAAGAAGGAGAAGGAGAAGGTGAAGTCTGGAGGGTGAATCAGAAGAAGTAGAAGAAGGAGAAGGAGAAGGTGAAGTCTGGAGGGTGAATCAGAAGCAGCAGAAGAAGGAGAAGTAGAAGGTGAAGTCAAGAGGGTGTATCAGAAGAAGTAGAAGAAGGAGAATTTGAAGTCTGGAGGGTGAATCAGAAGAAGAAGAAGAAGGAGGAGGAGAAGGTGAAGTCTGGAGGGTGAATCAGAAGAAGCAGAAGGAGGAGAAGGAGAAGGTGAAGTCAGGAGGGTGAAGCAGAAGAAGCAGAAGAAGGAGAAGGAGAAGGTGAAGTCTGGAGGGTGAATCAGAAGAAGTAGCAGAAGGAGAAGCCGAAGGTGAAGTCAGGAGGGTGAATCAGAAGAAGCGGAAGAAGGAGAAGGAGAAGGTGAAGTCAGGAGAATGAAGCAGAAGAAGTAGAAGAAGGAGAAGGAGAAGGTGAAGTCTGGAGGGTGAATCAGAAGAAGCAGAAGAAGGAGAAGGAGAAGGTGAAGTCTGGAGGGTGAATCAGAAGAAGTAGAAGAAGGAGAAGGAGAAGGTGAAGTCTGCAGGGTGAAGCAGCAGAAGCAGAAGAAGGAGAAGGAGAAGGTGAAGTCTGGAGGGTGAATCAGAAGCAGCAGAAGAAGGAGAAGGAAAAGGTGAAGTCAGGAGGGTGAATCAGAAGAAGTAGAAGAAGGAGAAGGAGAAGGTGAAGTCTGGAGGGTGAAGCAGAAGAAGCAGAAGAAGGAGAAGGAGAAGGTGAAGTCTGGAGAGTGATTCAGAAGAAGCAGAAGAAGGAGAACGGGAAGGTGAAGTCTGGAGGGTGAATCAGAAGAAGCAGAAGAAGGAGAAGGAGAAGGTGAAGTCAGGAGGGTGAATCAGAAGAAGTCGAAGAAGGAGAAGGAGAAGCTGAAGTATGGAGGGTGAATCAGAAGAAGCAGAAGAAGGAGGAGGAGAAGGTGAAGTCTGGAGGGTGAATCAGAAGAAGTAGAAAAAGGAGAAGAAGAAGCTGAAGTCTGGAGGGTGAATCAGAAGAAGCAGAAGAAGGAAAAGTAGAAGGTGAAGTCTGGAGGGTGAATCAGAAGAAGTAGAAGAAGGAGAAGGAGAAGGTGAAGTCAGGAGGGTGAATCAGAAGAAGCAGAAGAAGAAGGAGAAGGTGAAGTCTGGAGGGTGAATCAGAAGAAGCAGGAGAAGGAGAAGGAGAAGGTGAAGTCTGGAGGGTGAATCAGAAGAAGTAGAAGAAGGAGAAGGAGAAGGTGAAGTCTGGAGGGTGAAGCAGAAGAAGCAGAAGAAGGAGAAGGAGAAGGTGAAGTCAGGAGGGTGAATCAGAAGAAGCAGAAGAAGGAGAAGGAGAAGGTGAAGTCAGGAGGGTGAAGCAGAAGAAGGAGAAGGAGAAGGTGAAGTCTGGAGGGTGAATCAGAAGAAGCAGAAGAAGGAGAAGGAGAAGGTGAAGTCTGGAGGGTGAATCAGAAGAAGCAGAAGAAGGAGAAGGAGAAGGTGAAGTCAGGAGGGTGAATCAGAAGAAGCAGAAGAAGGAGAAAGAGAAGGTGAAGTCAGGAGGGTGAATCAGAAGAAGTAGAAGAAGGAGAAGGAGAAGGTGAAGTCAGGAGGGTGAATCAGAAGAAGTAGAAGAAGGAGAAGTAGAAGATGAAGTCTGGAGGGTGAATGAGAAGAAGCAGAAGAAGGAGATGGAGAAGGTGAAGTCAGGAGGGTGAATCAGAAGAAGTAGAAGAAGGAGAAGGAGAAGGTGAAGTCAGGAGGGTGAATCAGAAGAAGCAGAAGAAGGAGAAGGAGAAGGTGAAGTCTGGAGGGTGAATCAGAAGAAGTAGAAGAAGGAGAAGGAGAAGGTGAAGACTGGAGGGTGAATCAGAAGAAGCAGAAGAAGGAGAAGGAGAAGGTGAAGTCTGGAGGGTGAATCAGAAGAAGTAGAAGAAGGAGAAGTAGAAAGTGAAGTCAGAAGGGTGAATCAGAAGAAGCAGAAGAAGGAGAAGGAGAAGGTGAAGTCTGGAGGGTGAATCAGAAGTAGAAGAAGAAGGAGAAGAAGAAGGTGAAGTCAGGAGGGTGAATCAGAAGAAGCAGAAGAAGGAGAAGGCGAAGGTGTAGTCTGGAGGGTGAATCAGAAGAAGCAGAAGAAGGAGAAGGAGAAGGTGAAGTCTGGAGGGTGAATCAGAAGAAGTAGAAGAAGGAGAAGGAGAAGGTGAAGTCTGGAGGGTGAATCAGAAGAGGTAGAAGAAGGAGAAGGAGAAGGTGAAGTCTGGAGGGTGAATCAGAAGAAGCAGAAGAAGGAGAAGGAGAAGGTGAAGTCAGGAGGGTGAATCAGAAGAAGCAGAAGAAGGAGAAGGAGAAGGTGAAGTCTGGAGGGTGAATCAGAAGAAGCAGAAGAAGGAGAAGGAGAAGGTGAAGTCTGGAGGGTGAAGCAGAAGAAGCAGAAGAAGGAGAAGGAGAAGGTGAAGTCAGGAGGGTGAATCAGAAGCAGTAGAAGAAGGAGAAGGAGAAGGTGAAGTCAGGAGGGTGAATCAGAAGAAGTAGAAGAAGGAGAAGGAGAAGGTGAAGTCTGGTGGGTGAATCAGAAGAAGCAGAAGAAGGAGAAGGAGAAGGTGAAGTCTGGAGGGTGACTCAGCAGAAGCAGAAGAAGGAGAAGGAGAAGGTGAAGTCTGGAGGGTGAATCAGAAGAAGCAGAAGAAGGAGAAGGTGAAGGTGAATTCTGGAGGGTGAAGTAGAAGAAGCAGAAGAAGGAGAAGGAGAAGGTGAAGTCAGGAGGGTGAATCAGAAGAAGTAGAAGAAGGAGAAGGAGAAGGTGAAGTCTGGAGGGTGAATCAGAAGTAGAAGAAGAAGGAGAAGGAGAAAGTGAAGTCAGGGGGGTGAATCAGAAGAAGCAGAAGAAGGAGAAGGAGAAGGTGAAGTCTGGAGGGTGAATCAGAAGAAGCAGAAGAAGGAGAAGGAGAAGGTGAAGTCTGGAGGGTGAATCAGAAGAAGTAGAAGAAGGAGAAGGAGAAGGTGAAGTCTGGAGGGTGAATCAGAAGAGGTAGAAGAAGGAGAAGGAGAAGGTGAAGTCTGGAGGGTGAATCAGAAGAAGCAGAAGAAGGAGAAGGAGAAGGTGAAGTCAGGAGGGTGAATCAGAAGAAGCAGAAGAAGGAGAAGGAGAAGGTGAAGTCTGGAGGGTGAATCAGAAGAAGCAGAAGAAGGAGAAGGAGAAGGTGAAGTCTGGAGGGTGAAGCAGAAGAAGCAGAAGAAGGAGAAGAAGAAAGTGAAGTCAGGAGGGAGAATCAGAAGAAGTAGAAGAAGGAGAATGAGAAGGTGAAGTCAGGAGGGTGAATCAGAAGAAGTAGAAGAAGGAGAAGGAGAAGGTGAAGTCTGGTGGGTGAATCAGAAGAAGCAGAAGAAGGAGAAGGAGAAGGTGAAGTCTGGAGGGTGAATCAGAAGAAGCAGAAGAAGGAGAAGGAGAAGGTGAAGTCTGGAGGGTGAATCAGAAGACGCAGAAGAAGGAGAAAGTGAAGGTGAAGTCTGGAGGGTGAAGTAGAAGAAGCAGAAGAAGGAGAAGGAGAAGGTGAAGTCAGGAGGGTGAATCAGAAGAAGCAGAAGAAGGAGAAGGAGAAGGTGAAGTCTGGAGGGTGAATCAGAAGAAGTAGAAGAAGGAGAAGGAGAAGGTGAAGTCTGGAGGGTGAATCAGAAGAAGTAGAAGAAGGAGAAGGAGAAGGTGAAGTCTGGAGGGTGAAGCAGAAGAAGTAGAAGAAGGAGAAGGAGAAGGTGAAGTCTGGAGGGTGAATCAGAAGAAGCAGAAGAAGGAGAATGTGAAGGTGAAGTCTGGAGCGTGAAGCAGAAGAAGCCGAAGAAGGAGAAGTAGAAGGTGAAGTCTGGAGGGTGAATCAGAAGAAGCTGAAGAAGGAGAAGGAGAAGATGAAGCCTGGAGGGTGAATCAGAAGAAGTAGAAGAAGGAGAAGGAGAAGGTGAAGTCTGGAGGGTGAATCAGAAGCAGCAGAAGAAGGAGAAGTAGAAGTTGAAGTCAAGAGGGTGTATCAGAAGAAGTAGAAGAAGGAGAAGTTGAAGTCTGGAGGGTGAATCAGAAGAAGAAGAAGAAGGAGGAGGAGAAGGTGAAGTCTGGAGGGTGAATCAGAAGAAGCAGAAGGAGGAGAAGGAGAAGGTGAAGTCAGGAGGGTGAAGCAGAAGAAGCAGAAGAAGGAGAAGGAGAAGGTGAAGTCTGGAGGGTGAATCAGAAGAAGTAGAAGAAGGAGAAGCAGAAGGTGAAGTCAGGAGGGTGAATCAGAAGAAGCGGAAGAAGGAGAAGGAGAAGGTGAAGTCAGGAGAATGAAGCAGAAGAAGTAGAAGAAGGAGAAGGAGAAGGTGAAGTCTGGAGGGTGAATCAGAAGAAGCAGAAGAAGGAGAAGGAGAAGGTGAAGTCAGGAGGGTGAATCAGAAGAAGTAGAAGAAGGAGAAGGAGAAGGTGAAGTCTGGAGGGTGAATCAGAAGTAGAAGAAGAAGGAGAAGGAGAAGGTGAAGTCAGGGGGGTGAATCAGAAGAAGCAGAAGAAGGAGAAGGAGAAGGTGAAGTCTGGAGGGTGAATCAGAAGAAGCAGAAGAAGGAGAAGGAGAAGGTGAAGTCTGGAGGGTGAATCAGAAGAAGTAGAAGAAGGAGAAGGAGAAGGTGAAGTCTGGAGGGTGAATCAGAAGAGGTAGAAGAAGGAGAAGGAGAAGGTGAAGTCTGGAGGGTGAATCAGAAGAAGCAGAAGAAGGAGAAGGAGAAGGTGAAGTCAGGAGGGTGAATCAGAAGAAGCAGAAGAAGGAGAAGGAGAAGGTGAAGTCTGGAGGGTGAATCAGAAGAAGCAGAAGAAGGAGAAGGAGAAGGTGAAGTCTGGAGGGTGAAGCAGAAGAAGCAGAAGAAAGAGAAGAAGAAAGTGAAGTCAGGAGGGAGAATCAGAAGAAGTAGAAGAAGGAGAATGAGAAGGTGAAGTCAGGAGGGTGAATCAGAAGAAGTAGAAGAAGGAGAAGGAGAAAGTGAAGTCAGGGGGTGAATCAGAAGAAGCAGAAGAAGGAGAAGGAGAAGGTGAAGTCTGGAGGGTGAATCAGAAGAAGCAGAAGAAGGAGAAGGAGAAGGTGAAGTCTGGAGGGTGAATCAGAAGAAGTAGAAGAAGGAGAAGGAGAAGGTGAAGTCTGGAGGGTGAATCAGAAGAGGTAGAAGAAGGAGAAGGAGAAGGTGAAGTCTGGAGGGTGAATCAGAAGAAGCAGAAGAAGGAGAAGGAGAAGGTGAAGTCAGGAGGGTGAATCAGAAGAAGCAGAAGAAGGAGAAGGAGAAGGTGAAGTCTGGAGGGTGAATCAGAAGAAGCAGAAGAAGGAGAAGGAGAAGGTGAAGTCTGGAGGGTGAAGCAGAAGAAGCAGAAGAAGGAGAAGAAGAAAGTGAAGTCAGGAGGGAGAATCAGAAGAAGTAGAAGAAGGAGAATGAGAAGGTGAAGTCAGGAGGGTGAATCAGAAGAAGTAGAAGAAGGAGAAGGAGAAGGTGAAGTCTGGTGGGTGAATCAGAAGAAGCAGAAGAAGGAGAAGGAGAAGGTGAAGTCTGGAGGGTGAATCAGAAGAAGCAGAAGAAGGAGAAGGAGAAGGTGAAGTCTGGAGGGTGAATCAGAAGACGCAGAAGAAGGAGAAAGTGAAGGTGAAGTCTGGAGGGTGAAGTAGAAGAAGCAGAAGAAGGAGAAGGAGAAGGTGAAGTCAGGAGGGTGAATCAGAAGAAGCAGAAGAAGGAGAAGGAGAAGGTGAAGTCTGGAGGGTGAATCAGAAGAAGTAGAAGAAGGAGAAGGAGAAGGTGAAGTCTGGAGGGTGAATCAGAAGAAGTAGAAGAAGGAGAAGGAGAAGGTGAAGTCTGGAGGGTGAAGCAGAAGAAGTAGAAGAAGGAGAAGGAGAAGGTGAAGTCTGGAGGGTGAATCAGAAGAAGCAGAAGAAGGAGAATGTGAAGGTGAAGTCTGGAGCGTGAAGCAGAAGAAGCCGAAGAAGGAGAAGTAGAAGGTGAAGTCTGGAGGGTGAATCAGAAGAAGCTGAAGAAGGAGAAGGAGAAGATGAAGCCTGGAGGGTGAATCAGAAGAAGTAGAAGAAGGAGAAGGAGAAGGTGAAGTCTGGAGGGTGAATCAGAAGCAGCAGAAGAAGGAGAAGTAGAAGTTGAAGTCAAGAGGGTGTATCAGAAGAAGTAGAAGAAGGAGAAGTTGAAGTCTGGAGGGTGAATCAGAAGAAGAAGAAGAAGGAGGAGGAGAAGGTGAAGTCTGGAGGGTGAATCAGAAGAAGCAGAAGGAGGAGAAGGAGAAGGTGAAGTCAGGAGGGTGAAGCAGAAGAAGCAGAAGAAGGAGAAGGAGAAGGTGAAGTCTGGAGGGTGAATCAGAAGAAGTAGAAGAAGGAGAAGCAGAAGGTGAAGTCAGGAGGGTGAATCAGAAGAAGCGGAAGAAGGAGAAGGAGAAGGTGAAGTCAGGAGGGTGAATCAGAAGAAGCAGAAGAAGGAGAAGGAGAAGGTGAAGTCTGGAGGGTGAATCAGAAGAAGCAGAAGAAGGAGAAGGAGAAGGTGAAGTCTGGAGGGTGAAGCAGAAGAAGCAGAAGAAGGAGAAGAAGAAAGTGAAGTCAGGAGGGAGAATCAGAAGAAGTAGAAGAAGGAGAATGAGAAGGTGAAGTCAGGAGGGTGAATCAGAAGAAGTAGAAGAAGGAGAAGGAGAAGGTGAAGTCTGGTGGGTGAATCAGAAGAAGCAGAAGAAGGAGAAGGAGAAGGTGAAGTCTGGAGGGTGAATCAGAAGAAGCAGAAGAAGGAGAAGGAGAAGGTGAAGTCTGGAGGGTGAATCAGAAGACGCAGAAGAAGGAGAAAGTGAAGGTGAAGTCTGGAGGGTGAAGTAGAAGAAGCAGAAGAAGGAGAAGGAGAAGGTGAAGTCAGGAGGGTGAATCAGAAGAAGCAGAAGAAGGAGAAGGAGAAGGTGAAGTCTGGAGGGTGAATCAGAAGAAGTAGAAGAAGGAGAAGGAGAAGGTGAAGTCTGGAGGGTGAATCAGAAGAAGTAGAAGAAGGAGAAGGAGAAGGTGAAGTCTGGAGGGTGAAGCAGAAGAAGTAGAAGAAGGAGAAGGAGAAGGTGAAGTCTGGAGGGTGAATCAGAAGAAGCAGAAGAAGGAGAATGTGAAGGTGAAGTCTGGAGCGTGAAGCAGAAGAAGCCGAAGAAGGAGAAGTAGAAGGTGAAGTCTGGAGGGTGAATCAGAAGAAGCTGAAGAAGGAGAAGGAGAAGATGAAGCCTGGAGGGTGAATCAGAAGAAGTAGAAGAAGGAGAAGGAGAAGGTGAAGTCTGGAGGGTGAATCAGAAGCAGCAGAAGAAGGAGAAGTAGAAGTTGAAGTCAAGAGGGTGTATCAGAAGAAGTAGAAGAAGGAGAAGTTGAAGTCTGGAGGGTGAATCAGAAGAAGAAGAAGAAGGAGGAGGAGAAGGTGAAGTCTGGAGGGTGAATCAGAAGAAGCAGAAGGAGGAGAAGGAGAAGGTGAAGTCAGGAGGGTGAAGCAGAAGAAGCAGAAGAAGGAGAAGGAGAAGTTGAAGTCAGGAGGGTGAATCAGAAGAAGCGGAAGAAGGAGAAGGAGAAGGTGAAGTCAGGAGAATGAAGCAGAAGAAGTAGAAGAAGGAGAAGGAGAAGGTGAAGTCTGGAGGGTGAATCAGAAGAAGTAGAAGAAGGAGAAGGAGAAGGTGAAGTCTGGAGGGTGAATCAGAAGTAGAAGAAGAAGGAGAAGGAGAAGGTGAAGTCAGGGGGGTGAATCAGAAGAAGCAGAAGAAGGAGAAGGAGAAGGTGAAGTCTGGAGGGTGAATCAGAAGAAGCAGAAGAAGGAGAAGGAGAAGGTGAAGTCTGGAGGGTGAATCAGAAGAAGTAGAAGAAGGAGAAGGAGAAGGTGAAGTCTGGAGGGTGAATCAGAAGAGGTAGAAGAAGGAGAAGGAGAAGGTGAAGTCTGGAGGGTGAATCAGAAGAAGCAGAAGAAGGAGAAGGAGAAGGTGAAGTCAGGAGGGTGAATCAGAAGAAGCAGAAGAAGGAGAAGGAGAAGGTGAAGTCTGGAGGGTGAAGCAGAAGAAGCAGAAGAAGGAGAAGAAGAAAGTGAAGTCAGGAGGGAGAATCAGAAGAAGTAGAAGAAGGAGAATGAGAAGGTGAAGTCAGGAGGGTGAATCAGAAGAAGCAGAAGAAGGAGAAGGAGAAGGTGAAGTCTGGTGGGTGAATCAGAAGAAGCAGAAGAAGGAGAAGGAGAAGGTGAAGTCTAGAGGGTGAATCAGAAGAAGCAGAAGAAGGAGAAGGAGAAGGTGAATGCTGGAGGGTGAATCAGAAGAAGTAGAAGAAGGAGAAGGAGAAGGTGAAGTCTGCAGGGTGAATCAGAAGCAGCAGAAGAAGGAGAAGGAGAAGGTGAAGTCTGGAGGGTGAATCAGAAGACGCAGAAGAAGGAGAAGGAGAAGGTGGTCTGGAGGGTTAAGCAGAAGAAGCAGAAGAAGGAGAAGGAGAAGGTGAAGTCTGGAGGGTGAATCAGAAGAAGCAGAAGAAGGAGAAGGAGAAGGTGGTCTGGAGCGTTAAGCAGAAGAAGCAGAAGAAGGAGAAGGAGAAGGTGAAGCCTGGAGGGTGAATCAGAAGAAGCAGAAGAAGGAGATGGAGAAGGTGAAGTCTGGAGGGTGAATCAGAAGAAGCAGATGAAGGAGAAGGAGAAGGTGAAGTCAGGAGGGTGAATCAGAAGAAGCAGAAGAAGGAGAAGGAGAAGGTGAAGTCTGGAGGGTGAATCAGAAGAAGCAGAAGAAGGAGAAGGAGAAGGTGGTCTGGAGGGTTAAGCAGAAGTAGCAGAAGAAGGAGAAGGAGAAGGTGAAGTCTGGAGGGTGAATCAGAAGAAGCAGAAGAAGGAGAAGGAGAAGGTGAAGTCTGGAGGGTGAATCAGAAGAAGCAGCTGAAGGAGAAGGAGAAGGTGAAGTCAGGAGGGTGAATCAGAAGAAGTAGAAGAAGGAGAAGGAGAAGGTGAAGTCAGGAGGGTGAATCAGATGAAGTAGAAGAAGGAGAAGGAGAAGGTGAAGTCTGGAGGGTGAATCAGAAGAAGCAGAAGAAGGAGAAGGAGAAGTCTGGAGGGTGAATCAGAAGAAGCAGAAGAAGGAGAAGGAGAAGGTGAAGTCTGGAGGGTGAATCAGAAGAAGTAGAAGAAGGAGAAGGAGAAGGTGAAGTCTGGAGGGTGAAGCAGAAGAAGCAGAAGAAGGAGAAGGAGAAGGTGAAGTCTGGAGAGTGAATCAGAAGAAGCAGAAGAAGGAGAAGGGGAAGGTGAAGTCTGCAGGGTGAATCAGAAGAAGCAGAAGAAGGAGAAGGAGAAGGTGAAGTCAGGAGGGTGAATCAGAAGAAGTAGAAGAAGGAGAAGGAGAAGCTGAAGTCTGGAGGGTGAATCAGAAGAAGCAGAAGAAGGAGAAGGAGAAGGTGAAGTCTGGAGGGTGAATCAGAAGAAGTAGAAAAAGGAGAAGAAGAAGGTGAAGTCTGGAGGGTAAATCAGAAGAAGCATAAGAAGGAAAAGTAGAAGGTGAAGTCTGGAGGGTGAATCAGAAGAAGTAGAAGAAGGAGAAGGAGAAGGTGAAGTCTGGAGGGTGAAGCAGAAGAAGCAGAAGAAGGAAAAGTAGAAGGTGAAGTCTGGAGGGTGAATCAGAAGAAGTAGAAGAAGGAGAAGGAGAAGGTGAAGTCAGGAGGGTGAATCAGAAGAAGCAGAAGAAGAAGGAGAAGGTGAAGTCTGGAGGGTGAATCAGAAGAAGCAGGAGAAGGAGAAGGAGAAGGTGAAGTCTGGAGGGTGAATCAGAAGAAGTAGAAGAAGGAGAAGGAGAAGGTGAAGTCTGGAGGGTGAAGCAGAAGAAGCAGATGAAGGAGAAGGAGAAGGTGAAGTCAGGAGGGTGAATCAGAAGAAGCAGAAGAAGGAGAAGGAGAAGGTGAAGTCAGGAGGGTGAAGCAGAAGAAGGAGAAGGAGAAGGTGAAGTCTGGAGGGTGAATCAGAAGAAGCAGAAGAAGGAGAAGGAGAAGGTGAAGTCTGGAGGGTGAATCAGAAGAAGCAGAAGAAGGAGAAGGAGAAGGTGAAGTCAGGAGGGTGAATCAGAAGAAGCGGAAGAAGGAGAAGGAGAAGGTGAAGTCAGGAGGGTGAATCAGAAGAAGTAGAAGAAGGAGAAGGAGAAGGTGAAGTCAGGAGGGTGAATCAGAAGAAGTAGAAGAAGGAGAAGGAGAAGATGAAGTCTGGAGGGTGAATCAGAAGAAGCAGAAGAAGGAGATGGAGAAGGTGAAGTCAGGAGGGTGAATCAGAAGAAGTAGAAGAAGGAGAAGGAGAAGGTGAAGTCAGGAGGGTGAATCAGAAGAAGCAGAAGAAGGAGAAGGAGAAGGTGAAGTCTGGAGGGTGAATCAGAAGAAGTAGAAGAAGGAGAAGGAGAAGGTGGTCTGGAGCGTTAAGCAGAAGAAGCAGAAGAAGGAGAAGGAGAAGGTGAAGCCTGGAGGGTGAATCAGAAGAAGCAGAAGAAGGAGAAGGAGAAGGTGAAGTCTGGAGGGTGAATCAGAAGAAGCAGATGAAGGAGAAGGAGAAGGTGAAGTCAGGAGGGTGAATCAGAAGAAGCAGAAGAAGGAGAAGGAGAAGGTGAAGTCTGGAGGGTGAATCAGAAGAAGCAGAAGAAGGAGAAGGAGAAGGTGGTCTGGAGGGTTAAGCAGAAGTAGCAGAAGAAGGAGAAGGAGAAGGTGAAGTCTGGAGGGTGAATCAGAAGAAGCAGAAGAAGGAGAAGGAGAAGGTGAAGTCTGGAGGGTGAATCAGAAGAAGCAGCTGAAGGAGAAGGAGAAGGTGAAGTCAGGAGGGTGAATCAGAAGAAGTAGAAGAAGGAGAAGGAGAAGGTGAAGTCAGGAGGGTGAATCAGATGAAGTAGAAGAAGGAGAAGGAGAAGGTGAAGTCTGGAGGGTGAATCAGAAGAAGCAGAAGAAGGAGAAGGAGAAGTCTGGAGGGTGAATCAGAAGAAGCAGAAGAAGGAGAAGGAGAAGGTGACGTCTGGAGGGTGAATCAGAAGAAGTAGAAGAAGGAGAAGGAGAAGGTGAAGTCTGGAGGGTGAAGCAGAAGAAGCAGAAGAAGGAGAAGGAGAAGGTGAAGTCTGGAGAGTGAATCAGAAGAAGCAGAAGAAGGAGAAGGGGAAGGTGAAGTCTGCAGGGTGAATCAGAAGAAGCAGAAGAAGGAGAAGGAGAAGGTGAAGTCAGGAGGGTGAATCAGAAGAAGTAGAAGAAGGAGAAGGAGAAGCTGAAGTCTGGAGGGTGAATCAGAAGAAGCAGAAGAAGGAGAAGGAGAAGGTGAAGTCTGGAGGGTGAATCAGAAGAAGTAGAAAAAGGAGAAGAAGAAGGTGAAGTCTGGAGGGTGAATCAGAAGAAGCAGAAGAAGGAAAAGTAGAAGGTGAAGTCTGGAGGGTGAATCAGAAGAAGTAGAAGAAGGAGAAGGAGAAGGTGAAGTCTGGAGGGTGAAGCAGAAGAAGCAGAAGAAGGAAAAGTAGAAGGTGAAGTCTGGAGGGTGAATCAGAAGAAGTAGAAGAAGGAGAAGGAGAAGGTGAAGTCAGGAGGGTGAATCAGAAGAAGCAGAAGAAGAAGGAGAAGGTGAAGTCTGGAGGGTGAATCAGAAGAAGCAGGAGAAGGAGAAGGAGAAGGTGAAGTCTGGAGGGTGAATCAGAAGAAGTAGAAGAAGGAGAAGGAGAAGGTGAAGTCTGGAGGGTGAAGCAGAAGAAGCAGATGAAGGAGAAGGAGAAGGTGAAGTCAGGAGGGTGAATCAGAAGAAGCAGAAGAAGGAGAAGGAGAAGGTGAAGTCAGGAGGGTGAAGCAGAAGAAGGAGAAGGAGAAGGTGAAGTCTGGAGGGTGAATCAGAAGAAGCAGAAGAAGGAGAAGGAGAAGGTGAAGTCTGGAGGGTGAATCAGAAGAAGCAGAAGAAGGAGAAGGAGAAGGTGAAGTCAGGAGGGTGAATCAGAAGAAGCGGAAGAAGGAGAAGGAGAAGGTGAAGTCAGGAGGGTGAATCAGAAGAAGTAGAAGAAGGAGAAGGAGAAGGTGAAGTCAGGAGGGTGAATCAGAAGAAGTAGAAGAAGGAGAAGGAGAAGATGAAGTCTGGAGGGTGAATCAGAAGAAGCAGAAGAAGGAGATGGAGAAGGTGAAGTCAGGAGGGTGAATCAGAAGAAGTAGAAGAAGGAGAAGGAGAAGGTGAAGTCAGGAGGGTGAATCAGAAGAAGCAGAAGAAGGAGAAGGAGAAGGTGAAGTCTGGAGGGTGAATCAGAAGAAGTAGAAGAAGGAGAAGGAGAAGGTGAAGACTGGAGGGTGAATCAGAAGAAGCAGAAGAAGGAGAAGGAGAAGGTGAAGTCTGGAGGGTGAATCAGAAGAAGTAGAAGAAGGAGAAGTAGAAAGTGAAGTCAGGAGGGTGAATCAGAAGAAGCAGAAGAAGGAGAAGGAGAAGGTGAAGTCTGGAGGGTGAATCAGAAGTAGAAGAAGAAGGAGAAGGAGAAGGTGAAGTCAGGAGGGTGAATCAGAAGAAGCAGAAGAAGGAGAAGGAGAAGGTGAAGTCTGGAGGGTGAATCAGAAGAAGTAGAAGAAGGAGAAGGAGAAGGTGAAGTCTGGAGGGTGAATCAGAAGAAGTAGAAGAAGGAGAAGGAGAAGGTGAAGTCTGGAGGGTGAATCAGAAGAGGTAGAAGAAGGAGAAGGAGAAGGTGAAGTCTGGAGGGTGAATCAGAAGAAGCAGAAGAAGGAGAAGGAGAAGGTGAAGTCAGGAGGGTGAATCAGAAGAAGCAGAAGAAGGAGAAGGAGAAGGTGAAGTCTGGAGGGTGAATCAGAAGAAGCAGAAGAAGGAGAAGGAGAAGGTGAAGTCTGGAGGGTGAAGCAGAAGAAGCAGAAGAAGGAGAAGGAGAAGGTGAAGTCAGGAGGGTGAATCAGAAGAAGTAGAAGAAGGAGAAGGAGGAGGTGAAGTCAGGAGGGTGAATCAGAAGAAGTAGAAGAAGGAGAAGGAGAAGGTGAAGTCTGGTGGGTGAATCAGAAGAAGCAGAAGAAGGAGAAGGAGAAGGTGAAGTCTGGAGGGTGACTCAGAAGAAGCAGAAGAAGGAGAAGGAGAAGGTGAAGTCTGGAGGGTGAATCAGAAGAAGCAGAAGAAGGAGAAGGTGAAGGTGAATTCTGGAGGGTGAAGTAGAAGAAGCAGAAGAAGGAGAAGGAGAAGGTGAAGTCAGGAGGGTGAATCAGAAGAAGTAGAAGAAGGAGAAGGAGAAGGTGAAGTCTGGAGGGTGAATCAGAAGTAGAAGAAGAAGGAGAAGGAGAAGGTGAATTCAGGGGGGTGAATCAGAAGAAGCAGAAGAAGGAGAAGGAGAAGGTGAAGTCTGGAGGGTGAATCAGAAGAAGCAGAAGAAGGAGAAGGAGAAGGTGAAGTCTGGAGGGTGAATCAGAAGAAGTAGAAGAAGGAGAAGGAGAAGGTGAAGTCTGGAGGGTGAATCAGAAGAGGTAGAAGAAGGAGAAGGAGAAGGTGAAGTCTGGAGGGTGAATCAGAAGAAGCAGAAGAAGGAGAAGGAGAAGGTGAAGTCAGGAGGGTGAATCAGAAGAAGCAGAAGAAGGAGAAGGAGAAGGTGAAGTCTGGAGGGTGAATCAGAAGAAGCAGAAGAAGGAGAAGGAGAAGGTGAAGTCTGGAGGGTGAAGCAGAAGAAGCAGAAGAAGGAGAAGAAGAAAGTGAAGTCAGGAGGGTGAATCAGAAGAAGTAAAAGAAGGAGAATGAGAAGGTGAAGTCAGGAGGGTGAATCAGAAGAAGTAGAAGAAGTAGAAGGAGAAGGTGAAGTCTGGTGGGTGAATCAGAAGAAGCAGAAGAAGGAGAAGGAGAAGGTGAAGTTTGGAGGGTGAATCAGAAGAAGCAGAAGAAGGAGAAGGAGAAGGTGAAGTCTGGAGGGTGAATCAGAAGACGCAGAAGAAGGAGAAGGTGAAGGTGAAGTCTGGAGGGTGAAGTAGAAGAAGCAGAAGAAGGAGAAGGAGAAGGTGAAGTCAGGAGGGTGAATCAGAAGAAGCAGAAGAAGGAGAAGGAGAAGGTGAAGTCTGGAGGGTGAATCAGAAGAAGTAGAAGAAGGAGAAGGAGAAGGTGAAGTCTGGAGGGTGAATCAGAAGAAGTAGAAGAAGGAGAAGGAGAAGGTGAACTCTGGAGGGTGAAGCAGAAGAAGTAGAAGAAGGAGAAGGAGAAGGTGAAGTCTGGAGGGTGAATCAGAAGAAGCAGAAGAAGGAGAATGTGAAGGTGAAGTCTGGAGGGTGAAGCAGAAGAAGCCGAAGAAGGAGAAGGAGAAGGTGAAGTCTTGAGGGTGAATCAGAAGAAGCTGAAGAAGGAGAAGGAGAAGGTGAAGTCTGGAGGGTGAATCAGAAGAAGTAGAAGAAGGAGAAGGAGAAGGTGAAGTCTGGAGGGTGAATCAGAAGCAGCAGAAGAAGGAGAAGTAGAAGGTGAAGTCAATAGGGTGTATCAGAAGAAGTAGAAGAAGGAGAAGTTGAAGTCTGGAGGGTGAATCAGAAGAAGAAGAAGAAGGAGGAGGAGAAGGTGAAGTCTGGAGGGTGAATCAGAAGAAGCAGAAGGAGGAGAAAGAGAAGATGAAGTCAGGAGGGTGAAGCAGAAGAAGCAGAAGAAGGAGAAGGAGAAGGTGAAGTCTGGAGGGTGAATCAGAAGAAGTAGAAGAAGGAGAAGCCGAAGGTGAAGTCAGGAGGGTGAATCAGAAGCAGAAGAAGGAGAAGGAGAAGGTGAAGTCAGGAGAATGAAGCAGAAGAAGTAGAAGAAGGAGAAGGAGAAGGTGAAGTCTGGAGGGTGAATCAGAAGAAGCAGAAGAAGGAGAAGGAGAAGGTGAAGTCTGGAGGGTGAATCAGAAGAAGTAGAAGAAGGAGAAGGAGAAGGTGAAGTCTGCAGGGTGAAGCAGCAGAAGCAGAAGAAGGAGAAGGAGAAGGTGAAGTCTGGAGGGTGAATCAGAAGCAGCAGAAGAAGGAGAAGGAAAAGGTGAAGTCAGGAGGGTGAATCAGAAGAAGTAGAAGAAGGAGAAGGAGAAGGTGAAGTCTGGAGGGTGAAGCAGAAGAAGCAGAAGAAGGAGAAGGAGAAGGTGAAGTCTGGAGAGTGAATCAGAAGAAGCAGAAGAAGGAGAAGGGGAAGGTGAAGCCTGGAGGGTGAATCAGAGGAAGCAGAAGAAGGAGAAGGAGAAGGTGAAGTCAGGAGGGTGAATCAGAAGAAGTCGAAGAAGGAGAAGGAGAAGCTGAAGTCTGGAGGGTGAATCAGAAGAAGCAGAAGAAGGAGGAGGAGAAGGTGAAGTCTGGAGGGTGTATCAGAAGAAGTAGAAAAAGGAGAAGAAGAAGCTGAAGTCTGGAGGGTGAATCAGAAGAAGCAGAAGAAGGAAAAGTAGAAGGTGAAGTCTGGAGGGTGAATCAGAAGAAGTAGAAGAAGGAGAAGGAGAAGGTGAAGTCTGGAGGGTGAATCAGAAGAAGCAGAAGAAGGAAAAGTAGAAGGTGAAGTCTGGAGGGTGAATCAGAAGAAGTAGAAGAAGGAGAAGGAGAAGGTGAAGTCAGGAGGGTGAATCAGAAGAAGCAGAAGAAGAAGGAGAAGGTGAAGTCTGGAGGGTGAATCAGAAGAAGCAGGAGAAGGAGAAGGAGAAGGTGAAGTCTGGAGGGTGAATCAGAAGAAGTAGAAGAAGGAGAAGGAGAAGGTGAAGTCTGGAGGGTGAAGCAGAAGAAGCAGAAGAAGGAGAAGGAGAAGGTGAAGTCAGGAGGGTGAATCAGAAGAAGCAGAAGAAGGAGAAGGAGAAGGTGAAGTCAGGAGGGTGAAGCAGAAGAAGGAGAAGGAGAAGGTGAAGTCTGGAGGGTGAATCAGAAGAAGCAGAAGAAGGAGAAGGAGAAGGTGAAGTCTGGAGGGTGAATCAGAAGAAGCAGAAGAAGGAGAAGGAGAAGGTGAAGTCAGGAGGGTGAATCAGAAGAAGCAGAAGAAGGAGAAGGAGAAGGTGAAGTCAGGAGGGTGAATCAGAAGAAGTAGAAGAAGGAGAAGGAGAAGGTGAAGTCAGGAGGGTGAATCAGAAGAAGTAGAAGAAGGAGAAGGAGAAGATGAAGTCTGGAGGGTGAATCAGAAGAAGTAGAAGAAGGAGAAGGAGAAGGTGAAGTCTGGAGGGTGAATCAGAAGAAGTAGAAGAAGGAGAAGGAGAAGGTGAAGTCTGGAGGATGAATCAGAAGAAGCAGAAGAAGGAGAATGTGAAGGTGAAGTCTGGAGCGTGAAGCAGAAGAAGACGAAGAAGGAGAAGGAGAAGGTGAAGTCTGGAGGGTGAATCAGAAGAAGCTGAAGAAGGAGAAGGAGAAGATGAAGCCTGGAGGGTGAATCAGAAGAAGTAGAAGAAGGAGAAGGAGAAGGTGAAGTCTGGAGGGTGAATCAGAAGCAGCAGAAGAAGGAGAAGTAGAAGTTGAAGTCAAGAGGGTGTATCAGAAGAAGTAGAAGAAGGAGAAGTTGAAGTCTGGAGGGTGAATCAGAAGAAGAAGAAGAAGGAGGAGGAGAAGGTGAAGTCTGGAGGGTGAATCAGAAGAAGCAGAAGGAGGAGAAGGAGAAGGTGAAGTCAGGAGGGTGAAGCAGAAGAAGCAGAAGAAGGAGAAGGAGAAGGTGAAGTCTGGAGGGTGAATCAGAAGAAGTAGAAGAAGGAGAAGCAGAAGGTGAAGTCAGGAGGGTGAATCAGAAGAAGCGGAAGAAGGAGAAGGAGAAGGTGAAGTCAGGAGAATGAAGCAGAAGAAGTAGAAGAAGGAGAAGGAGAAGGTGAAGTCTGGAGGCTGAATCAGAAGAAGCAGAAGAAGGAGAAGGAGAAGGTGAATGCTGGAGGGTGAATCAGAAGAAGTAGAAGAAGGAGAAGGAGAAGGTGAAGTCTGCAGGGTGAAGCAGCAGAAGCAGAAGAAGGAGAAGGAGAAGGTGAAGTCTGGAGGGTGAATCAGAAGCAGCAGAAGAAGGAGAAGGAAAAGGTGAAGTCAGGAGGGTGAAGCAGAAGAAGCAGAAGAAGGAGAAGGAGAAGGTGAAGTCAGGAGGGTGAATCAGCAGAAGCAGAAGAAGGAGAAGGAGAAGGTGAAGTCAGGAGCGTGAATCAAAAGAAGTAGAAGATGGAGAAGGAGAAGGTTAAGTCTGGAGGGTGAATCAGAAGAAGCAGAAGAAGGAGAAGGAGAAGGTGAAGTCAGGAGGGTGAATCAGAAGAAGCAGAAGAAGGAGAAGGAGAAGGTAAAGTCTGGAGGGTGAATCAGAAGAAGCAGAAGAAGGAGAAGGAGAAGGTGAAGTCTGGAGGGTGAAGCAGAAGAAGCGGAAGAAGGAGAAGGAGAAGGTCAAGTCTGGAGGGTGAATCAGAAGAAGCAGAAGAAGGAGAAGATGAAGCCTGGAGGGTGAATCAGAAGAAGCAGATGAAGGAGAAGGAGAAGGTGAAGTCAGGAGGGTGAATCAGAAGAAGTAGAAGAAGGAGAAGGAGAAGGTGAAGTCAGGAGGGTGAATCAGAAGAAGTAGAAGAAGGAGAAGGAGAAGGTGAAGTCTGGAGGGTGAATCAGAAGAAGCAGAAGAAGGAGAAGGAGAAGGTGAAGTCTGGAGGGTGAATCAGAGGAAGCAGAAGAAGGAGAAGGAGAAGGTGAAGTCTGGAGGGTGAATCAGAAGAAGTAGAAGAAGGAGTAGGAGAAGGTGAAGTCTGGAGGGTGAAGCAGAAGAAGCAGAATAAGGAGAAGGAGAAGGTGAAGTCTGGAGGGTGAATCAGAAGAAGTAGAAGAAGGAGAAGGAGAAGGTGAAGTCTGGAGGGTGAATCAGAAGAAGTAGAAGAAGGAGAAGGAGAAGGTGAAGTCTGGAGGGTGAATCAGAAGCAGCAGAAGAAGGAGAAGTAGAAGGTGAAGTCAAGAGGGTGTATCAGAAGAAGTAGAAGAAGGAGAAGTTGAAGTCTGGAGGGTGAATCAGAAGAAGTAGAAGAAGGAGGAGGAGAAGGTGAAGTCTGGAGGGTGAATCAGAAGAAGCAGAAGGAGGAGAAGGAGAAGGTGAAGTCAGGAGGGTGAAGCAGAAGAAGCAGATGAAGGAGTAGGAGAAGGTGAAGTCTGGAGGGTGAATCAGAAGAAGTAGAAGAAGGAGAAGCAGAAGGTGAAGTCAGGAGGGTGAATCACAAGAAGCAGAAGAAGGAGAAGAAGAAGGTGAAGTCAGGAGAATGAAGCAGAAGAAGTAGAAGAAGGAGAAGGAGAAGGTGAAGTCTGGAGGGTGAATCAGAAGAAGCAGAAGAAGGAGAAGGAGAAGGAGAAGTCTGGAGGGTGAATCAGAAGAAGTAGAAGAAGGAGAAGGAGAAGGTGAAGTCTGCAGGGTGAAACAGCAGAAGCAGAAGAAGGAGAAGGAGAAGGTGATGTCCAGAGGGTGAATCAGAAGCAGCAGAAGAAGGAGAAGGAGAAGGTGAAGTCAGGAGGGTGAAGCAGAAGGAGCAGAAGAAGGAGAAGGAGAAGGTGAAGTCAGGAGGGTGTATCAGCAGAAGCAGAAGAAGGAGAAGGAGAAGGTGAAGTCAGGAGGGTGAATCAAAAGAAGTAGAAGGAGAAGGAGAAGGTTAAGTCTGGAGGGTGAATCAGAAGAAGCAGAAGAAGGAGAAGGAGAAGGTGAAGTCAGGAGGGTGAATCAGAAGAAGCAGAAGAAGGAGAAGGAGAAGGTAAAGTCTGGAGGGTGAATCAGAAGAAGCAGAAGAAGGAGAAGGAGAAGGTGAAATCTGGAGGGTGAAGCAGAAGAAGCGGAAGAAGGAGAAGGAGAAGGTGAAGTCTGGAGGGTGAATCAGAAGAAGCAGAAGAAGAAGAAGGTGAAGCCTGGAGGGTGAATCAGAAGAAGCAGATGAAGGAGAAGGAGAAGGTGAAGTCAGGAGGGTGAATCAGAAGAAGTAGAAGAAGGAGAAGGAGAAGGTGAAGTCAGGAGGGTGAATCAGAAGAAGTAGAAGAAGGAGAAGGAGAAGGTGAAGTCTGGAGGGTGAATCAGAAGAAGCAGAAGAAGGAGAAGGAGAAGGTGAAGTCTGGAGGGTGAATCAGAGGAAGCAGAAGAAGGAGAAGGAGAAGGTGAAGTCTGGAGGGTGAATCAGAAGAAGTAGAAGAAGGAGAAGGAGAAGGTGAAGTGTGGAGGGTGAAGCAGAAGAAGCAGAATAAGGAGAAGTAGAAGGTGAAGTCTGGAGGGTGAATCAGAAGAAGCAGAAGAAGGAGAAGGAGAAGGTGAAGTCTGGAGGGTGAATCAGAAGAAGCAGAAGAAGGAGAAGGAGAAGGTGAAGTCAGGAGGGTGAATCAGACGAAGTAGAAGAAGGAGAAGGAGAAGCTGAAGTCTGGAGGGTGAATCAGAAGAAGCAGAAGAAGGAGAAGGAGACGGTGAAGTCTGGAGGGTGAATCAGAAGAAGTAGAAAAAGGAGAAGGAGAAGGTGAAGTCTGGAGGGTGAATCAGAAGAAGCAGAAGAAGGAGAAGGAGAAGGTGAAGTCAGGAGGGTGAATCAGAAGAAGCAGAAGAAGAAGGAGAAGGTGAAGTCTGGAGGGTGAATCAGAAGAAGCAGGAGAAGGAGAAGGAGAAGGTGAAGTCTGGAGGGTGAATCAGAAGAAGTAGAAGAAGGAGAAGGAGAAGATGAAGTCTGGAGGGTGAAGCAGAAGAAGCAGAAGAAGGAGAAGGAGAAGGTGAAGTCAGGAGGGTGAATCAGAAGAAGCAGAAGAAGGAGAAGGAGAAGGTGAAGTCAGGAGGGTGAAGCAGAAGAAGCAGAAGAAGGAGAAGGAGAAGGTGAAGTCTGGAGGGTGAATCAGAAGAAGCAGAAGAAGGAGAAGGAGAAGGTGAAGTCTGGAGGGTGAATCAGAAGAAGCAGAAGAAGGAGAAGGAGAAGGTGAAGTCTGGAGGGTGAATCAGAAGAAGCAAAAGAAGGAGAAGGAGAAGGTGAAGTTTGGAGGGTGAAGCAGAAGAAGCAGAAGAAGGAGAAGGAGAAGGTGAAGTCAGGAGTGTGAATCAGAAGAAGTAGAAGAAGGAGAAGGAGAAGGTGAAGTCAGGAGGGTGAATCAGAAGAAGTAGAAGAAGGAGAAGGAGAAGGTGAAGTCTGGAGGGTGAATCAGAAGAAGCAGAAGAAGGAGAAGGAGAAGCTGAAGTCAAGAGGGTGAATCAGAAGAAGTAGAAGAAGGAGAAGTTGAAGTCTGGAGGGTGAATCAGAAGAAGTAGAAGAAGGAGAAGGAGAAGGTGAAGTCTGGAGGGTGAATCAGAAGAAGCAGAAGGAGGAGAAGGAGAAGGTGAAGTCAGGAGGGTGAAGCAGAAGAAGCAGAAGAAGGAGAAGGAGAAGCTGAAGTCTGGAGGGTGAATCAGAAGAAGTAGAAGAAGGAGAAGGAGAAGGTGAAGTCAGGAGGGTGAATCAGAAGAAGTAGAAGAAGGAGAAGGAGAAGATGAAGTCTGGAGGGTGAAGCAGAAGAAGCAGAAGAAGGAGAAGGAGAAGGTGAAGTCAGGAGGGTGAATCAGAAGAAGCAGAAGAAGGAGAAGGAGAAGGTGAAGTCAGGAGGGTGAAGCAGAAGAAGCAGAAGAAGGAGAAGGAGAAGGTGACGTCTGGAGGGTGAATCAGAAGAAGCAGAAGAAGGAGAAGGAGAAGGTGAAGTCTGGAGGGTGAATCAGAAGAAGGAGAAGAAGGAGAAGGAGAAGGTGAAGTCTGGAGGGTGAATCAGAAGAAGCAAAAGAAGGAGAAGGAGAAGGTGAAGTTTGGAGGGTGAAGCAGAAGAAGCAGAAGAAGGAGAAGGAGAAGGTGAAGTCAGGAGTGTGAATCAGAAGAAGTAGAAGAAGGAGAAGGAGAAGGTGAAGTCAGGAGGGTAAATCAGAAGAAGTAGAAGAAGGAGAAGGAGAAGGTGAAGTCTGGAGGGTGAAGCAGAAGAAGCAGAAGAAGGAGAAGGTGAAGTCAGGAGGGTGAATCAGAAGAAGCAGAAGAAGGGCAAGGAGAAGGTGAAGTCTGGAGGGTGAATCAGAAGAAGTAGAAGAAGGAGAAGGAGAAGGTGAAGTCTGGAGGGTGAATCAGAAGAGGTAGAAGAAGGAGAAGGAGAAGGTGAAGTCTGGAGGGTGAAGCAGAAGAAGTAGAAGAAGGAGAAGGAGAAGGTGAAGTCTGGAGGGTGAATCAGAAGAAGCAGAAGAAGGAGAATGAGAAGGTGAAGTCTGGAGGGTGAAGCAGAGGAAGCCGAAGAAGGAGAAGGAGAAGGTGAAGTCTGGAGGGTGAATCAGAAGAAGCTATAGAAGGAGAAGGAGAAGGTGAAGTCTGGAGGGTGAATCAGAAGAAGTAGAAGAAGGAGAAGGAGAAGCTGAAGTCTGGAGGGTGAATCAGAAGAAGCAGAAGAAGGAGAAGGAGAAGCTGAATTCAAGAGGGTGAATCAGAAGAAGTAGAAGAAGGAGAAGTTGAAGTCTGGAGGGTGAATCAGAAGAAGTAGAAGAAGGAGAAGGAGAAGGTGAAGTCTGGAGGGTGAATCAGAAGAAGCAGAAGGAGGAGAAGGAGAAGGTGAAGTCAGGAGGGTGAAGCAGAAGAAGCAGAAGGAGAAGGAGAAGCTGAAGTCTGGAGGGTGAATCAGAGGAAGGAGAAGAAGGAGAAGGAGAAGGTGAAGTCAGGAGGGTGAATCAGAAGAAGCGGAAGAAGGAGAAGGAGAAGGTGAAGTCAGGAGATTGAAGCAGAAGAAGTAGAAGAAGGAGAAGGAGAAGGTGAAGTCTGGAGGGTGAATCAGAAGAAGCAGGAGAAGGAGAAGGTGAAGTATGGAGGGTGAATCAGAAGAAGTAGAAGAAGGAGAAGGAGAAGGTGAAGTCTGCAGGGTGAAGCCGCAGAAGCAGAAGAAGGAGAAGGAGAAGGTGAAGTCTGGAGGGTGAATCAGAAGAAGCAGAAGAAGGAGAAGGAGAAGGTGAAGTCAGGAGGGTGAATCAGAAGAAGCAGAAGAAGGAGAAGGAGAAGGTGAAGTCTGGAGGGTGAATCAGAAGCAGCAGAAGAAGGAGAAGGAGAAGGTGAAGTCAGGAGGGTGAAGCAGAAGAAGCAGAAAAAGGAGAAGGAGAAGGTGAAGTCAGGAGGGTGAATCAGCAGAAGCAGAAGAAGGAGAAGGAGAAGGTGAAGTCAGGAGGGTGAATCAGAAGAAGTAGAAGAAGGCGAAGGAGAAGGTTAAGTCTGGAGGGTGAATCAGAAGAAGCAGAAGAAGGAGAAGGAGAAGGTGAAGTCAGGAGGGTGAATCAGAAGAAGCAGAAGAAGGAGAAGGAGAAGGTAAAGTCTGGAGGGTGAATCAGAAGAAGCAGAAGAAGGAGAAGGGGAGGGTGAAGTCTGGAGGGTGAAGCAGAAGAAGCGGAAGAAGGAGAAGGAGAAGGTGAAGTCTGGAGGGTGAATCAGAAGAAGCAGAAGAAGAAGAAGGAGAAGGTGAGGCCTGGAGGGTGAATCAGAAGAAGCAGATGAAGGAGAAGGAGAAGGTGAAGTCAGGAGTGTGAATCAGAAGAAGTAGAAGAAGGAGAAGGAGAAGGTGAAGTCAGGAGGGTGAATCAGAAGAAGTAGAAGAAGGAGAAGGAGAAGGAGAAGTCTGGAGGGTGAATCAGAAGAAGCAGAAGAAGGAGAAGGAGAAGGTGAAGTCTGGAGGGTGAATCAGAAGAAGCAGAAGAAGGAGAAGGAGAAGGTGAAGTCTGGAGGGTGAATCAGAAGAAGCAGAAGAAGGAGAAGGAGAAGGTGAAGTCTGGAGGGTGAAGCAGAAGAAGCAGAAGAAGGAGAAGGAGAAGGTGATGTCAGGAGGGTGAATCAGAAGAAGCAGAAGAAGGAGAAGGAGAAGGTGAAGTCTGGAGGGTGAATCAGAAGAAGTAGAAGAAGGAGAAGGAGAAGGTGAAGTCTGGAGGGTGAATCAGAAGAGGTAGAAGAAGGAGAAGGAGAAGGTGAAGTCTGGAGGGTGAAGCAGAAGAAGTAGAAGAAGGAGAAGGAGAAGGTGAAGTCTGGAGGGTGAGTCAGAAGAAGCAGAAGAAGGAGAATGAGAAGGTGAAGTCTGGAGGGTGAAGCAGAGGAAGCCGAAGAAGGAGAAGGAGACGGTGAAGTCTGGAGGGTGAATCAGAAGAAGCTATAGAAGGAGAAGGAGAAGGTGAAGTCTGGAGGGTGAATCAGAAGAAGTAGAAGAAGTAGAAGGAGAAGCTGAAGTCTGGAGGGTGAATCAGAAGAAGCAGAAGAAGGAGAAGGAGAAGCTGAAGTAAAGAGGGTGAATCAGAAGAAGTAGAAGAAGGAGAAGTTGAAGTCTGGAGGGTGAATCAGAAGAAGTAGAAGAAGGAGAAGGAGAAGGTGAAGTCTGGAGGGTGAATCAGAAGAAGCAGAAGGAGGAGAAGGCAAGGTGAAGTCAGGAGGGTGAAGCAGAAGAAGCAGAAGAAGGAGAAGGAGAAGCTGAAGTCTGGAGGGTGAATCAGAAGAAGTAGAAGAAGGAGAAGGAGAAGGTGAAGTCAGGAGGGTGAATCAGAAGAAGTGGAAGAAGGAGAAGGAGAAGATGAAGTCTGGAGGGTGAAGCAGAAGAAGCAGAAGAAGGAGAAGGAGAAGGTGAAGTCAGGAGGGTGAATCAGAAGAAGCAGAAGAAGGAGAAGGAGAAGGTGAAGTCAGGAGGGTGAAGCAGAAGAAGCAGAAGAAGGAGAACGAGAAGGTGACGTCTGGAGGGTGAATCAGAAGAAGCAGAAGAAGGAGAAGGAGAAGATGAAGTCTGGAGGGTGAATCAGAAGAAGCAGAAGAAGGAGAAGGAGAAGGTGAAGTCTGGAGGGTGAATCAGAAGAAGCAAAAGAAGGAGAAGGAGAAGGTGAAGTTTGGAGGGTGAAGCAGAAGAAGCAGAAGAAGGAGAAGGAGAAGGTGAAGTCAGGAGTGTGAATCAGAAGAAGTAGAAGAAGGAGAAGGAGAAGGTGAAGTCAGGAGGGTAAATCAGAAGAAGTAGAAGAAGGAGAAGGAGAAGGTGAAGTCTGGAGGGTGAAGCAGAAGAAGCAGAAGAAGGAGAAGGTGAAGTCAGGAGGGTGAATCAGAAGAAGCAGAAGAAGGAGAAGGAGAAGGTGAAGTCTGGAGGGTGAATCAGAAGAAGTAGAAGAAGGAGAAGGAGAAGGTGAAGTCTGGAGGGTGAATCAGAAGAGGTAGAAGAAGGAGAAGGAGAAGGTGAAGTCTGGAGGGTGAAGCAGAAGAAGTAGAAGAAGGAGAAGGAGAAGGTGAAGTCTGGAGGGTGAATCAGAAGAAGCAGAAGAAGGAGAATGAGAAGGTGAAGTCTGGAGGGTGAAGCAGAGGAAGCCGAAGAAGGAGAAGGAGAAGGTGAAGTCTGGAGGGTGAATCAGAAGAAGCTATAGAAGGAGAAGGAGAAGGTGAAGTCTGGAGGGTGAATCAGAAGAAGTAGAAGAAGGAGAAGGAGAAGCTGAAGTCTGGAGGGTGAATCAGAAGAAGCAGAAGAAGGAGAAGGAGAAGCTGAATTCAAGAGGGTGAATCAGAAGAAGTAGAAGAAGGAGAAGTTGAAGTCTGGAGGGTGAATCAGAAGAAGTAGAAGAAGGAGAAGGAGAAGGTGAAGTCTGGAGGGTGAATCAGAAGAAGCAGAAGGAGGAGAAGGAGAAGGTGAAGTCAGGAGGGTGAAGCAGAAGAAGCAGAAGGAGAAGGAGAAGCTGAAGTCTGGAGGGTGAATCAGCGGAAGTAGAAGAAGGAGAAGGAGAAGGTGAAGTCAGGAGGGTGAATCAGAAGAAGCGGAAGAAGGAGAAGGAGAAGGTGAAGTCAGGAGATTGAAGCAGAAGAAGTAGAAGAAGGAGAAGGAGAAGGTGAAGTCTGGAGGGTGAATCAGAAGAAGCAGAAGAAGGAGAAGGAGAAGGTGAAGTATGGAGGGTGAATCAGAAGAAGTAGAAGAAGGAGAAGGAGAAGGTGAAGTCTGCAGGGTGAAGCCGCAGAAGCAGAAGAAGGAGAAGGAGAAGGTGAAGTCTGGAGGGTGAATCAGAAGAAGCAGAAGAAGGAGAAGGAGAAGGTGAAGTCAGGAGGGTGAATCAGAAGAAGCAGAAGAAGGAGAAGGAGAAGGTGAAGTCTGGAGGGTGAATCAGAAGCAGCAGAAGAAGGAGAAGGAGAAGGTGAAGTCAGGAGGGTGAAGCAGAAGAAGCAGAAAAAGGAGAAGGAGAAGGTGAAGTCAGGAGGGTGAATCAGCAGAAGCAGAAGAAGGAGAAGGAGAAGGTGAAGTCAGGAGGGTGAATCAGAAGAAGTAGAAGAAGGCGAAGGAGAAGGTTAAGTCTGGAGGGTGAATCAGAAGAAGCAGAAGAAGGAGAAGGAGAAGGTGAAGTCAGGAGGGTGAATCAGAAGAAGCAGAAGAAGGAGAAGGAGAAGGTAAAGTCTGGAGGGTGAATCAGAAGAAGCAGAAGAAGGAGAAGGGGAGGGTGAAGTCTGGAGGGTGAAGCAGAAGAAGCGGAAGAAGGAGAAGGAGAAGGTGAAGTCTGGAGGGTGAATCAGAAGAAGCAGAAGAAGAAGAAGGAGAAGGTGAGGCCTGGAGGGTGAATCAGAAGAAGCAGATGAAGGAGAAGGAGAAGGTGAAGTCAGGAGTGTGAATCAGAAGAAGTAGAAGAAGGAGAAGGAGAAGGTGAAGTCAGGAGGGTGAATCAGAAGAAGTAGAAGAAGGAGAAGGAGAAGGAGAAGTCTGGAGGGTGAATCAGAAGAAGCAGAAGAAGGAGAAGGAGAAGGTGAAGTCTGGAGGGTGAATCAGAAGAAGCAGAAGAAGGAGAAGGAGAAGGTGAAGTCTGGAGGGTGAATCAGAAGAAGCAGAAGAAGGAGAAGGAGAAGGTGAAGTCTGGAGGGTGAAGCAGAAGAAGCAGAAGAAGGAGAAGGAGAAGGTGATGTCAGGAGGGTGAATCAGAAGAAGCAGAAGAAGGAGAAGGAGAAGGTGAAGTCTGGAGGGTGAATCAGAAGAAGTAGAAGAAGGAGAAGGAGAAGGTGAAGTCTGGAGGGTGAATCAGAAGAGGTAGAAGAAGGAGAAGGAGAAGGTGAAGTCTGGAGGGTGAAGCAGAAGAAGTAGAAGAAGGAGAAGGAGAAGGTGAAGTCTGGAGGGTGAATCAGAAGAAGCAGAAGAAGGAGAATGAGAAGGTGAAGTCTGGAGGGTGAAGCAGAGGAAGCCGAAGAAGGAGAAGGAGAAGGTGAAGTCTGGAGGGTGAATCAGAAGAAGCTATAGAAGGAGAAGGAGAAGGTGAAGTCTGGAGGGTGAATCAGAAGAAGTAGAAGAAGGAGAAGGAGAAGCTGAAGTCTGGAGGGTGAATCAGAAGAAGCAGAAGAAGGAGAAGGAGAAGCTGAAGTCAAGAGGGTGAATCAGAAGAAGTAGAAGAAGGAGAAGTTGAAGTCTGGAGGGTGAATCAGAAGAAGTAGAAGAAGGAGAAGGAGAAGGTGAAGTCTGGAGGGTGAATCAGAAGAAGCAGAAGGAGGAGAAGGAGAAGGTGAAGTCAGGAGGGTGAAGCAGAAGAAGCAGAAGAAGGAGAAGGAGAAGCTGAAGTCTGGAGGGTGAATCAGAAGAAGTAGAAGAAGGAGAAGGAGAAGGTGAAGTCAGGAGGGTGAATCAGAAGAAGTGGAAGAAGGAGAAGGAGAAGATGAAGTCTGGAGGGTGAAGCAGAAGAAGCAGAAGAAGGAGAAGGAGAAGGTGAAGTCAGGAGGGTGAATCAGAAGAAGCAGAAGAAGGAGAAGGAGAAGGTGAAGTCAGGAGGGTGAAGCAGAAGAATCAGAAGAAGGAGAACGAGAAGGTGACGTCTGGAGGGTGAATCAGAAGAAGCAGAAGAAGGAGAAGGAGAAGGTGAAGTCTGGAGGGTGAATCAGAAGAAGCAGAAGAAGGAGAAGGAGAAGGTGAAGTCTGGAGGGTGAATCAGAAGAAGCAAAAGAAGGAGAAGGAGAAGGTGAAGTTTGGAGGGTGAAGCAGAAGAAGCAGAAGAAGGAGAAGGAGAAGGTGAAGTCAGGAGTGTGAATCAGAAGAAGTAGAAGAAGGAGAAGGAGAAGGTGAAGTCAGGAGGGTGAATCAGAAGAAGTAGAAGAAGGAGAAGGAGAAGATGAAGTCTGGAGGGTGAATCAGAAGAAGCAGAAGAAGGAGAAGGAGAAGGTGAAGTCTGGAGGGTGAATCAGAAGAAGCAGAAGAAGGAGAAGGAGAAGGTGAAGTCTGGAGGGTGAATCAGAAGAAGCAGAAGAAGGAGAAGGAGAAGGTGAAGTCTGGAGGGTGAAGCAGAAGAAGCAGAAAAAGGAGAAGGTGAAGTCAGGAGGGTGAATCAGAAGAAGCAGAAGAAGGAGAAGGAGAAGGTGAAGTCTGGAGGGTGAATCAGAAGAAGTAGAAGAAGGAGAAGGAGAAGGTGAAGTCTGGAGGGTGAATCAGAAGAGGTAGAAGAAGGAGAAGGAGAAGGTGAAGTCTGGAGGGTGAAGCAGAAGAAGTAGAAGAAGGAGAAGGAGAAGGTGAAGTCTGGAGGGTGAATCAGAAGAAGCAGAAGAAGGAGAATGAGAAGGTGAAGTCTGGAGGGTGAAGCAGAGGAAGCCGAAGAAGGAGAAGGAGAAGGTGAAGTCTGGAGGGTGAATCAGAAGAAGCTATAGAAGGAGAAGGAGAAGGTGAAGTCTGGAGGGTGAATCAGAAGAAGTAGAAGAAGGAGAAGGAGAAGCTGAAGTCTGGAGGGTGAATCAGAAGAAGCAGAAGAAGGAGAAGGAGAAGCTGAAGTCAAGAGGGTGAATCAGAAGAAGTAGAAGAAGGAGAAGTTGAAGTCTGGAGGGTGAATCAGAAGAAGTAGAAGAAGGAGAAGGAGAAGGTGAAGTCTGGAGGGTGAATCAGAAGAAGCAGAAGGAGGAGAAGGAGAAGGTGAAGTCAGGAGGGTGAAGCAGAAGAAGCAGAAGGAGAAGGAGAAGCTGAAGTCTGGAGGGTGAATCAGAAGAAGTAGAAGAAGGAGAAGGAGAAGGTAAAGTCTGGGGGGTGAATCAGAAGAAGCAGAAGAAGGAGAAGGAGAGGGTGAAGTCTGGAGGGTGAAGCAGAAGAAGCGGAAGAAGGAGAAGGAGAAGGTGAAGTCTGGAGGGTGAATCAGAAGAAGCAGAAGAAGGAGAAGGAGAAGGTGAAGTATGGAGGGTGAATCAGAAGAAGTAGAAGAAGGAGAAGGAGAAGGTGAAGTCTGCAGGGTGAAGCCGCAGAAGCAGAAGAAGGAGAAGGAGAAGGTGAAGTCTGGAGGGTGAATCAGAAGAAGCAGAAGAAGGAGAAGGAGAAGGTGAAGTCAGGAGGGTGAATCAGAAGAAGCAGAAGAAGGAGAAGGAGAAGGTGAAGTCTGGAGGGTGAATCAGAAGCAGCAGAAGAAGGAGAAGGAGAAGGTGAAGTCAGGAGGGTGAAGCAGAAGAAGCAGAAAAAGGAGAAGGAGCAGGTGAAGTCAGGAGGGTGAATCAGCAGAAGCAGAAGAAGGAGAAGGAGAAGGTGAAGTCAGGAGGGTGAATCAGAAGAAGTAGAAGAAGGCGAAGGAGAAGGTTAAGTCTGGAGGGTGAATCAGAAGAAGCAGAAGAAGGAGAAGGAGAAGGTGAAGTCAGGAGGGTGAATCAGAAGAAGCAGAAGAAGGAGAAGGAGAAGGTAAAGTCTGGGGGGTGAATCAGAAGAAGCAGAAGAAGGAGAAGGAGAGGGTGAAGTCTGGAGGGTGAAGCAGAAGAAGCGGAAGAAGGAGAAGGAGAAGGTGAAGTCTGGAGGGTGAATCAGAAGAAGCAGAAGAAGAAGAAGGAGAAGGTGAGGCCTGGAGGGTGAATCAGAAGAAGCAGATGAAGGAGAAGGAGAAGGTGAAGTCAGGAGTGTGAATCAGAAGAAGTAGAAGAAGGAGAAGGAGAAGGTGAAGTCAGGAGGGTGAATCAGAAGAAGTAGAAGAAGGAGAAGGAGAAGGTGAAGTCTGGAGGGTGAATCAGAAGAAGCAGAAGAAGGAGAAGGAGAAGGTGAAGTCTGGAGGGTGAATCAGAAGAAGCAGAAGAAGGAGAAGGAGAAGGTGAAGTCTGGAGGGTGAATCAGAAGAAGTAGAAAAAGGAGAAGGAGAAGGTGAAGTCTGGAGGGTGAAGCAGAAGAAGCAGAATAAGGAGAAGGAGAAGGTGAAGTCTGGAGGGTGAATCAGAAGAAGTAGAAGAAGGAGAAGGAGAAGGTGAAGTCTGGAGGGTGAAGCAGAAGAAGCAGAAGAAGGAGAAAGAGAAGGTGAAGTCTGGAGGGTGAATCAGAAGAAGCAGAAGAAGGAGAAGGAGAAGGTGAAGTCTGGAGGGTGAATCAGAAGAAGTAGAAGAAGGAGAAGGAGAAGGTGTAGTCTGGAGGGTGAATCAGAAGAAGTAGACGAAGGAGAAGGAGAAGGTGAAGTCTGGAGGGTGAATCAGAAGAAGCAGAAGAAGGAGAAGGAGAAGGTGAAGTCAGGAGGGTGAATCAGAAGAAGCAGAAGAAGAAGGAGAAGGTGAAGTCTGGAGGGTGAATCAGAAGAAGCAGGAGAAGGAGAAGGAGAAGGTGAAGTCTGGAGGGTGAAACAGAAGAAGTAGAAGAAGGAGAAGGAGATGATGAAGTCTGGAGGGTGAAGCAGAAGAAGCAGAAGAAGGAGAAGGAGAAGGTGAAGTCAGGAGGGTGAATCAGAAGAAGCAGAAGAAGGAGAAGGAGAAGGTGAAGTCAGGAGGGTGAAGCAGAAGAAGCAGAAGAAGGAGAAGGAGAAGGTGAAGTCTGGAGGGTGAATCAGAAGAAGCAGAAGAAGGAGAAGGAGAAGGTGAAGTCTGGAGGGTGAATCAGAAGAAGCAGAAGAAGGAGAAGGAGAAGGTGAAGTCAGGAGGGTGAATCAGAAGAAGCAGAAGAAGGAGAAGGAGAAGGTGAAGTCAGGAGGGTGAATCAGAAGAAGTAGAAGAAGGAGAAGGAGAAGGTGAAGTCAGGACGGTGAATCAGAAGAAGTAGAAGAAGGTGAAGGAGAAGGTGAAGTCTGGAGGGTGAATCAGAAGAAGCAGAAGAAGGAGATGGAGAAGGTGAAGTCAGGAGGGTGAATCAGAAGAAGTAGAAGAAGGAGAAGGAGAAGGTGGAGTCAGGAGGGTGAATCAGAAGAAGCAGAAGAAGGAGAAGGAGAAGATGAAGTCTGGAGGGTGAATCAGAAGAAGTAGAAGAAGGAGAAGGAGAAGGTGAAGTCTGGAGGGTGAATCAGAAGAAGCAGAAGAAGGAGAAGGAGAAGGTGAAGTCTGGAGGGTGTATCAGAAGAAGTAGAAGAAGGAGAAGGAGAAAGTGAAGTCAGGAGGGTGAATCAGAAGAAGCAGAAGAAGGAGAAGGAGAAGGTGAAGTCTGGATGGTGAATAAGAAGTAGAAGAAGAAGGAGAAGGAGAAGGTGAAGTCAGGAGGGTGAATCAGAAGAAGCAGAAGAAGGAGAAGGAGAAGGTGAAGTCTGGAGGGTGAATCAGAAGAAGCAGAAGAAGGAGAAGGAGAAGGTGAAGTCTGGAGGGTGAATCAGAAGAAGTAGAAGAAGGAGCAGGAGAAGGTGAAGTCTGGAGGGTGAATCAGAAGAGGTAGAAGAAGGAGAAGGAGAAGGTGAAGTCTGGAGGGTGAATCAGAAGAAGCAGAAGAAGGAGAAGGAGAAGGTGAAGTCAGGAGGGTGAATCAGAAGAAGCAGAAGAAAGAGAAGGAGAAGGTGAAGTCTGGAGGGTGAATCAGAAGAAGCAGAAGAAGGAGAAGGAGAAGCTGAAGTCTGGAGGGTGAATCAGAAGAAGTAGAAGAAGGAGAAGGAGAAGGTGAAGTCAGGAGGGTGAATCAGAAGAAGTAGAAGAAGGAGAAGGAGAAGATGAAGTCTGGAGGGTGAATCAGAAGAAGTAGAAGAAGGAGAAGGAGAAGGTGAAGTCTGGAGGGTGAATCAGAAGAAGCAGAAGGAGGAGAAGGAGAAGGTGAAGTCAGGAGGGTGAAGCAGAAGAAGCAGAAGAAGGAGAAGGAGAAGCTGAAGTCTGGAGGGTGAATCAGAAGAAGTAGAAGAAGGAGAAGGAGAAGGTGAAGTCAGGAGGGTGAATCAGAAGAAGTAGAAGAAGGAGAAGGAGAAGATGAAGTCTGGAGGGTGAAGCAGAAGAAGCAGAAGAAGGAGAAGGAGAAGGTGAAGTCAGGAGGGTGAATCAGAAGAAGCAGAAGAAGGAGAAGGAGAAGGTGAAGTCAGGAGGGTGAAGCAGAAGAAGCAGAAGAAGGAGAAGGAGAAGGTGACGTCTGGAGGGTGAATCAGAAGAAGCAGAAGAAGGAGAAGGAGAAGGTGAAGTCTGGAGGGTGAATCAGAAGAAGCAGAAGAAGGAGAAGGAGAAGGTGAAGTCTGGAGGGTGAATCAGAAGAAGCAAAAGAAGGAGAAGGAGAAGGTGAAGTTTGGAGGGTGAAGCAGAAGAAGCAGAAGAAGGAGAAGGAGAAGGTGAAGTCAGGAGTGTGAATCAGAAGAAGTAGAAGAAGGAGAAGGAGAAGGTGAAGTCAGTAGGGTGAATCAGAAGAAGTAGAAGAAGGAGAAGGAGAAGGTTAAGTCTGGAGGGTGAATCAGAAGAAGCAGAAGAAGGAGAAGGAGAAGGTGAAGTCAGGAGGGTGAATCAGAAGAAGCAGAAGAAGGAGAAGGAGAAGGTAAAGTCTGGAGGGTGAATCAGAAGAAGCAGAAGAAGGAGAAGGAGAGGGTGAAGTCTGGAGGGTGAATCAGAAGAAGCAGATGAAGGAGAAGGAGAAGGTGAAGTCAGGAGTGTGAATCAGAAGAAGTAGAAGAAGGAGAAGGAGAAGGTGAAGTCAGGAGGGTGAAGCAGAAGAAGCAGAAAAAGGAGAAGGAGAAGGTGAAGTCAGGAGGGTGAATCAGCAGAAGCAGAAGAAGGAGAAGGAGAAGGTGAAGTCAGGAGGGTGAATCAGAAGAAGTAGAAGAAGGCGAAGGAGAAGGTTAAGTCTGGAGGGTGAATCAGAAGAAGCAGAAGAAGGAGAAGGAGAAGGTGAAGTCAGGAGGGTGAATCAGAAGAAGCAGAAGAAGGAGAAGGAGAAGGTAAAGTCTGGAGGGTGAATCAGAAGAAGCAGAAGAAGGAGAAGGAGAGGGTGAAGTCTGGAGGGTGAAGCAGAAGAAGCGGAAGAAGGAGAAGGAGAAGGTGAAGTCTGGAGGGTGAAGCAGAAGAAGCAGAAGAAGAAGAAGGAGAAGGTGAGGCCTGGAGGGTGAATCAGAAGAAGCAGATGAAGGAGAAGGAGAAGGTGAAGTCAGGAGTGTGAATCAGAAGAAGTAGAAGAAGGAGAAGGAGAAGGTGAAGTCAGGAGGGTGAATCAGAAGAAGTAGAAGAAGGAGAAGGAGAAGGTGAAGTCTGGAGGGTGAATCAGAAGAAGCAGAAGAAGGAGAAGGAGAAGGTGAAGTCTGGAGGGTGAATCAGAAGAAGCAGAAGAAGGAGAAGGAGAAGGTGAAGTCTGGAGGGTGAATCAGAAGAAGTAGAAAAAGGAGAAGGAGAAGGTGAAGTCTGGAGGGTGAAGCAGAAGAAGCAGAATAAGGAGAAGGAGAAGGTGAAGTCTGGAGGGTGAATCAGAAGAAGTAGAAGAAGGAGAAGGAGAAGGTGAAGTCTGGAGGGTGAAGCAGAAGAAGCAGAAGAAGGAGAAAGAGAAGGTGAAGTCTGGAGGGTGAATCAGAAGAAGCAGAAGAAGGAGAAGGAGAAGGTGAAGTCTGGAGGGTGAATCAGAAGAAGTAGAAGAAGGAGAAGGAGAAGGTGTAGTCTGGAGGGTGAATCAGAAGAAGTAGACGAAGGAGAAGGAGAAGGTGAAGTCTGGAGGGTGAATCAGAAGAAGCAGAAGAAGGAGAAGGAGAAGGTGAAGTCAGGAGGGTGAATCAGAAGAAGCAGAAGAAGAAGGAGAAGGTGAAGTCTGGAGGGTGAATCAGAAGAAGCAGGAGAAGGAGAAGGAGAAGGTGAAGTCTGGAGGGTGAATCAGAAGAAGTAGAAGAAGGAGAAGGAGAAGATGAAGTCTGGAGGGTGAAGCAGAAGAAGCAGAAGAAGGAGAAGGAGAAGGTGAAGTCAGGAGGGTGAATCAGAAGAAGCAGAAGAAGGAGAAGGAGAAGGTGAAGTCAGGAGGGTGAAGCAGAAGAAGCAGAAGAAGGAGAAGGAGAAGGTGAAGTCTGGAGGGTGAATCAGAAGAAGCAGAAGAAGGAGAAGGAGAAGGTGAAGTCTGGAGGGTGAATCAGAAGAAGCAGAAGAAGGAGAAGGAGAAGGTGAAGTCAGGAGGGTGAATCAGAAGAAGCAGAAGAAGGAGAAGGAGAAGGTGAAGTCAGGAGGGTGAATCAGAAGAAGTAGAAGAAGGAGAAGGAGAAGGTGAAGTCAGGACGGTGAATCAGAAGAAGTAGAAGAAGGTGAAGGAGAAGGTGAAGTCTGGAGGGTGAATCAGAAGAAGCAGAAGAAGGAGATGGAGAAGGTGAAGTCAGGAGGGTGAATCAGAAGAAGTAGAAGAAGGAGAAGGAGAAGGTGGAGTCAGGAGGGTGAATCAGAAGAAGCAGAAGAAGGAGAAGGAGAAGGTGAAGTCTGGAGGGTGAATCAGAAGAAGTAGAAGAAGGAGAAGGAGAAGGTGAAGTCTGGAGGGTGAATCAGAAGAAGCAGAAGAAGGAGAAGGAGAAGGTGAAGTCTGGAGGGTGTATCAGAAGAAGTAGAAGAAGGAGAAGGAGAAAGTGAAGTCAGGAGGGTGAATCAGAAGAAGCAGAAGAAGGAGAAGGAGAAGGTGAAGTCTGGATGGTGAATAAGAAGTAGAAGAAGAAGGAGAAGGAGAAGGTGAAGTCAGGAGGGTGAATCAGAAGAAGCAGAAGAAGGAGAAGGAGAAGGTGAAGTCTGGAGGGTGAATCAGAAGAAGCAGAAGAAGGAGAAGGAGAAGGTGAAGTCTGGAGGGTGAATCAGAAGAAGTAGAAGAAGGAGTAGGAGAAGGTGAAGTCTGGAGGGTGAATCAGAAGAGGTAGAAGAAGGAGAAGGAGAAGGTGAAGTCTGGAGGGTGAATCAGAAGAAGCAGAAGAAGGAGAAGGAGAAGGTGAAGTCAGGAGGGTGAATCAGAAGAAGCAGAAGAAAGAGAAGGAGAAGGTGAAGTCTGGAGGGTGAATCAGAAGAAGCAGAAGAAGGAGAAGGAGAAGGTGAAGTCTGGAGGGTGAAGCAGAAGAAGCAGAAGAAGGAGAAGGAGAAGTTGAAGTCTGGAGGGTGAATCAGAAGAAGCAGAAGAAGGAGAAGGAGAAGGTGAAGTCTGGAGGGTGAATCAGAAGAAGCAGAAGAAGGAGAAGGAGAAGGTGAAGTCAGGAGGGTGAATCAGAAGAACTAGAAGAAGGAGAAGGAGAAGGTGAAGTCAGGAGGGTGAATCAGAAGAAGTAAAGAAGGAGAAGGAGAAGGTGAAGTCTGGAGGGTGAATCAGAAGAAGCAGAAGAAGGAGAAGAAGAAAGTGAAGTCTGGAGGGTGAATCAGAGGAAGCAGAAGAAGGAGAAGGAGAAGGTGAAGTCTGGAGGGTGAATCTGAAGAAGCAGAAGAAGGAGAAGGAGAAGGTGAAGTTTGGAGGGTGAAGCAGAAGAAGCAGAAGAAGTAGAAGGAGAAGCTGAAGTCTGGAGGGTTTTCAGAAGAAGCAGAAGATGGAGAAGGAGAAGGTGAAGTCTGGAGGGTGAATCAGAAGAGGTAGAAGAAGGAGAAGGAGAAGGTGAAGTCTGGAGGGTGAATCAGAAGAAGCAGAAGAAGGAGAAGGAGAAGGTGAAGTCAGGAGGGTGAATCAGAAGAAGCAGAAGAAGGAGAAGGAGAAGGTGAAGTCTGGAGGGTGAATCAGAGGAAGCAGAAGAAGGAGAAGGAGAAGGTGAAGTCTGGAGGGTGAAGCAGAAGAAGCAGAAGAAGGAGAAGGAGAAGGTGAAGACTGGAGGGTGAATCAGAAGAAGTAGAAGAAGGAGAAGGAGAAGGTGAAGTCAGGAGGGTGAATCAGAAGAAGTAGAAGAAGGAGAAGGAGAAGGTGAAGTCTGGAGGGTGAATCAGAAGAAGCAGAAGAAGGAGAAGGAGAACGTGAAGTCTGGAGGGTGAATCAGAAGAAGCAGAAGAAGGAGAAGGAGAAGGTGAAGTCTGGAGGGTGAAACAGAAGAAGCAGAAGAAGGAGAAGGAGAAGGTGAAGTCTGGAGGGTGAAGCAGAAGAAGCAGAAGAAGGAGAAGGAGAAGGTGAAGTCTGGAGGGTGAATCAGAAGAAGCAGAAGAAGGAGAAGGAGAAGGTGAAGTCTGGAGGGTGAATCAGAAGAAGCAGAAGAAGGAGAAGCAGAAGGTGAAGTCAGGAGGGTGAATCAGAAGAAGTAGAAGAAGCAGAAGGAGAAGCTGAAGTCTGGAGGGTGAATCTGAAGAAGCAGACGAAGGAGAAGGAGAAGGTGAAGTCTGGAGGGTGAATCAGAAGAAGTAGAAAAAGGAGAAGGAGAAGGTGAAGTCTGGAGGTTGAATCAGAAGAAGCAGAAGAAGGAGAAGGAGAAGGTGAAGTCAGGAGGGTGAATCAGAAGAAGCAGAAGAAGGAGAAGGAGAAGGTGAAGTCTGGAGGGTGAATCAGAAGAAGCAGAAGAAGGAGAAGGAGAAGGTGAAGTCTGGAGGGTGAATCAGTAGAAGTAGAAGAAGGAGAAGGAGAAGGTGAAGTCACGAGGGTGAATCAGAAGAAGCAGAAGAAGGAGAAGGAGGAGGTGAAGTCTGGAGGGTGAATCAGAAGAAGTAGAAGAAGGAGAAGGAGAAGGTGAAGTCAGGAGGGTGAATCAGAAGAAGCAGAAGAAGGAGAAGGAGAAGGTGAAGCCTTTGGGTGAATCAGAAGAAGTAGAAGAAGGAGAAGGAGAAGGTGAAGTCTGGAGTGTGAATCAGAAGAAGTAGAAGAAGGAGAAGGAGAAGGTGAAGTCTGGAGGGTGAATCAGAAGAAGCAGAAGAAGGAGAAGGAGAAGGTGAAGTCAGGAGGGTGAATCAGAAGAAGTAGAAGAAGGTGAAGGAGAAGGTGAAGTCTGGAGGGTGAATCAGAAGAAGCAGAAGAAGGAGATGGAGAAGGTGAAGTCAGGAGGGTGAATCAGAAGAAGTAGAAGAATGAGAAGGAGAAGGAGGAGTCAGGAGGGTGAACCAGAAGAAGCAGAAGAAGGAGAAGGAGAAGGTGAAGTCACGAGGGTGAATCAGAAGAAGCAGAAGAAGGAGAAGGAGAAGGTGAAGCCTGGAGGGTGAATCAGAAGAAGTAGAAGAAGGAGAAGGAGAAGGTGAAGTCTGGAGGATGAATCAGAAGAAGCAGAAGAAGCAGAAGGAGAAGGTGAAGTCTGGAGGGTGAATCAGAAGAAGTAGAACAAGGAGAAGGAGAAGGTGAAGTCAGGAGGGTGAATCTGAAGAAGCAGAAGAAGGAGAAGGAGAAGGTGAAGTCTGGAGGGTGAATCAGAAGAAGTAGAAAAAGGAGAAGGAGAAGGTGAAGTCTGGAGGGTGAATCAGAAGAAGCAGAAGAAGGAGAAGGAGAAGGTGAAGTCAGGAGGGTGAATCAGAAGAAGCAGAAGAAGGAGAAGGAGAAGGTGAAGTCTGGAGGGTGAATCAGAAGAAGCAGAAGAAGCAGAAGGAGAAGGTGAAGTCTGGAGGGTGAATCAGAAGAAGTAGAACAAGGAGAAGGAGAAGGTGAAGTCAGGAGGGTGAATCTGAAGAAGCAGAAGAAGGAGAAGGAGAAGGTGAAGTCTGGAGGGTGAATCAGAAGAAGTAGAAAAAGGAGAAGGAGAAGGTGAAGTCTGGAGGGTGAATCAGAAGAAGCAGAAGAAGGAGAAGGAGAAGGTGAAGTCAGGAGGGTGAATCAGAAGAAGCAGAAGAAGGAGAAGGAGAAGGTGAAGTCTGGAGGGTGAATCAGAAGAAGCAGAAGAAGGAGAAGGAGAAGGTGAAGTCTGGAGGGTGAATCAGAAGAAGTAGAAGAAGGAGAAGGAGAAGGTGAAGTCACGAGGGTGAATCAGAAGAAGCAGAAGAAGGAGAAGGAGAAGGTGAAGTCTGGAGGGTGAATCAGAAGAAGTAGAAGAAGGAGAAGGAGAAGGTGAAGTCAGGAGGATGAATCAGAAGAAGCAGAAGAAGGAGAAGGAGAAGGTGAAGTCTGGAGGGTGAATCAGAAGAATTAGAAGAAGGAGAAGGAGAAGGTGAAGTATGGAGGGTGAATCAGAAGAAGCAGAAGAAGGAGAAGGAGAAGGTGAAGTCAGGAGGGTGAATCAGAAGAAGTAGAAGAAGGTGAAGGAGAAGGTGAAGTCTGGAGGGTGAATCAGAAGAAGCAGAAGAAGGAGATGGAGAAGGTGAAGTCAGGAGGGTGAATCAGAAGAAGTAGAAGAAGGAGAAGGAGAAGGTGGAGTCAGGAGGGTGAATCAGAAGAAGCAGAAGAAGGAGAAGGAGAAGGAGAAGGTGACGTCTGGAGGGTGAATCAGAAGAAGTAGAAGAAGCAGAAGGAGAAAGTGAAGTCAGGAGGGTGAATCAGAAGAAGCAGAAGAAGGAGAAGGAGAAGGTGAAGTCTGGATGGTGAATAAGAAGTAGAAGAAGAAGGAGAAGGAGAAGGTGAAGTCTGGAGGGTGAATCAGAAGAAGCAGAAGAAGGAGAAGGAGAAGGTGAAGTCTGGAGGGTGAAGCAGAAGAAGCAGAAGAAGGAGAAGGAGAAGGTGAAGTCTGCAGGGTGAATCAGAAGAAGCAGAAGAAGGAGAAGGAGAAGGTGAAGTCTGGAGGGTGTATCAGAAGAAGCAGAAGAAGGAGAAGCAGAAGGTGAAGTCAGGAGGGTGAATCAGAAGAAGTAGAAGAAGGAGAAGGAGAAGCTGAAGTCTGGAGGGTGAATCTGAAGAAGCAGAAGAAGGAGAAGGAGAAGGTGAAGTCTGGAGGGTGAATCAGAAGAAGTAGAAAAAGGAGAAGGAGAAGGTGAAGTCTGGAGGGTGAATCAGAAGAAGCAGAAGAAGGAGAAGGAGAAGGTGAAGTCAGGAGGGTGAATCAGAAGAAGCAGAAGAAGGAGAAGGAGAAGGTGAAGTCTGGAGGGTGAATCAGAAGAAGCAGAAGAAGGAGAAGGAGAAGGTGAAGTCTGGAGGGTGAATCAGAAGAACTAGAAGAAGGAGAAGGAGAAGGTGAAGTCACGAGGGTGAATCAGAAGAAGGAGAAGAAGGAGAAGGAGAAGGTGAAGTCTGGAGGGTGAATCAGAAGAAGTAGAAGAAGGAGAAGGAGAAGGTGAAGTCAGGAGGATGAATCAGAAGAAGCAGAAGAAGGAGAAGGAGAAGGTGAAGTTTGGAGGGTGAATCAGAAGAGGTAGAAGAAGGAGAAGGAGAAGGTGAAGTATGGAGGGTGAATCAGAAGAAGCAGAAGAAGGAGAAGGAGAAGGTGAAGTCAGGAGGGTGAATCAGAAGAAGTAGAAGAAGGTGAAGGAGAAGGTGAAGTCTGGAGGGTGAATTAGAAGAAGCAGAAGAAGGAGATGGAGAAGGTGAAGTCAGGAGGGTGAATCAGAAGAAGTAGAAGAAGGAGAAGGAGAAGGTGGAGTCAGGAGGGTGAATCAGAAGAAGCAGAAGAAGGAGAAGGAGAAGGTGAAGTCTGGAGGGTGAATCAGAAGAAGTAGAAGAAGGAGAAGGAGAAGGTGAAGTCTGGAGGGTGAATCAGAAGAAGCAGAAGTAGGAGAAGGAGAAGGTGAAGTCTGGAGGGTGAATCAGAAGAAGTAGAAGAAGGAGAAGGAGGAAGTGAAGTCAGGAGGGTGAATCAGAAGAAGCAGAAGAAGGAGAAGGAGAAGGTGAAGTCTGGATGGTGAATAAGAAGTAGAAGAAGAAGGAGAAGGAGAAGGTGAAGTCAGGAGGGTGAATCAGAAGAAGCAGAAGAAGGAGAAGGAGAAGGTGAAGTCTGGAGGGTGAAACAGAAGAAGCAGAAGAAGGAGAAGGAGAAGGTGAAGTCTGGAGGGTGAATCAGAAGAAGTAGAAGAAGGAGAAGGAGAAGGTGAACTCTGGAGGGTGAATCAGAAGAAGCAGAAGAAGGAGAAGGAGAAGGTGAAGTCAGGAGGGTGAATCAGAAGAAGCAGAAGAAGGAGAAGGAGAAGGTGAAGTCTGGAGGGTGAATCCGAAGAAGCAGAAGAAGGAGAAGGAGAAGGTGAAGTCTGGAGGGTGAAGCAGAAGAAGCAGAAGAAGGAGAAGGAGAAGGTGAAGTCTGGAGGGTTGAATCAGAAGAAGCAGAAGAAGGAGAAGGAGAAGGTGAAGTCAGGAGGGTGAATCAGAAGAAGTAGAAGAAGGAGAAGGAGAAGGTGAAGTCAGGAGGGTGAATCAGAAGAAGTAGAAGAAGGAGAAGGAGAAGGTGAAGTCTGGAGGGTGAATCAGAAGAAGCAGAAGAAGGAGAAGAAAAAGTGAAGTCTGGAGGGTGAATCAGAAGAAGCAGAAGAAGGAGAAGGAGAAGGTGAAGTCTGGAGGGTGAAGCAGAAGAAGCAGAAGAAGGAAAAGGAGAAGCTGAAGTCTGGAGGGTTTTTCAGAAGAAGCAGAAGAAGGAGAAGGAGAAGGTGAAGTCTGGAGGGTGAATCAGAAGAGGTAGAAGAAGGAGAAGGAGAAGGTGAAGTCTGGAGGGTGAATCAGAAGAAGCAGAAGAAGGAGAAGGAGAAGGTGAAGTCAGGAGGGTGAATCAGAAGAAGCAGAAGAAGGAGAAGGAGAAGGTGAAGTCTGGAGGGTGAATCAGAAGAAGCAGAAGAAGGAGAAGGAGAAGGTGAAGTCTGGAGGGTGAATCCGAAGAAGCAGAAGAAGGAGAAGGAGAAGGTGAAGTCTGGAGGGTGAAGCAGAAGAAGCAGAAGAAGGAGAAGGAGAAGTTGAAGTCTGGAGGGTGAATCAGAAGAAGCAGAAGAAGGAGAAGGAGAAGGTGAAGTCTGGAGGGTGAATCAGAAGAAGCAGAAGAAGGAGAAGGAGAAGGTGAAGTCAGGAGGGTGAATCAGAAGAAGTAGAAGAAGGAGAAGGAGAAGGTGAAGTCAGGAGGGTGAATCAGAAGAAGTAGAAGAAGGAGAAGGAGAAGGTGAAGTCTGGAGGGTGAATCAGAAGAAGCAGAAGAAGGAGAAGAAAAAGTGAAGTCTGGAGGGTGAATCAGAAGAAGCAGAAGAAGGAGAAGGAGAAGGTGAAGTCTGGAGGGTGAAGCAGAAGAAGCAGAAGAAAGAGAAGGAGAAGCTGAAGTCTGGAGGGTTTTTCAGAAGAAGCAGAAGAAGGAGAAGGTGAAGGTGAAGTCTGGAGGGTGAATCAGAAGAGGTAGAAGAAGGAGAAGGAGAAGGTGAAGTCTGGAGGGTGAATCAGAAGAAGCAGAAGAAGGAGAAGGAGAAGGTGAAGTCAGGAGGGTGAATCAGAAGAAGCAGAAGAAGGAGAAGGAGAAGGTGAAGTCTGGAGGGTGAATCAGAAGAAGCAGAAGAAGGAGAAGGAGAAGGTGAAGTCTGGAGTGTGAATCAGAAGAAGCAGAAGAAGGAGAAGGAGAAGGTGAAGTCAGGAGGGTGAATCAGAAGAAGTAGAAGAAGGAGAAGGAGAAGGTGAAGTCAGGAGGGTGAATCAGAAGAAGTAGAAGAAGGAGAAGGAGAAGGTGAAGTCTGGAGGGTGAATCAGAAGAAGCAGAAGAAGGAGAAGGAGAACGTGAAGTCTGGAGGGTGAATCAGAAGAAGCAGAAGAAGGAGAAGGAGAAGGTGAAGTCTGGAGGGTGAAACAGAAGAAGCAGAAGAAGGAGAAGGAGAAGGTGAAGTCTGGAGGGTGAATCAGAAGAAGCAGAAGAAGGAGAAGGAGAACGTGAAGTCTGGAGGGTGAATCAGAAGAAGCAGAAGAAGGAGAAGGAGAAGGTGAAGTATGGAGGGTGAATCAGAAGAAGCAGAAGAAGGAGAAGGAGAAGGTGAAGTCAGGAGGGTGAATCAGAAGAAGTAGAAGAAGGTGAAGGAGAAGGTGAAGTCTGGAGGGTGAATCAGAAGAAGCAGAAGAAGGAGATGGAGAAGGTGAAGTCAGGAGGGTGAATCAGAAGAAGTAGAAGAAGGAGAAGGAGAAGGTGGAGTCAGGAGGGTGAATCAGAAGAAGCAGAAGAAGGAGAAGGAGAAGGAGAAGGTGACGTCTGGAGGGTGAATCAGAAGAAGTAGAAGAAGCAGAAGGAGAAAGTGAAGTCAGGAGGGTGAATCAGAAGAAGCAGAAGAAGGAGAAGGAGAAGGTGAAGTCTGGATGGTGAATAAGAAGTAGAAGAAGAAGGAGAAGGAGAAGGTGAAGTCTGGAGGGTGAATCAGAAGAAGCAGAAGAAGGAGAAGGAGAAGGTGAAGTCTGGAGGGTGAAGCAGAAGAAGCAGAAGAAGGAGAAGGAGAAGGTGAAGTCTGCAGGGTGAATCAGAAGAAGCAGAAGAAGGAGAAGGAGAAGGTGAAGTCTGGAGGGTGTATCAGAAGAAGCAGAAGAAGGAGAAGCAGAAGGTGAAGTCAGGAGGGTGAAGCAGAAGAAGCAGAAGAAGGAGAAGGAGAAGTTGAAGTCTGGAGGGTGAATCAGAAGAAGCAGAAGAAGGAGAAGGAGAAGGTGAAGTCTGGAGGGTGAATCAGAAGAAGCAGAAGAAGGAGAAGGAGAAGGTGAAGTCAGGAGGGTGAATCAGAAGAAGTAGAAGAAGGAGAAGGAGAAGGTGAAGTCAGGAGGGTGAATCAGAAGAAGTAGAAGAAGGAGAAGGAGAAGGTGAAGTCTGGAGGGTGAATCAGAAGAAGCAGAAGAAGGAGAAGAAAAAGTGAAGTCTGGAGGGTGAATCAGAAGAAGCAGAAGAAGGAGAAGGAGAAGGTGAAGTCTGGAGGGTGAAGCAGAAGAAGCAGAAGAAGGAGAAGGAGAAGCTGAAGTCTGGAGGGTTTTTCAGAAGAAGCAGAAGAAGGAGAAGGTGAAGGTGAAGTCTGGAGGGTGAATCAGAAGAGGTAGAAGAAGGAGAAGGAGAAGGTGAAGTCTGGAGGGTGTATCAGAAGAAGCAGAAGAAGGAGAAGCAGAAGGTGAAGTCAGGAGGGTGAATCAGAAGAAGTAGAAGAAGGAGAAGGAGAAGCTGAAGTCTGGAGGGTGAATCTGAAGAAGCAGAAGAAGGAGAAGGAGAAGGTGAAGTCTGGAGGGTGAATCAGAAGAAGTAGAAAAAGGAGAAGGAGAAGGTGAAGTCTGGAGGGTGAATCAGAAGAAGCAGAAGAAGGAGAAGGAGAAGGTGAAGTCAGGAGGGTGAATCAGAAGAAGCAGAAGAAGGAGAAGGAGAAGGTGAAGTCTGGAGGGTGAATCAGAAGAAGCAGAAGAAGGAGAAGGAGAAGGTGAAGTCTGGAGGGTGAATCAGAAGAAGTAGAAGAAGGAGAAGGAGAAGGTGAAGTCACGAGGGTGAATCAGAAGAAGGAGAAGAAGGAGAAGGAGAAGGTGAAGTCTGGAGGGTGAATCAGAAGAAGTAGAAGAAGGAGAAGGAGAAGGTGAAGTCAGGAGGATGAATCAGAAGAAGCAGAAGAAGGAGAAGGAGAAGGTGAAGTTTGGAGGGTGAATCAGAAGAGGTAGAAGAAGGAGAAGGAGAAGGTGAAGTATGGAGGGTGAATCAGAAGAAGCAGAAGAAGGAGAAGGAGAAGGTGAAGTCAGGAGGGTGAATCAGAAGAAGTAGAAGAAGGTGAAGGAGAAGGTGAAGTCTGGAGGGTGAATCAGAAGAAGCAGAAGAAGGAGATGGAGAAGGTGAAGTCAGGAGGGTGAATCAGAAGAAGTAGAAGAAGGAGAAGGAGAAGGTGGAGTCAGGAGGGTGAATCAGAAGAAGCAGAAGAAGGAGAAGGAGAAGGTGAAGTCTGGAGGGTGAATCAGAAGAAGTAGAAGAAGGAGAAGGAGAAGGTGAAGTCTGGAGGGTGAATCAGAAGAAGCAGAAGTAGGAGAAGGAGAAGGTGAAGTCTGGAGGGTGAATCAGAAGAAGTAGAAGAAGGAGAAGGAGGAAGTGAAGTCAGGAGGGTGAATCAGAAGAAGCAGAAGAAGGAGAAGGAGAAGGTGAAGTCTGGATGGTGAATAAGAAGTAGAAGAAGAAGGAGAAGGAGAAGGTGAAGTCAGGAGGGTGAATCAGAAGAAGCAGAAGAAGGAGAAGGAGAAGGTGAAGTCTGGAGGGTGAAACAGAAGAAGCAGAAGAAGGAGAAGGAGAAGGTGAAGTCTGGAGGGTGAATCAGAAGAAGTAGAAGAAGGAGAAGGAGAAGGTGAACTCTGGAGGGTGAATCAGAAGAAGCAGAAGAAGGAGAAGGAGAAGGTGAAGTCAGGAGGGTGAATCAGAAGAAGCAGAAGAAGGAGAAGGAGAAGGTGAAGTCTGGAGGGTGAATCCGAAGAAGCAGAAGAAGGAGAAGGAGAAGGTGAAGTCTGGAGGGTGAAGCATAAGAAGCAGAAGAAGGAGAAGGAGAAGGTGAAGTCTGGAGGGTGAATCAGAAGAAGCAGAAGAAGGAGAAGGAGAAGGTGAAGTCTGGAGGGTGAATCAGAAGAAGCAGAAGAAGGAGAAGGAGAAGGTGAAGTCAGGAGGGTGAATCAGAAGAAGTAGAAGAAGGAGAAGGAGAAGGTGAAGTCAGGAGGGTGAATCAGAAGAAGTAGAAGAAGGAGAAGGAGAAGGTGAAGTCTGGAGGGTGAATCAGAAGAAGCAGAAGAAGGAGAAGAAAAAGTGAAGTCTGGAGGGTGAATCAGAAGAAGCAGAAGAAGGAGAAGGAGAAGGTGAAGTCTGGAGGGTGAAGCAGAAGAAGCAGAAGAAGGAAAAGGAGAAGCTGAAGTCTGGAGGGTTTTTCAGAAGAAGCAGAAGAAGGAGAAGGAGAAGGTGAAGTCTGGAGGGTGAATCAGAAGAGGTAGAAGAAGGAGAAGGAGAAGGTGAAGTCTGGAGGGTGAATCAGAAGAAGCAGAAGAAGGAGAAGGAGAAGGTGAAGTCAGGAGGGTGAATCAGAAGAAGCAGAAGAAGGAGAAGGAGAAGGTGAAGTCTGGAGGGTGAATCAGAAGAAGCAGAAGAAGGAGAAGGAGAAGGTGAAGTCTGGAGGGTGAATCCGAAGAAGCAGAAGAAGGAGAAGGAGAAGGTGAAGTCTGGAGGGTGAAGCAGAAGAAGCAGAAGAAGGAGAAGGAGAAGTTGAAGTCTGGAGGGTGAATCAGAAGAAGCAGAAGAAGGAGAAGGAGAAGGTGAAGTCTGGAGGGTGAATCAGAAGAAGCAGAAGAAGGAGAAGGAGAAGGTGAAGTCAGGAGGGTGAATCAGAAGAAGTAGAAGAAGGAGAAGGAGAAGGTGAAGTCAGGAGGGTGAATCAGAAGAAGTAGAAGAAGGAGAAGGAGAAGGTGAAGTCTGGAGGGTGAATCAGAAGAAGCAGAAGAAGGAGAAGAAAAAGTGAAGTCTGGAGGGTGAATCAGAAGAAGCAGAAGAAGGAGAAGGAGAAGGTGAAGTCTGGAGGGTGAAGCAGAAGAAGCAGAAGAAGGAGAAGGAGAAGCTGAAGTCTGGAGGGTTTTTCAGAAGAAGCAGAAGAAGGAGAAGGTGAAGGTGAAGTCTGGAGGGTGAATCAGAAGAGGTAGAAGAAGGAGAAGGAGAAGGTGAAGTCTGGAGGGTGAATCAGAAGAAGCAGAAGAAGGAGAAGGAGAAGGTGAAGTCAGGAGGGTGAATCAGAAGAAGCAGAAGAAGGAGAAGGAGAAGGTGAAGTCTGGAGGGTGAATCAGAAGAAGCAGAAGAAGGAGAAGGAGAAGGTGAAGTCTGGAGGGTGAAGCAGAAGAAGCAGAAGAAGGAGAAGGAGAAGGTGAAGTCTGGAGTGTGAATCAGAAGAAGCAGAAGAAGGAGAAGGAGAAGGTGAAGTCAGGAGGGTGAATCAGAAGAAGTAGAAGAAGGAGAAGGAGAAGGTGAAGTCAGGAGGGTGAATCAGAAGAAGTAGAAGAAGGAGAAGGAGAAGGTGAAGTCTGGAGGGTGAATCAGAAGAAGCAGAAGAAGGAGAAGGAGAACGTGAAGTCTGGAGGGTGAATCAGAAGAAGCAGAAGAAGGAGAAGGAGAAGGTGAAGTCTGGAGGGTGAAACAGAAGAAGCAGAAGAAGGAGAAGGAGAAGGTGAAGTCTGGAGGGTGAAGCAGAAGAAGCAGAAGAAGGAGAAGGAGAAGGTGAAGTCTGGAGGGTGAATCAGAAGAAGCAGAAGAAGGAGAAGGAGAAGGTGAAGTCTGGAGGGTGAATCAGAAGAAGCAGAAGAAGGAGAAGCAGAAGGTGAAGTCAGGAGGGTGAATCAGAAGAAGTAGAAGAAGGAGAAGGAGAAGCTGAAGTCTGGAGGGTGAATCTGAAGAAGCAGAAGAAGGAGAAGGAGAAGGTGAAGTCTGGAGGGTGAATCAGAAGAAGTAGAAAAAGGAGAAGGAGAAGGTGAAGTCTGGAGGTTGAATCAGAAGAAGCAGAAGAAGGAGAAGGAGAAGGTGAAGTCAGGAGGGTGAATCAGAAAAAGCAGAAGAAGGAGAAGGAGAAGGTGAAGTCTGGAGGGTGAATCAGAAGAAGCAGAAGAAGGAGAAGGAGAAGGTGAAGTCTGGAGGGTGAATCAGAAGAAGTAGAAGAAGGAGAAGGAGAAGGTGAAGTCACGAGGGTGAATCAGAAGAAGCAGAAGAAGGAGAAGGAGGAGGTGAAGTTTGGAGGGTGAATCAGAAGAAGTAGAAGAAGGAGAAGGAGAAGGTGAAGTCAGGAGGGTGAATCAGAAGAAGCAGAAGAAGAAGGAGAAGGAGAAGGTGAAGCCTTAGGGTGAATCAGAAGAAGCAGAAGAAGGAGAAGGAGAAGGTGAAGTCTGGAGTGTGAATCAGAAGAAGTAGAAGAAGGAGAAGGAGAAGGTGAAGTCCGGAGGGTGAATCAGAAGAAGCAGAAGAAGGAGAAGGAGAAGGTGAAGTCAGGAGGGTGAATCAGAAGAAGTAGAAGAAGGTGAAGGAGAAGGTGAAGTCTGGAGGGTGAATCAGAAGAAGCAGAAGAAGGAGATGGAGAAGGTGAAGTCAGGAGGGTGAATCAGAAGAAGTAGAAGAATGAGAAGGAGAAGGTGGAGTCAGGAGGGTGAACCAGAAGAAGCAGAAGAAGGAGAAGCAGAAGGTGAAGTCTGGAGGGTGAATCAGAAGAAGTAGAAGAAGGAGAAGGAGAAGGTGAAATCTGGAGTGTGAATCAGAAGAAGCAGAAGAAGGAGAAGGAGAAGGAGAAGGTGACGTCTGGAGGGTGAATCAGAAGAAGTAGAAGAAGGAGAAGGAGAAAGTGAAGTCAGGAGGGTGAATCAAAAGAAGCAGAAGAAGGAGAAGGAGAAGGTGAAGTCTGGATGGTGAATAAGAAGTAGAAGAAGAAGGAGAAGGAGAAGGTGAAGTCAGGAGGGCGAATCAGAAGAAGCAGAAGAAGGAGAAGGAGAAGGTGAAGTCTGGAGGGTGAATCAGAAGAAGCAGAAGAAGGAGAAGGAGAAGGTGAAGTCTGGAGGGTGAATCAGAAGAAGTAGAAGATGGAGTCGGAGAAGGTGAAGTCTGGAGGGTGAATCAGAAGAGGTAGGAGAAGGAGAAAGTGAAGTCTGGAGGGTGAAGCAGAAGAAGCAGAAGAAGGAGAAGGAGAAGGTGAAGTCAGGAGGGTGAATCAGAAGAAGCAGAAGAAGGAGAAGGAGAAGGTGAAGTCTGCAGGGTGAATCTGAAGAAGCAGAAGAAGGAGAAGGAGAAGGTGAAGTCTGGAGGGTGAAGCAGAAGAAGCAGAAGAAGGAGAAGGAGAAGGTGAAGTCTGGAGGGTGAATCAGAAGAAGCAGAAGAAGGAGAAGGAGAAGGTGAAGTCTGGAGGGTGAATCAGAAGAAGCAGAAGAAGGAGAAGGAGAAGGTGAAGTCAGGAGGGTGAATCAGAAGAAGTAGAAGAAGGAGAAGGAGAAGGTGAAGTCAGGAGGGTGAATCAGAAGAAGTAGAAGAAGGAGAAGGAGAAGGTGAAGTCTGGAGGGTGAATCAGAAGAAGCAGAAGAAGGAGAAGAAGGAAGTGAAGTCTGGAGGGTGAATCAGAAGAAGCAGAAGAAGGAGTAGGAGAAGGTGAAGTCTGGAGGGTGAATCAGAAGAAGCAGAAGAAGGAGAAGGAGAAGGTGAAGTCTGGAGGGTGAAGCAGATGAAGCAGAAGAAGGAGAAGGAGAAGCTGAAGTCTGGAGGGTTTTTCAGAAGAAGCAGAAGAAGGAGAAGGAGAAGGTGAAATCTGGAGGGTGAATCAGAAGAGGTAGAAGAAGGAGAAGGAGAAGGTGAAGTCTGGAGGGTGAATCAGAAGAAGCAGAAGAAGGAGAAGGAGAAGGTGAAGTCAGGAGGGCGAATCAGAAGAAGCAGAAGAAGGAGAAGGAGAAGGTGAAGTCTGGAGGGTGAATCAGAAGAAGCAGAAGAAGGAGAAGGAGAAGGTGAAGTCTGGAGGGTGAAGCAGAAGAAGCAGAAGAAGGAGAAGGAGAAGGTGAAGACCGGAGGGTGAATCAGAAGAAGCAGAAAAAGGAGAAGGAGAAGGTGAAGTCTGGAGGGTGAATCAGAAGAAGCAGAAGAAGGAGAAGGAGAAGGTGAAGTCAGGAGGGTGAATCAGAAGAAGCAGAAGAAGGAGAAGGAGAAGGTGAAGTCTGGAGGGTGAATCAGAAGAAGCAGAAGAAGGAGAAGGAGAAGGTGAAGTCTGGAGGGTGAAGCAGAAGAAGCAGAAGAAGGAGAAGGAGAAGGTGAAGACTGGAGGGTGAATCAGAAGAAGCAGAAGAAGGAGAAGGAGAAGGTGATGTCTGAGAGGGTGAATCAGAAGAAGCAGAAGAAGGAGAAGGAGAAGGTGAAGTCTGGAGGGTGAATCAGAAGAAGCAGAAGAAGGAGAAGGAGAAGGTGAAGTCTGGAGGGTGAAGCAGAAGAAGCAGAAGAAGGAGAAGGAGAAGGTGAAGTCTGGAGTGTGAATCAGAAGAAGCAGAAGAAGGAGAAGGAGAAGGTGAAGTCTGGAGGGTGAATCAGAAGAAGCAGAAGAAGGAGAAGCAGAAGGTGAAGTCAGGAGGGTGAATCAGAAGAAGTAGAAGAAGGAGAAGGAGAAGCTGAAGTCTGGAGGGTGAATCTGAAGAAGCAGAAGAAGGAGAAGGAGAAGGTGAAGTCTGGAGGGTGAATCAGAAGAAGGAGAACAAGGAGAAGGAGAAGGTGAAGACTGGAGGGTGAATCAGAAGAAGCAGAAGAAGGAGAAGGAGAAGGTGAAGTCACGAGGGTGAATCAGAAGAAGCAGAAGAAGGAGAAGGAGAAGGTGAAGCCTGGAGGGTGAATCAGAAGAAGTAGAAGAAGGAGAAGGAGAAGGTGAAGTCAGGAGGGTGAATCAGAAGAAGCAGAAGAAGGAGAAGGAGAAGGTGAAGCCTTTGGGTGAAGCAGAAGAAGCAGAAGAAGGAGAAGGAGAAGGTGAGGTCTGGAGGGTGAATCAGAAGAAGTAGAAGAAGGAGAAGGAGAAGGTGAAGTCTGGAGGCTGAATCAGAAGAAGCAGAAGAAGGAGAAGGAGAAGGTGAAGTCTGGAGGGTGTATCAGAAGAAGTAGAAGAAGGAGAAGGAGAAGCTGATGTCAGGAGGGTGAAGCAGAAGAAGCAGAAGAAGGAGAAGGAGAAGGTGAAGTCTGGAGGGTGAATCAGAAGAAGCAGAAGAAGTAGAAGGAGAAGGTGAAGTCTGGCGGGTGAATCAGAAGAAGCAGAAGAAGGAGAAGGAGAAGGTGAAGTCAGGAGGGTGAATCAGAAGAAGCAGAAGAAGGAAAAGGAGTTGGTGAAGTCAGGAGGGTGAATCAGAAGAAGTAGAAGAAGGAGAAGGAGAAGGTGAAGTCTGGAGGGTGAATCAGAAGAAGCAGAAGAAGGAGAAGGAGAGGGTGAAGTCTGGAGGGTGAATCAGAAGAATCAGAAGAAGGAGAAGGAGAAGGTGAAGTCTGGAGGGTGAATCAGAAGAAGCAGAAGAAGGAGAAGGAGAAGGTGAAGTCTGGAGGGTGAATCAGAAGAAGCAGAAGAAGGAGAAGGAGAAGGTGAAGTCAGGAGGGCGAATCAGAAGAAGCAGAAGAAGGAGAAGGAGAAGGTAAAGTCTGGAGGGTGAATCAGAAGAAGCAGAAGAAGGAGAAGGAGAAGGTGGAGTCTGGAGGGTGAATCAGAAGAAGTAGAAGAAGGAGTCGGAGAAGGTGAAGTCTGGAGGGTGAATCAGAAGAGGTAGAAAAGGAGAAGGAGAAGGTGAAGTTTGGAGGGTGAATCAGAAGAAGCAGAAGAAGGAGAAGGAGAAGGTGAAGTCAGGAGGCTGAATCAGAAGAAGCAGAAGAAGGAGAAGGAGAAGTTGAAGTCTGCAGGGTGAATCAGAAGAAGCAGAAGAAGGAGAAGGAGAAGGTGAAGTCTGGAGGGTGAAGCAGAAGAAGCAGAAGAAGGTGAAGGAGAAGGTGAAGTCTGGAGGGTGAATCAGAAGAAGCAGAAGAAGGAGAAGGAGAAGGTGAAGTCTGGAGGGTGAATCAGAAGAAGCAGAAGAAGGAGAAGGAGAAGATGAAGTCAGGAGGGTGAATGAGAAGAAGAAGAAGAAGGAGAAGGAGAAGGTGAAGTCAGGAGGGTGAATCAGAAGAAATAGAAGAAGGACAAGGAGAAGGTGAAGTCTGGAGGGTGAATCAGAAGAAGCAGAAGAAGGAGAAGAAGAAAGTGAAGTCTGGAGGGTGAATCAGAAGAAGCAGAAGAAGGAGAAGGAGAAGGTGAAGTCTGGAGGGTGAATCAGAAGAAGCAGAAGAAGGAGAAGGAGAAGGTGAAGTCAGGAGGGTGAATCAGAAGAAGCAGAAGAAGGAGAAGGAGAAGGTGAAGTCCGGAGGGTGAATGAGAAGAAGTAGAAGAAGGAGAAGGAGAAGGTGAAGTCAGGAGGGTGAATCAGAAGAAGTAGAAGAAGGAGAAGGAGAAGGTGAAGTCTGGAGGGTGAATCAGAAGAAGCAGAAGAAGGAGAAGAAGAAAGTGAAGTCTGGAGGGTGAATCAGAAGAAGCAGAAGAAGTAGAAGGAGAAGGTGAAGTCTGGCGGGTGAATCAGAAGAAGCAGAAAAAGGAGAAGGAGAAGGTGAAGTCAGGAGGGTGAATCAAAAGAAGCAGAAGAAGGAGAAGGAGTTGGTGAAGTCAGGAGGGTGAATCAGAAGAAGTAGAAGAAGGAGAAGGAGAAGGTGAAGTCTGGAGGGTGAATCAGAAGAAGCAGAAGAAGGAGAAGGAGAAGGTGAAGTCTGGAGGGTGAATCAGAAGAATCAGAAGAAGGAGAAGGAGAAGGTGAAGTCTGGAGGGTGAATCAGAAGAAGCAGAAGAAGGAGAAGGAGAAGGTGAAGTCTGGAGGGTGAATCAGAAGAAGCAGAAGAAGGAGAAGGAGAAGGTGAAGTCAGGAGGGCGAATCAGAAGAAGCAGAAGAAGGAGAAGGAGAAGGTGAAGTCTGGAGGGTTAATCAGAAGAAGCAGAAGAAGGAGAAGGAGAAGGTGAAGTCTGGAGGGTGAATCAGAAGAAGTAGAAGAAGGAGTCGGAGAAGGTGATGTCTGGAGGGTGAATCAGAAGAGGTAGAAAAGGAGAAGGAGAAGGTGAAGTCTGGAGGGAGAATCAGAAGAAGCAGAAGAAGGAGAAGGAGAAGGTGAAGTCAGGAGGGTGAATCAGAAGAAGCAGAAGAAGGAGAAGGAGAAGGTGAAGTCTGCAGGGTGAATCAGAAGAAGCAGAAGAAGGAGAAGGAGAAGGTGAAGTCTGGAGGGTGAAGCAGAAGAAGCAGAAGAAGGAGAAGGAGAAGGTGAAGTCTGGAGGGTGAATCAGAAGAAGCAGAAGAAGGAGAAGGAGAAGGTGAAGTCTGGAGGGTGAATCAGAAGAAGCAGAAGAAGGAGAAGGAGAAGGTGAAGTCAGGAGGGTGAATGAGAAGAAGTATAAGAAGGAGAAGGAGAAGGTGAAGTCAGGAGGGTGAATCAGAAGAAGTAGAAGAAGGAGAAGGAGAAGGTGAAGTCTGGAGGGTGAATCAGAAGAAGCAGAAGAAGGAGAAGAAGAAAGTGAAGTCTGGAGGGTGAATCAGAAGAAGCAGAAGAAGGAGAAGGAGAAGGTGAAGTCTGGAGGGTGAATCAGAAGAAGCAGAAGAAGGAGAAGGAGAAGGTGAAGTCTGGAGGGTGAAGCAGAAGAAGCAGAAGAAGGAGAAGGAGAAGCTGAAGTCTGGAGGGTTTTTCAGAAGAAGCAGAAGAAGGAGAAGGAGAAGGTGAAGTCTGGAGGGTGAATCAGAAGAGGTAGAAGAAGGAGAAGGAGAAGGTGAAGTCTGGAGGGTGAATCAGAAGAAGCAGAAGAAGGAGAAGGAGAAGGTGAAGTCAGGAGGGTGAATCAGAAGAAGCAGAAGAAGGAGAAGGAGAAGGTGAAGCCTGGAGGGTGAATCAGAAGAAGCAGAAGAAGGAGAAGGAGAAGGTGAAGTCTGGAGGGTGAAGCAGAAGAAGCAGAAGAAGGAGAAGGAGAAGGTGAAGACCGGAGGGTGAATCAGAAGAAGCAGAAAAAGGAGAAGGAGAAGGTGAAGTCTGGAGGGTGAATCAGAAGAAGCAGAAGAAGGAGAAGGAGAAGGTGAAGTCAGGAGGGTGAATCAGAAGAAGCAGAAGAAGGAGAAGGAGAAGGTGAAGTCTGGAGGGTGAAGCAGAAGAAGCAGAAGAAGGAGAAGGAGAAGGTGAAGACTGGAGGGTGAATCAGAAGAAGCAGAAGAAGGAGAAGGAGAAGGTGAAGTCTGAGAGGGTGAATCAGAAGAAGCAGAAGAAGGAGAAGGAGAAGGTGAAGTCTGGAGGGTGAATCAGAAGAAGCAGAAGAAGGAGAAGGAGAAGGTGAAGTCTGGAGGGTGAAGCAGAAGAAGCAGAAGAAGGAGAAGGAGAAGGTGAAGTCTGGAGGGTGAATCAGAAGAAGCAGAAGACGGAGAAGGAGAAGGTGAAGTCTGGAGGGTGAATCAGAAGAAGCAGAAGAAGGAGAAGCAGAAGGTGAAGTCAGGAGGGTGAATCAGAAGAAGTAGAAGAAGGAGAAGGAGAAGCTGAAGTCTGGAGGGTGAATCTGAAGAAGCAGAAGAAGGAGAAGGAGAAGGTGAAGTCTGGAGGGTGAATCAGAAGAAGGAGAACAAGGAGAAGGAGAAGGTGAAGACTGGAGGGTGAATCAGAAGAAGCAGAAGCAGGAGAAGGAGAAGGTGAAGTCACGAGGGTGAATCAGAAGAAGCAGAAGAAGGAGAAGGAGAAGGTGAAGCCTGGAGGGTGAATCAGAAGAAGTAGAAGAAGGAGAAGGAGAAGGTGAAGTCAGGAGGGTGAATCAGAAGAAGCAGAAGAAGGAGAAGGAGAAGGTGAAGCCTTTGGGTGAATCAGAAGAAGCAGAAGAAGGAGAAGGAGAAAGTGAAGTCTGGAGGGTGAATCAGAAGAAGTAGAAGAAGGAGAAGGAGAAGGTGAAGTCTGCAGGGTGAATCAGAAGAAGCAGAAGAAGGAGAAGGAGAAGGTGAAGTCTGGAGGGTGAATCAGAAGAAGTAGAAGAAGGAGAAGGAGAAGCTGAAGTCAGGAGGGTGGAGCAGAAGAAGCAGAAGAAGGAGAAGAAGAAGGTGAAGTCTGGAGGGTGAAACAGAAGAAGCAGAAGAAGTCGAAGGAGAAGGTAAAGTCTGGCGGGTGAATCAGAAGAAGCAGAAGAAGGAGAAGGAGAAGGTGAAGTCAGGAGGGTGAATCAGAAGAAGCAGAAGAAGGAGAAGGAGTTGGTGAAGCCAGGAGGGTGAATCAGAAGAAGTAGAAGAAGGAGAAGGAGAAGGTGAAGTCTGGAGGGTGAATCAGAAGAAGCCGAAGAAGGAGAAGGAGAAGGTGAAGTCTGGAGGGTGAATCAGAAGAATCAGAAGAAGGAGAAGGAGAAGGTGAAGTCTGGAGGGTGAATCAGAAGAAGCAGAAGAAGGAGAAGGAGAAGGTGAAGTCTGGAGGGTGAATCAGAAGAAGCAGAAGAAAGAGAAGGAGAAGGTGAATTCTGGAGGGTGAATCAGAAGAAGTAGAAGAAGGAGAAGGAGGCGGTGAAGTCTGGAGGGTGAATCAGAAGAAGCAGAAGAAGGGGAAGGAGAAGGTGAAGTCAGGAGGGTGAACCAGAAGAAGCAGAAGAATGAGAAGGAGAAGGTGAAGTCAGGAGGGTGAATCAGATGAAGTAGAAGAAGGAGAAGGAGAAGGTGAAGTCTGGACGTTGAATCAGGAGAAGCAGAAGAAGGAAAAGGAGAAGGTGAGGTCAGGAGGGTGAAGCAGAAGAAGGAGAAGGAGAAGGTGAAGTCAGGAGGGTGAATCAGCAGAAGCAGAAGAAGGAGAAGTAGAAGGTGAAGTCAGGAGAGTGAATCAGAAGAAGCAGAAGAAGGAGAAGGAGAAGGTGAAGTCTGGAGGGTGAATCAGAAGAAGCAGAAGAAGGAGAAGGAGAAGGTGAAGTCAGGAGGGTGAATCAGAAGAAGCAGACGAAGGAGAAGGAGAAGGTGAAGTCTGGAGGGTGAATCAGAAGAAGTAGAAGAAGGAGAAGGAGAAGGTGAAGTCTGGAGGGTGAATCAGAAGAAGTAGAAGAAGGAGAAGGAGAAGGTGAAGTCTGGAGGGTGAAGCAGAAGAAGTAGAAGAAGAAGGAGAAGGTGAAGTCTGGAGGGTAAATCAGAAGAAGCAGAAGAAGGAGAATGAGAAGGTGAAGTCTGGAGGGTGAATCAGAAGAAGCAGAAGAAGGAGAAGGAGAAGGTGAAGTCAGGAGGGTGAATCAGAAGAAGCAGAAGAAGGAGAAGGAGAAGGTGAAGTCAGGAGGGTGAATCAGCAGAAGCAGAAGAAGGAGAAGTAGAAGGTGAAGTCAGGAGGGTGAATCAGAAGAAGCAGAAGAAGGAGAAGGAGAAGGTGATGTCTGGAGGGTGAATCAGAAGAAGCAGAAGAAGGAGAAGGAGAAGGTGAAGTCAGGAGGGTGAATCAGAAGAAGCAGAAGAAGGAGAAGGAGAAGGTGAAGTCTGGAGGGTGAATCAGAAGAAGTAGAAGAAGGAGAAGGAGAAGTTGAAGTCTGGAGGGTGAATCAGAAGAAGTAGAAGAAGGAGAAGGAGAAGGTGAAGTCTGGAGGGTGAAGCAGAAGAAGTAGAAGAAGGAGAAGGAGAAGGTGAAGTCTGGAGGGTAAATCAGAAGAAGCAGAAGAAGGAGAATGAGAAGGTGAAGTCTGGAGGGTGAAGCAGAAGAAGCCGAAGAAGGAGAAGGAGAAGGTGACGTCTGGAGGGTGAATCAGAAGAAGCTGAAGAAGGAGAAGGAGAAGGTGACGTCTGGAGGGTGAATCAGAAGAAGCAGAAGAAGGAGAAGGAGAAGGTGAAGTCTGGAGGGTGAATCAGAAGAAGCAGACAAAGGAGAAGGCGAAGGTGAAGTTAGGAGGGTGAATCAGAAGAAGTGGAAGAAGGAGAAGGAGAAGGTGAAGTCTGGAGGGTGAATCAGAAGAAGGAGAAGAAGGAGAAGGAGAAGGTGAAGTCTGGTGGGTGAATCAGAAGAAGCAGAAGAAGGAGAATGAGAAGGTGAAGTCTGGAGGGTGAATCAGAAGAAGCAGAAGAAGGAGAACGAGAAGGTGAAGTCTGGAGGGTGAATCTGAAGGGGCAGAAGAAGGAGAAGGAGAAGGTGAAGTCAGGAGGGTGAATCAGAAGAAGTAGAAGAAGGAGAAGTTGATGTCTGGAGGGTGAATCAGAAGAAGCAGAAGAAGGAGAAGAAGGAGAAGGAGAAGGTGAAGTCTGGAGGGTGAATCAGAAGAAGCAGAAGAAGGAGAAGGAGAAGGTGAAGTCTGGAGGGTGAATCAGAAGAAGTAGAAGAAGGAGAAGGAGAAGGTGAAGTCACGAGGGTGAATCAGAAGAAGCCGAAGAAGGAGAAGGAGGAGGTGAAGTCTGGAGGGTGAATCAGAAGAAGTAGAAGAAGGAGAAGGAGAAGGTGAAGTCAGGAGGGTGAATCAGAAGAAGCAGAAGAAGGAGAAGGAGAAGGTGAAGCCTTTGGGTGAATCAGAAGAAGAAGAAGAAGGAGAAGGAGAAGGTGAAGTCTGGAGGGTGAAGCAGAAGAAGTAGAAGAAGGAGAAGGAGAAGGTGAAGTCTGGAGGGTGAATCAGAAGAAGCAGAAGAAGGAGAAGGAGAAGGTGAAGTCAGGAGGGTGAATCAGAAGAAGTAGAAGAAGGTGAAGGAGAAGGTGAAGTCTGGAGGGTGAATCAGAAGAAGCAGAAGAAGGAGATGGAGAAGGTGAAGTCAGGAGGGTGAATCAGAAGAAGTAGAAGAATGAGAAGGAGAAGGTGGAGTCAGGAGGGTGAACCAGAAGAAGCAGAAGAAGGAGAAGGAGAAGGTGAAGTCTGGAGGGTGAATCAGAAGAAGTAGAAGAAGGAGAAGGAGAAGGTGAAGTCTGGAGTGTGAATCAGAAGAAGCAGAAGAAGGAGAAGGAGAAGGAGAAGGTGAAGTCTGGAGGGTGAATCAGAAGAAGTAGAAGAAAGAGAAGGAGAAAGTGAAGTCAGGAGGGTGAATCAGAAGAAGCAGAAGAAGGAGAAGGAGAAGGTGAAGTCTGGATGGTGAATAAGAAGTAGAAGAAGAAGGAGAAGGAGAAGGTGAAGTCAGGAGGGCGAATCAGAAGAAGCAGAAGAAGGAGAAGGAGAAGGTGAAGTCTGGAGGGTGAATCAGAAGAAGCAGAAGAAGGAGAAGGAGAAGGTGAAGTCTGGAGGGTGAAGCAGAAGAAGCAGAAGAAGGAGAAGGAGAAGCTGAAGTCTGGAGGGTTTTTCAGAAGAAGCAGAAGAAGGAGAAGGAGAAGGTGAAGTCTGGAGGGTGAATCAGAAGAGGTAGAAGAAGGAGAAGGAGAAGGTGAAGTCTGGAGGGTGAATCAGAAGAAGCAGAAGAAGGAGAAGGAGAAGGTGAAGTCAGGAGGGTGAATCAGAAGAAGCAGAAGAAGGAGAAGGAGAAGGTGAAGTCTGGAGGGTGAATCAGAAGAAGCAGAAGAAGGAGAAGGAGAAGGTGAAGTCTGGAGGGTGAAGCAGAAGAAGCAGAAGAAGGAGAAGGAGAAGGTGAAGTCTGGAGGGTGAATCAGAAGAAGCAGAAGAAGGAGAAGGAGAAGGTGAAGTCAGGAGGGTGAATCAGAAGAAGCAGAAGAAGGAGAAGGAGAAGGTGAAGTCTGGAGGGTGAATCAGAAGAAGCAGAAGAAGGAGAAGGAGAAGGTGAAGTCTGGAGGGTGAAGCAGAAGAAGCAGAAGAAGGAGAAGGAGAAGGTGAAGACTGGAGGCTGAATCAGAAGAAGCAGAAGAAGGAGAAGGAGAAGGTGAAGTCTGAGAGGGTGAATCAGAAGAAGCAGAAGAAGGAGAAGGAGAAGGTGAAGTCTGGAGGGTGAATCAGAAGAAGTAGAAGAAGGAGAAGGAGAAGGTGAAGTCTGGAGTGTGAATCAGAAGAAGCAGAAGAAGGAGAAGGAGAAGGAGAAGGTGAAGTCTGGAGGGTGAATCAGAAGAAGTAGAAGAAAGAGAAGGAGAAAGTGAAGTCAGGAGGGTGAATCAGAAGAAGCAGAAGAAGGAGAAGGAGAAGGTGAAGTCTGGATGGTGAATAAGAAGTAGAAGAAGAAGGAGAAGGAGAAGGTGAAGTCAGGAGGGCGAATGAGAAGAAGCAGAAGAAGGAGAAGGAGAAGGTGAAGTCTGGAGGGTGAATCAGAAGAAGCAGAAGAAGGAGAAGGAGAAGGTGAAGTCTGGAGGGTGAAGCAGAAGAAGCAGAAGAAGGAGAAGGAGAAGCTGAAGTCTGGAGGGTTTTTCAGAAGAAGCAGAAGAAGGAGAAGGAGAAGGTGAAGTCTGGAGGGTGAATCAGAAGAGGTAGAAGAAGGAGAAGGAGAAGGTGAAGTCTGGAGGGTGAATCAGAAGAAGCAGAAGAAGGAGAAGGAGAAGGTGAAGTCAGGAGGGTGAATCAGAAGAAGCAGAAGAAGGAGAAGGAGAAGGTGAAGTCTGGAGGGTGAATCAGAAGAAGCAGAAGAAGGAGAAGGAGAAGGTGAAGTCTGGAGGGTGAAGCAGAAGAAGCAGAAGAAGGAGAAGGAGAAGGTGAAGACCGGAGGGTGAATCAGAAGAAGCAGAAAAAGGAGAAGGAGAAGGTGAAGTCTGGAGGGTGAATCAGAAGAAGCAGAAGAAGGAGAAGGAGAAGGTGAAGTCAGGAGGGTGAATCAGAAGAAGCAGAAGAAGGAGAAGGAGAAGGTGAAGTCTGGAGGGTGAATCAGAAGAAGCAGAAGAAGGAGAAGGAGAAGGTGAAGTCTGGAGGGTGAAGCAGAAGAAGCAGAAGAAGGAGAAGGAGAAGGTGAAGACTGGAGGCTGAATCAGAAGAAGCAGAAGAAGGAGAAGGAGAAGGTGAAGTCTAAGAGGGTGAATCAGAAGAAGCAGAAGAAGGAGAAGGAGAAGGTGAAGTCTGGAGGGTGAATCAGAAGAAGCAGAAGAAGGAGAAGGAGAAGGTGAAGTCTGGAGGGTGAAGCAGAAGAAGCAGAAGAAGGAGAAGGAGAAGGTGAAGTGTGGAGGGTGAATCAGAAGAAGCAGAAGAAGGAGAAGGAGAAGGTGAAGTCTGGAGGGTGAATCAGAAGAAGCAGAAGAAGGAGAAGCAGGAGGTGAAGTCAGGAGGGTGAATCAGAAGAAGTAGAAGAAGGAGAAGGAGAAGCTGAAGTCTGGAGGGTGAATCTGAAGAAGCAGAAGAAGGAGAAGGAGAAGGTGAAGTCTGGAGGGTGAATCAGAAGAAGGAGAACAAGGAGAAGGAGAAGGTGAAGACTGGAGGGTGAATCAGAAGAAGCAGAAGAAGGAGAAGGAGAAGGTGAAGTCACGAGGGTGAATCAGAAGAAGCAGAAGAAGAAGAAGGAGAAGGTGAAGCCTGGAGGGTGAATCAGAAGAAGTAGAAGTAGGAGAAGGAGAAGGTGAAGTCAGGAGGGTGAATCAGAAGAAGCAGAAGAAGTAGAAGGAGAAGGTGAAGCCTTTGTGTGAATCAGAAGAAGCAGAAGAAGGAGAAGGAGAAGGTGAAGTCTGGAGGGTGAATCAGAAGAAGTAGAAGAAGGAGAAGGAGAAGGTGAAGTCTGCAGGGTGAATCAGAAGAAGCAGAAGAAGGAGAAGGAGAAGGTGAAGTATGGAGGGTGAATCAGAAGAAGTAGAAGAAGGAGAAGGAGAAGGTGAAGTCTGGAGGGTGAATCAGAAGAAGCAGAAGAAGTAGAAGGAGAAGGTGAAGTCTGGCGGGTGTATCAGAAGAAGCAGAAGAAGGAGAAGGAGAAGGTGAAGTCAGGAGGGTGAATCAGAAGAAGCAGAAGAAGGAGAAGGAGTTGGTGAAGTCAGGAGGGTGAATCAGAAGAAGTAGAAGAAGGAGAAGGAGAAGGTGAAGTCTGGAGGGTGATTCAGAAGAAGCAGAAGAAGGAGAAGGAGAAGGTGAAGTCTGGAGGGTGAATCAGAAGAATCAGAAGAAGGAGAAGGAGAAGGTGAAGTCTGGAGGGTGTATCAGAAGAAGCAGAAGAAGGAGAAGGAGAAGGTGAAGTCTGGAGGGTGAATCAGAAGAAGCAGAAGAAGGAGAAGGAGAAGGTGAATTCTGGAGGGTGAATCAGAAGAAGCAGAAGAAGGAGAAGGAGACGGTGAAGTCTGGAGGGTGAATCAGAAGAAGCAGAAGAAGGGGAAGGAGAAGGTGAAGTCAGGAGGGTGAATCAGAAGAAGCAGAAGAATGAGAAGGAGAAGGTGAAGTCAGGAGGGTGAATCAGAAGAAGTAGAAGAAGGAGAAGGAGAAGGTGAAGTCTGGACGTTGAATCAGGAGAAGCAGAAGAAGGAGAAGGAGAAGGTGAGGTCAGGAGGGTGAAGCAGAAGAAGGAGAAGGAGAAGGTGAAGTCAGGAGGGTGAATCAGCAGAAGCAGAAGAAGGAGAAGGAGAAGGTGAAGTCAGGAGGGTGAATCAGAAGAAGCAGAAGAAGGAGAAGGAGAAGGTGAAGTCTGGAGGGTGAATCAGAAGAAGCAGAAGAAGGTGATGGAGAAGGTGAAGTCAGGAGGGTGAATCAGAAGAAGCAGAAGAAGGAGAAGGAGAAGGTGAAGTCTGGAGGGTGAATCAGAAGAAGTAGAAGAAGGAGAAGGAGAAGGTGAAGTCTGGAGGGTAAATCAGAAGAAGCAGAAGAAGGAGAATGAGAAGGTGAAGTCTGGAGGGTGAATCAGAAGAAGCAGAAGAAGGAGAAGGAGAAGGTGAAGTCAGGAGGGTGAATCAGAAGAAGCAGAAGAAGGAGAAGGAGAAGTTGAAGTCAGGAGGGTGAATCAGCAGAAGCAGAAGTAGGAGAAGTAGAAGGTGAAGTCAGGAGGGTGAATCAGAAGAAGCAGAAGAAGGAGAAGGAGAAGGTGAAGTCTGGAGGGTGAATCAGAAGAAGCAGATGAAGGAGAAGGAGAAGGTGAAGTCAGGAGGGTGAATCAGAAGAAGCAGAAGAAGGAGAAGGAGAAGGTGAAGTCTGGAGGGTGAATCAGAAGAAGTAGAAGAAGGAGAAGGAGAAGGTGAAGTCTGGAGGGTGAATCAGAAGAAGTAGAAGAAGGAGAAGGAGAAGGTGAAGTCTGGAGGGTGAAGCAGAAGAAGCAGAAGAAGGAGAAGGAGAAGGTGAAGTCTGGAGGGTAAATCAGAAGAAGCAGAAGAAGGAGAATGAGAAGGTGAAGTCTGGAGGGTGAAGCAGAAGAAGCCGAAGAAGGAGAAGGAGAAGGTGACGTCTGGAGGGTGAATCAGAAGAAGCTGAAGAAGGAGAAGGAGAAGGTGACGTCTGGAGGGTGAATCAGAAGAAGCAGAAGAAGGAGAAGGAGAAGGTGAAGTCTGGAGGGTGAATCAGAAGAAGCAGACGAAGGAGAAGGCGAAGGTGAAGTTAGGAGGGTGAATCAGAAGAAGTAGAAGAAGGAGAAGGAGAAGGTGAAGTCTGGAGGGTGAATCAGAAGAAGTAGAAGAAGGAGAAGGAGAAGGTGAAGTCTGGTGGGTGAATCAGAAGAAGCAGAAGAAGGAGAATGAGAAGGTGAAGTCTGGAGGGTGAATCAGAAGAAGCAGAAGAAGGAGAACGAGAAGGTGAAGTCTGGAGGGTGAATCTGAAGAAGCAGAAGAAGGAGAAGGAGTAGGTGAAGTCAGCAGGGTGAATCAGAAGAAGTAGAAGAAGGAGAAGTTGAAGTCTGGAGGGTGAATCAGAAGAAGCAGAAGAAGGAGAAGAAGGAGAAGGAGAAGGTGAAGTCTGGAGGGTGAATCAGAAGAAGCAGAAGAAGGAGAAGGAGAAGGTGAAGTCTGGAGGGTGAATCAGAAGAAGTAGAAGAAGGAGAAGGAGAAGGTGAAGTCACGAGGGTGAATCAGAAGAAGCAGAAGAAGGAGAAGGAGAAGGTGAAGTCAGGAGGGTGAATCAGAAGAAGTAGAAGGATGAGAAGGAGAAGGTGGAGTCAGGAGGGTGAACCAGAAGAAGCAGAAGAAGGAGAAGGAGAAGGTGAAGTCTGGAGGGTGAATCAGAAGAAGTAGAAGAAGGAGAAGGAGAAGGTGAAGTCTGGAGTGTGAATCAGAAGAAGCAGAAGAAGGAGAAGGAGAAGGAGAAGGTGACGTCTGGAGGGTGAATCAGAAGAAGTAGAAGAAGGAGAAGGAGAAAGTGAAGTCAGGAGGGTGAATCAGAAGAAGCAGAAGAAGGAGAAGGAGAAGGTGAAGTCTGGATGGTGAATAAGAAGTAGAAGAAGAAGGAGAAGGAGAAGGTGAAGTCAGGAGGGCGAATCAGAAGAAGCAGAAGAAGGAGAAGGAGAAGGTGAAGTCTGGAGGGTGAAACAGAAGAAGCAGAAGAAGGAGAAGGAGAAGGTGAAGTCTGGAGGGTGAATCAGAAGAAGTAGAAGAAGGAGTCGGAGAAGGTGAAGTCTGGAGGGTGAATCAGAAGAGGTAGGAGAAGGAGAAGGTGAAGTCTGGAGGGTGAAGCAGAAGAAGCAGAAGAAGGAGAAGGAGAAGGTGAAGTCAGGGGGGTGAATCAGAAGAAGCAGAAGAAGGAGAAGGAGAAGGTGAAGTCTGCAGGGTGAATCAGAAGAAGCAGAAGAAGGAGAAGGAGAAGGTGAAGTCTGGAGGGTGAAGCAGAAGAAGCAGAAGAAGGAGAAGGAGAAGGTGAAGTCTGGAGGGTGAATCGGAAGAAGCAGAAGAAGGAGAAGGAGAAGGTGAAGTCTGGAGGGTGAATCAGAAGAAGCAGAAGAAGGAGAAGGAGAAGGTGAAGTCAGGAGGGTGAATCAGAAGAAGTAGAAGAAGGAGAAGGAGAAGGTGAAGTCAGGAGGGTGAATCAGAAGAAGTAGAAGAAGGAGAAGGAGAAGGTGAAGTCTGGTGGGTGAATCAGAAGAAGCAGAAGAAGGAGAAGAAGAAAGTGAAGTCTGGAGGGTGAATCAGAAGAAGCAGAAGAAGGAGAAGGAGAAGGTGAAGTCTGGAGGGTGAATCAGAAGAAGCAGAAGAAGGAGAAGGAGAAGGTGAAGTCTGGAGGGTGAAGCAGAAGAAGCAGAAGAAGGAGAAGGAGAAGCTGAAGTCTGGAGGGTTTTTCAGAAGAAGCAGAAGAAGGAGAAGGAGAAGGTGAAGTCTGGAGGGTGAATCAGAAGAGGTAGAAGAAGGAGAAGGAGAAGGTGAAGTCTGGAGGGTGAATCAGAAGAAGCAGAAGAAGGAGAAGGAGAAGGTGAAGTCAGGAGGGTGAATCAGAAGAAGCAGAAGAAGGAGAAGGAGAAGGTAAAGTCTGGAGGGTGAATCAGAAGAAGCAGAAGAAGGAGAAGGAGAAGGTGAAGTCTGGAGGGTGAAGCAGAAGAAGCAGAAGAAGGAGAAGGAGAAGGTGAAGAACGGAGGGTGAATCAGAAGAAGCAGAAAAAGGAGAAGGAGAAGGTGAAGTCTGGAGGGTGAATCAGAAGAAGCAGAAGAAGGAGAAGGAGAAGGTGAAGTCAGGAGGGTGAATCAGAAGAAGCAGAAGAAGGAGAAGGAGAAGGTGAAGTCTGGAGGGTGAATCAGAAGAAGCAGAAGAAGGAGAAGGAGAAGGTGAAGTCTGGAGGGTGAAGCAGAAGAAGCAGAAGAAGGAGAAGGAGAAGGTGAAGACTGGAGGATGAATCAGAAGAAGCAGAAGAAGGAGAAGGAGAAGGTGAAGTCTGAGAGGGTGAATCAGAAGAAGCAGAAGAAGGAGAAGGAGAAGGTGAAGTCTGGAGGGTGAATCAGAAGAAGCAGAAGAAGGAGAAGGAGAAGGTGAAGTCTGGAGGGTGAAGCAGAAGAAGCAGAAGAAGGAGAAGGAGAAGGTGAAGTCTGGAGGGTGAATCAGAAGAAGCAGAAGAAGGAGAAGGAGAAGGTGAATTCTGGAGGGTGAATCAGAAGAAGCAGAAGAAGGAGAAGCAGAAGGTGAAGTCAGGAGGGTGAATCAGAAGAAATAGAAGAAGGAGAAGGAGAAGCTGAAGTCTGGAGGGTGAATCTGAAGAAGCAGAAGAAGGAGAAGGAGAAGGTGAAGTCTGGAGGGTGAATCAGAAGAAGGAGAACAAGGAGAAGGAGAAGGTGAAGACTGGAGGGTGAATCAGAAGAAGCAGAAGAAGGAGAAGGAGAAGGTGAAGTCACGAGGGTGAATCAGAAGAAGCAGAAGAAGGAGAAGGAGAAGGTGAAGCCTGGAGGGTGAATCAGAAGAAGTAGAAGAAGGAGAAGGAGAAGGTGAAGTCAGGAGGGTGAATCAGAAGAAGCAGAAGAAGGAGAAGGAGAAGGTGAAGCCTTTGGGTGAATCAGAAGAAGCAGAAGAAGGAGAAGGAGAAGGTGAGGTCTGGAGGGTGAATCAGAAGAAGTAGAAGAAGGAGAAGGAGAAGGTGAAGTCTGGAGGGTGAATCAGAAGAAGCAGAAGAAGGAGAAGGAGAAGGTGAAGTCTGGAGGGTGTATCAGAAGAAGTAGAAGAAGGAGAAGGAGAAGCTGAAGTCAGGAGGGTGAAGCAGAAGAAGCAGAAGAAGGAGAAGGAGAAGGTGAAGTCTGGAGGGTGAAGCAGAAGAAGCAGAAGAAGGAGAAGGAGAAGGTGAAGTCTGGAGGGTGAATCAGAAGAAGCAGAAGAAGTAGAAGGAGAAGGTGAAGTCTGGCGGGTGAATCAGAAGAAGCAGAAGAAGGAGAAGGAGAAGGTGAAGTCAGGAGGGTGAATCAGAAGAAGCAGAAGAAGGAAAAGGAGAAGGTGAAGTCAGGAGGGTGAATCAGAAGAAGCAGAAGAAAGAGAAGGAGAAGGTGAAGTCTGGAGGGTGAATCAGAAGAATCAGAAGAAGGAGAAGGAGAAGGTGAAGTCTGGAGGGTGAATCAGAAGAAGCAGAAGAAGGAGAAGGAGAAGGTGAAGTCTGGAGGGTGAATCAGAAGAAGCAGAAGAAGGAGAAGGAGAAGGTGAAGTCAGGAGGGCGAATCAGAAGAAGCAGAAGAAGGAGAAGGTGAAGTCTGGAGGGTGAATCAGAAGAAGCAGAAGAAGGAGAAGGAGAAGGTGAAGTCTGGAGGGTGAATCAGAAGAAGTAGAAGAAGGAGTCGGAGAAGGTGAAGTCTGGAGGGTGAATCAGAAGAGGTAGAAGAAGGAGAAGGAGAAGGTGAAGTCTGGAGGGTGAATCAGAAGAAGCAGAAGAAGGAGAAGGAGAAGGTGAAGTCAGGAGGGTGAATGAGAAGAAGCAGAAGAAGGAGAAGGAGAAGGTGAAGTCTGCAGGGTGAATCAGAAGAAGCAGAAGAAGGAGAAGGAGAAGGTGAAGTCTGGAGGGTGAAGCAGAAGAAGCAGAAGAAGGAGAAGGAGAAGGTGAAGTCTGGAGGGTGAATCAGAAGAAGCAGAAGAAGGAGAAGGAGAAGGTGAAGTCTGGAGGGTGAATCAGAAGAAGCAGAAGAAGGAGAAGGAGAAGGTGAAGTCAGGAGGGTGAATCAGAAGAAGTAGAAGAAGGAGAAGGAGAAGGTGAAGTCAGGAGGGTGAATCAGAAGAAGTAGAAGAAGGAGAAGGAGAAGGTGAAGTCTGGAGGGTGAATCAGAAGAAGCAGAAGAAGGAGAAGAAGAAAGTGAAGTCTGGAGGGTGAATCAGAAGAAGCAGAAGAAGGAGAAGGAGAAGGTGAAGTCTGGAGGGTGAATCAGAAGAAGCAGAAGAAGGAGAAGGAGAAGGTGAAATCTGGAGGGTGCAGCAGAAGAAGCATAAGAAGGAGAAGGAGAAGCTGAAGTCTGGAGGGTTTTTCAGAAGAAGCAGAAGAAGGAGAAGGAGAAGGTGAAGTCTGGAGGGTGAATCAGAAGAGGTAGAAGAAGGAGAAGGAGAAGGTGAAGTCTGGAGGGTGAATCAGAAGAAGCAGAAGAAGGAGAAGGAGAAGGTGAAGTCAGGAGGGTGAATCAGAAGAAGCAGAAGAAGGAGAAGGAGAAGGTGAAGTCTGGAGGGTGAATCAGAAGAAGCAGAAGAAGGAGAAGGAGAAGGTGAAGTCTGGAGGGTGAAGCAGAAGAAGTAGAAGAAGGAGAAGGAGAAGGTGAAGACCGGAGGGTGAATCAGAAGAAGCAGAAAAAGGAGAAGGAGAAGGTGAAGTCTGGAGGGTGAATCAGAAGAAGTAGAAGAAGGAGAAGGAGAAGGTGAAGTCAGGAGGGTGAATCAGAAGAAGCAGAAGAATGAGAAGGAGAAGGTGAAGTCTGGAGGGTGAAGCAGAAGAAGCAGAAGAAGGAGAAGGAGAAGGTGAAGTCTGGAGGGTGAAGCAGAAGAAGCAGAAGAAGTAGAAGGAGAAGGTGAAGACTGGAGGGTGAATCAGAAGAAGCAGTAGAAGGAGAAGGAGAAGGTGAAGTCTGAGAGGGTGAATCAGAAGAAGCAGAAGAAGGAGAAGGAGAAGGTGAAGTCTGGAGGGTGAATCAGAAGAAGCAGAAGATGGAGAAGGAGAAGGTGAAGTCTGGAGGGTGAAGCAGAAGAAGCAGAAGAAGGAGAAGGAGAAGGTGAAGTCTGGAGGGTGAATCAGAAGAAGCAGAAGAAGGAGAAGGAGAAGGTGAAGTCTGGAGGGTGAATCAGAAGAAGCAGAAGAAGGAGAAGCAGAAGGTGAAGTCAGGAGGGTGAATCAGAAGAAGTAGAAGAAGGAGAAGGAGATGCTGAAGTCTGGAGGGTGAATCTGAAGAAGCAGAAGAAGGAGAAGGAGAAGGTGAAGTCTGGAGGGTGAATCAGAAGAAGGAGAACAAGGAGAAGGAGAAGGTGAAGACTGGAGGGTGAATCAGAAGAAGCAGAAGAAGGAGAAGGAGAAGGTGAAGTCACGAGGGTGAATCAGAAGAAGCAGAAGAAGGAGAAGGAGAAGGTGAAGCCTGGAGGGTGAATCAGAAGAAGTAGAAGAAGGAGAAGGAGAAGGTGAAGTCAGGAGGGTGAATCAGAAGAAGCAGAAGAAGGAGAAGGAGAAGGTGAAGCCTTTGGGTGAATCAGAAGAAGCAGAAGAAGGAGAAGGAGAAGGTGAAGTCTGAAGGGTGAATCGGAAGAAGTAGAAGAAGGAGAAGGAGAATGTGAAGTCTGCAGGGTGAATCAGAAGAAGCAGAAGAAGGAGAAGGAGAAGGTGAAGTCTGGAGGGTGAATCAGAAGAAGTAGAAGAAGGAGAAGGAGAAGCTGAAGACAGGAGGGTGAAGCAGAAGAAGCAGAAGAAGGAGAAGGAGAAGCTGAAGTCTGGAGGGTGAATCAGAAGAAGCAGAAGAAGTAGAAGGAGAAGGTGAAGTCTGGCGGGTGAATCAGAAGAAGCAGAAGAAGGAGAAGGAGAAGTTGAAGTCAGGAGGGTGAATCAGAAGAAGCAGAAGAAGGAGAAGGAGTTGGTGAAGTCAGGAGGGTGAATCAGAAGAAGTAGAAGAAGGAGAAGGAGAAGGTGAAGTCTGGAGGGTGAATCAGAAGAAGCAGGAGAAGGAGAAGGAGAAGGTGAAGTCTGGAGGGTGAATCAGAAGAATCAGAAGAAGGAGACGGAGAAGGTGAAGTCTGGAGGGTGAATCAGAAGAAGCAGAAGAAGGAGAAGGAGAAGGTGAAGTCTGGAGGGTGAATCAGAAGAAGCAGAAGAAGGAGAAGGAGAAGGTGAATTCTGGAGGGTGAATCAGAAGAAGTAGAAGAAGGAGAAGGAGACGGTGAAGTCTGGAGGGTGAATCAGAAGAAGCAGAAGAAGGGGAAGGAGAAGGTGAAGTCAGGAGGGTGAACCAGAAGAAGCAGAAGAATGAGAAGGAGAAGGTGAAGTCAGGAGGGTGCATCAGAAGAAGTAGAAGAAGGAGAAGGAGAAGGTGAAGTCTGGACGTTGAATCAGGAGAAGCAGAAGGAGGAGAAGGAGAAGGTGAGGTCAGGAGGGTGAAGCAGAAGAAGGAGAAGGAGAAGGTGAACTCAGGAGGGTGAATCAGCAGAAGCAGAAGAAGGAGAAGTAGAAGGTGAAGTCAGGAGGGTGAATCAGAAGAAGCAGAAGAAGGAGAAGGAGAAGGTGAAGTCTGGAGGGTGAATCAGAAGAAGCAGAAGAAGGAGAAGGAGAAGGTGAAGTCAGGAGGGTGAATCAGAAGAAGCAGAAGAAGGAGAATGAGAAGTTGAAGTCTGGAGGGTGAAGCAGAAGAAGTAGAAGAAGGAGAAGGAGAAGGTGAAGTCAGGAGGGTGAATCAGAAGAAGCAGAAGAAGGAGAAGGAGAAGGTGAAGTCAGGAGGGTGAATCAGCAGAAGCAGAAGAAGGAGAAGTAGAAGGTGAAGTTAGGAGGGTGAATCAGAAGAAGCAGAAGAAGGAGAAGGAGAAGGTGAAGTATGGAGGGTGAATCAGAAGAAGCAGAAGAAGGAGAAGGAGAAGGTGAAGTCAGGAGGGTGAATCAGAAGAAGCAGAAGAAGGAGAAGGAGAAGGTGAAGTCTGGAGGGTGAATCAGAAGAAGTAGAAGAAGGAGAAGGAGAAGGTGAAGTCTGGAGGGTGAATCAGAAGAAGTAGAAGAAGGAGAAGGAGAAGGTGAAGTCTGGAGGGTGAAGCAGAAGACGTAGAAGAAGGAGAAGGAGAAGGTGAAGTCTGGAGGGTAAATCAGAAGAAGCAGAAGAAGGAGAATGAGATGGTGAAGTCTGGAGGGTGAAGCAGAAGAAGCCGAAGAAGGAGAAGGAGAAGGTGACGTCTGGAGGGTGAATCAGAAGAAGCTGAAGAAGGAGAAGGAGAAGGTGACGTCTGGAGGGTGAATCAGAAGAAGCAGAAGAAGGAGAAGGAGAAGGTGAAGTCTGGAGGGTGAATCAGAAGAAGCAGAAGAAGGAGAAGGAGAAGATGAAGTCTGGAGGGTGAATCAGAAGAAGTAGAAGAAGGAGAAGGAGAAGCTGAAGACAGGAGGGTGAAGCAGAAGGAGCAGAAGAAGGAGAAGGAGAAGCTGAAGTCTGGAGGGTGAATCAGAAGAAGCAGAAGAAGTAGAAGGAGAAGGTGAAGTCTGGCGGGTGAATCAGAAGAAGCAGAAGAAGGAGAAGGAGAAGTTGAAGTCAGGAGGGTGAATCAGAAGAAGCAGAAGAAGGAGAAGGAGTTGGTGAAGTCAGGAGGGTGAATCAGAAGAAGTAGAAGAAGGAGAAGGAGAAGGTGAAGTCTGGAGGGTGAATCAGAAGAAGCAGAAGAAGGAGCAGGAGAAGGTGAAGTCTGGAGGGTGAATCAGAAGAATCAGAAGAAGGAGAAGGAGAAGGTGAAGTCTGGAGGGTGAATCAGAAGAAGCAGAAGAAGGAGAAGGAGAAGGTGAAGTCTGGAGGGTGAATCAGAAGAAGCAGAAGAAGGAGAAGGAGAAGGTGAATTCTGGAGGGTGAATCAGAAGAAGTAGAAGAAGGAGAAGGAGACGGTGAAGTCTGGAGGGTGAATCAGAAGAAGCAGAAGAAGGGGAAGGAGAAGGTGAAGTCAGGAGGGTGAACCAGAAGAAGCAGAAGAATGAGAAGGAGAAGGTGAAGTCAGGAGGGTGAATCAGAAGAAGTAGAAGAAGGAGAAGGAGAAGGTGAAGTCTGGACGTTGAATCAGGAGAAGCAGAAGAAGGAGAAGGAGAAGGTGAGGTCAGGAGGGTGAAGCAGAAGAAGGAGAAGGAGAAGGTGAAGTCAGGAGGGTGAATCAGAAGAAGCAGAAGAAGGAGAAGGAGAAGGTGAAGTCTGGAGGGTGTATCAGAAGAAGCAGAAGAAGGAGAAGGAGAAGGTGAAGTCAGGAGGGTGAATCAGAAGAAGCAGAAGAAGGAGAAGGAGAAGGTGAAGTCTGGAGGGTGAATCAGAAGAAGTAGAAGAAGGAGAAGGAGAAGGTGAAGTTGGAGGGTGAATCAGAAGAAGTAGAAGAAGGAGAAGGAGAAGGTGAAGTCTGGAGGGTGAAGCAGAAGAAGTAGAAGAAGGAGAAGGAGAAGGTGAAGTCTGGAGGGTAAATCAGAAGAAGCAGAAGAAGGAGAATGAGAAGGTGAAGTCTGGAGGGTGAATCAGAAGAAGCAGAAGAAGGAGAAGGAGAAGGTGAAGTCAGGAGGGTGAATCAGAAGAAGCAGAAGAAGGAGAAGGAGAAGGTGAAGTCAGGAGGGTGAATCAGCAGAAGCAGAAGAAGGAGAAGTAGAAGGTGAAGTCAGGAGGGTGAATCAGATGAAGCAGAAGAAGGAGAAGGAGAAGGTGAAGTATGGAGGGTGAATCAGAAGAAGCAGAAGAAGGAGAAGGAGAAGGTGAAGTCAGGAGGGTGAATCAGAAGAAGCAGAAGAAGGAGAAGGAGAAGGTGAAGTCTGGAGGGTGAATCAGAAGAAGTAAAAGAAGGAGAAGGAGAAGGTGAAGTCTGGAGGGTGAATCAGAAGAAGTAGAAGAAGGAGAAGGAGAAGGTGAAGTCTGGAGGGTGAAGCAGAAGACGTAGAAGAAGGAGAAGGAGAAGGTGAAGTCTGGAGGGTAAATCAGAAGAAGCAGAAGAAGGAGAATGAGAAGGTGAAGTCTGGAGGGTGAAGCAGATGAAGCCGAAGAAGGAGAAGGAGATGGTGACGTCTGGAGGGTGAATCAGAAGAAGCTGAAGAAGGAGAAGGAGAAGGTGACGTCTGGAGGGTGAATCAGAAGAAGCAGAAGAAGGAGAAGGAGAAGGTGAAGTCTGGAGGGTGAATCAGAAGAAGCAGACGAAGGAGAAGGCGAAGGTGAAGTTAGGAGGGTGAATCAGAAGAAGTAGAAGAAGGAGAAGGAGAAGGTGAAGTCTGGAGGGTGAATCAGAAGAAGTAGAAGAAGGAGAAGGAGAAGGTGAAGTCTGGTGGGTGAATCAGAAGAAGCAGAAGAAGGAGAATGAGAAGGTGAAGTCTGGAGGGTGAATCAGAAGAAGCAGAAGAAGGAGAACGAGAAGGTGAAGTCTGGAGGGTGAATCTGAAGAAGCAGAAGAAGGAGAAGGAGAAGGTGAAGTCAGGAGGGTGAATCAGAAGAAGTAGAAGAAGGAGAAGTTGAAGTCTGGAGGGTGAATCAGAAGAAGCAGAAGAAGGAGAAGGAGATGGTGAAGTCAGTAGGGTGAATCAGAAGAAGCAGAAGAAGGAGAAGGAGAAGGTGAAATCTGGAGGGTGATTCAGAAGAAGTAGAAGAAGGAGAACGAGAAGGTGAAGTCTGGAAGGTGAATCAGAAGCAGCAGAAGAAGGAGAAGGAGAAGGTGAAGTCAGGAGGGTGAAGCAGAAGAAGCAGAAGAAGGAGAAGGAGAAGGTGAAGTCAGGAGGGTGAATCAGAAGAAGCAGAAGAAGGAGAAGGAGAAAGTGAAGTCTGGAGGGTGAATCAGAAGAAGTAGAAGAAGGAGAAGGAGAAGTTGAAGTCTGGAGGGTGAATCAGAAGAAGCAGAAGAAGGAGAAGGAGAAGGTGAAGTCTGGAGGGTGAATCAGAAGAAGTAGAAGAAGGAGAAGGAGAAAGTGAAGTCAGGAGGGTGAATCAGAAGAAGCAGAAGAAGGAGAAGGAGAAGGTGAAGTCTGGAGGGTGATTCAGAAGTAGAAAAAGAAGGAGAAGGAGAAGGTGAAGTCAGGAGGGTGAATCGGAAGAAGCAGAAGAAGGAGAAGGAGAAGGTGAAGTCTGGAGGGTGAATCAGAAGAAGCAGAAGAAGGAGAAGGAGAAGGTGAAGTCCGGAGGGTGAATCAGAAGAAGCAGAAGAAGGAGAAGGAGAAGGTGAAGTCTGGAGGGTGAAGCAGAAGAAGCCGAAGAAGGAGAAGGAGAAGGTGACGTCTGGAGGGTGAATCAGAACAAGCTGAAGAAGGAGAAGGAGAAGGTGACGTCTGGAGGGTGAATCAGAAGAAGCAGAAGAAGGAGAAGGAGAAGGTGAAGTCTGGAGGGTGAATCAGAAGAAGCAGAAGAAGGAGAAGGAGAAGGTGAAGTCTGGAGGGTGAATCAGAAGAAGTAGAAGAAGGAGAAGGAGAAGCTGAAGACAGGAGGGTGAAGCAGAAGAAGCAGAAGAAGGAGAAGGAGAAGCTGAAGTCTGGAGGGTGAATCAGAAGAAGCAGAAGAAGTAGAAGGAGAAGGTGAAGTCTGGCGGGTGAATCAGAAGAAGCAGAAGAAGGAGAAGGAGAAGTTGAAGTCAGGAGGGTGAATCAGAAGAAGGAGAAGAAGGAGAAGGAGTTGGTGAAGTCAGGAGGGTGAATCAGAAGAAGTAGAAGAAGGAGAAGGAGAAGGTGAAGTCTGGAGGGTGAATCAGAAGAAGCAGAAGAAGGAGAAGGAGAAGGTGAAGTCTGGAGGGTGAATCAGAAGAATCAGAAGAAGGAGAAGGAGAAGGTGAAGTCAGGAGGGTGAATCAGAAGAAGCAGAAGAAGGAGAAGGAGAAGGTGAATTCTGGAGGGTGAATCAGAAGAAGTAGAAGAAGGAGAAGGAGACGGTGAAGTCTGGAGGGTGAATCAGAAGAAGCAGAAGAAGGGGAAGGAGAAGGTGAAGTCAGGAGGGTGAACCAGAAGAAGCAGAAGAATGAGAAGGAGAAGGTGAAGTCAGGAGGGTGAATCAGAAGAAGTAGAAGAAGGAGAAGGAGAAGGTGAAGTCTGGACGTTGAATCAGGAGAAGCAGAAGAAGGAGAAGGAGAAGGTGAGGTCAGGAGGGTGAAGCAGAAGAAGGAGAAGGAGAAGGTGAAGTCAGGAGGGTGAATCAGCAGAAGCAGAAGAAGGAGAAGTAGAAGGTGAAGTCAGGAGGGTGAATCAGAAGAAGCAGAAGAAGGAGAAGGAGAAGGTGAAGTCTGGAGGGTGAATCAGAAGAAGCAGAAGAAGGAGAAGGAGAAGGTGAAGTCAGGAGGGTGAATCAGAAGAAGCAGAAGAAGGAGAAGGAGAAGGTGAAGTCTGGAGGGTGAATCAGAAGAAGTAGAAGAAGGAGAAGGAGAAGGTGAAGTTGGAGGGTGAATCAGAAGAAGTAGAAGAAGGAGAAGGAGAAGGTGAAGTCTGGAGGGTGAAGCAGAAGAAGTAGAAGAAGGAGAAGGAGAAGGTGAAGTCTGGAGAGTAAATCAGAAGAAGCAGAAGAAGGAGAATGAGAAGGTGAAGTCTGGAGGGTGAATCAGAAGAAGCAGAAGAAGGAGAAGGAGAAGGTGAAGTCAGGAGGGTGAATCAGAAGAAGCAGAAGAAGGAGAAGGAGAAGGTGAAGTCAGGAGGGTGAATCAGCAGAAGCAGAAGAAGGAGAAGTAGAAGGTGAAGTCAGGAGGGTGAATCAGAAGAAGCAGAAGAAGGAGAAGGAGAAGGTGAAGTATGGAGGGTGAATCAGAAGAAGCAGAAGAAGGAGAAGGAGAAGGTGAAGTCAGGAGGGTGAATCAGAAGAAGCAGAAGAAGGAGAAGGAGAAGGTGAAGTCTGGAGGGTGAATCAGAAGAAGTAGAAGAAGGAGAAGGAGAAGGTGAAGTCTGGAGGGTGAATCAGAAGAAGTAGAAGAAGGAGAAGGAGAAGGTGAAGTCTGGAGGGTGAAGCAGAAGACGTAGAAGAAGGAGAAGGAGAAGGTGAAGTCTGGAGGGTAAATCAGAAGAAGCAGAAGAAGGAGAATGAGAAGGAGAAGTCTGGAGGGTGAAGCAGAAGAAGCCGAAGAAGGAGAAGGAGAAGGTGACGTCTGGAGGGTGAATCAGAAGAAGCTGAAGAAGGAGAAGGAGAAGGTGACGTCTGGAGGGTGAATCAGAAGAAGCAGAAGAAGGAGAAGGAGAAGGTGAAGTCTGGAGGGTGAATCAGAAGAAGCAGACGAAGGAGAAGGCGAAGGTGAAGTTAGGAGGGTGAATCAGAAGAAGTAGAAGAAGGAGAAGGAGAAGGTGAAGTCTGGAGGGTGAATCAGAAGAAGTAGAAGAAGGAGAAGGAGAAGGTGAAGTCTGGTGGGTGAATCAGAAGAAGCAGAAGAAGGAGAATGAGAAGGTGAAGTCTGGAGGGTGAATCAGAAGAAGCAGAAGAAGGAGAACGAGAAGGTGAAGTCTGGAGGGTGAATCTGAAGAAGCAGAAGAAGGAGAAGGTGAAGGTGAAGTCAGGAGGGTGAATCAGAAGAAGTAGAAGAAGGAGAAGTTGAAGTCTGGAGGGTGAATCAGAAGAAGCAGAAGAAGGAGAAGGAGATGGTGAAGTCAGTAGGGTGAATCAGAAGAAGCAGAAGAAGGAGAAGGAGAAGGTGAAATCTGGAGGGTGATTCAGAAGAAGTAGAAGAAGGAGAACGAGAAGGTGAAGTCTGGAAGGTGAATCGGAAGCAGCAGAAGAAGGAGAAGGAGAAGGTGAAGTCAGGAGGGTGAAGCAGAAGAAGCAGAAGAAGGAGAAGGAGAAGGTGAAGTCAGGAGGGTGAATCAGAAGAAGCAGAAGAAGGAGAAGGAGAAGGTGAAGTCAGGAGGGTGAATCGGAAGAAGCAGAAGAAGGAGAAGGAGAAGGTGAAGTCTGGAGGGTGAATCAGAAGAAGCAGAAGAAGGAGAAGGAGAAGGTGAAGTCTGGAGGGTGAATCAGAAGAAGCAGAAGATGGAGAAGGAGAAGGTGAAGTCTGGAGAGTGAATCAGAAGAAGCAGAAGAAGGAGAAGGAGAAGGTGAAGTCAGGAGGGTGAATCAGAAGAAGTAGAAGAAGGAGAAGAAGAAGGTGAAGTCAGGAGGGTGAATCAGAAGTAGTAGAAGAAGGAGAAGGAGAAGGTGAAGTCTGGAGGGTGAATAAGAAGAAGCAGAAGAAGGAGAAGGAGAAGGTGAAGTCTGGAGGGTGAATCAGAAGAAGCAGAAGAAGGAGAAGGAGAAGGTGAAGTCTGGAGGGTGTATCAGAAGAAGCAGAAGAAGGAGAAGGAGAAGGTGAAGTCTGGAGGGTGAAGCAGAAGAAGCAGAAGAAGGAGAAGTAGAAGGTGAAGTCTGGAGGGTGAATCAGAAGAAGCAGAAGAAGGAGAATTAGAAGGTGAAGTCTGGAGGTTGAATCAGAAGAAGCAGAAGAAGGCGAAGGAGAAGGTGAAGTCAGAAGGGTGAATCAGAAGAAGTAGAAGAAGGAGAAGGAGAAGCTGAAGTCTGGAGGGTGAATCAGAAGAAGCAGAAGAAGTAGAAGGAGAAGGTGAAGTCTGGAGGGTGAATCAGAAGAAGTAGAAAAAGGAGAAGGAGAAGGTGAAGTCTGGAGTGTGAATCAGAAGAAGCAGAAGAAGGAGAAGGAGAAGGTGAAGTCAGGAGGGTGAATCAGAAGAAGCAGAAGAAGGAGAAGGAGAAGGTGAAGTCTGGAGGGTGAATCAGAAGAAGCAGGAGAAGGAGAAGGAGAAGGTGAAGTCTGGAGGGTGAATCAGAAGAAGTAGAAGAAGGAGAACGAGAAGGTAAAGTCTGGAGGGTGAAGCAGAAGAAGCAGAAGAAGGAGAAGGAGATGGTGAAGTCAGGAGGGTGTATCAGAAGAAGCAGAAGAAGGAGAAGGAGAAGGTGAAGTCTGGAGGGTGAATCAGAAGAAGTAGAAGAAGGAGAAGGAGAAGGTGAAGTCTGCAGGGTGAATCAGAAGAAGCAGAAGAAGGAGAAGGAGAAGGTGAAGTCTGGAGGGTGAATCAGAAGAAGTAGAAGAAGGAGAAGGAGAAGCTGAAGTCAGGAGGGTGAAGCAGAAGAAGCAGAAGAAGGAGAAGGAGAAGGTGAAGTCTGGAGGGTGAATCAGAAGAAGCAGAAGAAGTAGAAGGAGAAGGTGAAGTCTGGCGGGTGAATCAGAAGAAGCAGAAGAAGGAGAAGGAGAAGGTGAAGTCAGGAGGGTGAATCAGAAGAAGCAGAAGAAGGAGAAGGAGTTGGTGAAGTCAGGAGGGTGAATCAGAAGAAGTAGAAGAAGGAGAAGGAGAAGGTAAAGTCTGGAGGGTGAATCAGAAGAAGCAGAAGAAGGAGAAGGAGAAGGTGAAGTCTGGACGGTGAATCAGAAGAATCAGAAGAAGGAGAAGGAGAAGGTGAAGTCTGGAGGGTGAATCAGAAGATGCAGAAGAAGGAGAAGGAGAAGGTGAAGTCTGGAGGGTGAATCAGAAGAAGCAGAAGAAGGAGAAGGAGAAGGTGAATTCTGGAGGGTGAATCAGAAGAAGTAGAAGAAGGAGAAGGAGACGGTGAAGTCTGGAGGGTGAATCAGAAGAAGCAGAAGAAGGGGAAGGAGAAGGTGAAGTCAGGAGGGTGAACCAGAAGAAGCAGAAGAATGAGAAGGAGAAGGTGAAGTCAGGAGGGTGAATCAGAAGAAGTAGAAGAAGGAGAAGGAGAAGGTGAAGTCTGGACGTTGAATCAGGAGAAGCAGAAGAAGGAGAAGGAGAAGGTGAGGTCAGGAGGGTGAAGCAGAAGAAGGAGAAGGAGAAGGTGAAGTCAGGAGGGTGAATCAGCAGAAGCAGAAGAAGGAGAAGTAGAAGGTGAAGTCAGGAGGGTGAATCAGAAGAAGCAGAAGAAGGAGAAGGAGAAGGTGAAGTCTGGAGGGTGAATCAGAAGAAGCAGAAGAAGGAGAAGGAGAAGGTGAAGTCAGGAGGGTGAATCAGAAGAAGCAGAAGAAGGAGAAGGAGAAGGTGAAGTCTGGAGGGTGAATCAGAAGAAGTAGAAGAAGGAGAAGGAGAAGGTGAAGTTGGAGGGTGAATCAGAAGAAGTAGAAGAAGGAGAAGGAGAAGGTGAAGTCTGGAGGGTGAAGCAGAAGAAGTAGAAGAAGGAGAAGGAGAAGGTGAAGTCTGGAGGGTAAATCAGAAGAAGCAGAAGAAGGAGAATGAGAAGGTGAAGTCTGGAGGGTGAATCAGAAGAAGCAGAAGAAGGAGAAGGAGAAGGTGAAGTCAGGAGGGTGAATCAGAAGAAGCAGAAGAAGGAGAAGGAGAAGGTGAAGTCAGGAGGGTGAATCAGCAGAAGCAGAAGAAGGAGAAGGAGAAGGTGAAGTCAGGAGGGTGAATCAGAAGAAGCAGAAGAAGGAGAAGGAGAAGGTGAAGTCTGGAGGGTGAATCAGAAGAAGCAGAAGAAGGAGAAGGAGAAGGTGAAGTCAGGAGGGTGAATCAGAAGAAGAAGAAGAAGGAGAAGGAGAAGGTGAAGTCTGGAGGGTGAATCAGAAGAAGTAGAAGAAGGAGAAGGAGAAGGTGAAGTCTGGAGGGTGAATCAGAAGAAGTAGAAGAAGGAGAAGGAGAAGGTGAAGTCTGGAGGGTGAAGCAGAAGAAGTAGAAGAAGGAGAAGGAGAAGGTGAAGTCTGGAGGGTAAATCAGAAGAAGCAGAAGAAGGAGAATGAGAAGGTGAAGTCTGGAGGGTGAAGCAGAAGAAGCCGAAGAAGGAGAAGGAGAAGGTGACGTCTGGAGGGTGAATCAGAAGAAGCTGAAGAAGGAGAAGGAGAAGGTGACGTCTGGAGGGTGAATCAGAAGAAGCAGAAGAAGGAGAAGGAGAAGGTGAAGTCTGGAGGGTGAATCAGAAGAAGCAGACGAAGGAGAAGGCGAAGGTGAAGTTAGGAGGGTGAATCAGAAGAAGTAGAAGAAGGAGAAGGAGAAGGTGAAGTCTGGAGGGTGAATCAGAAGAAGTAGAAGAAGGAGAAGGAGAAGCTGAAGTCTGGTGGGTGAATCAGAAGAAGCAGAAGAAGGAGAATGAGAAGGTGAAGTCTGGAGGGTGAATCAGAAGAAGCAGAAGAAGGAGAACGAGAAGGTGAAGTCTGGAGGGTGAATCTGAAGAAGCAGAAGAAGGAGAAGGAGAAGGTGAAGTCAGGAGGGTGAATCAGAAGAAGTAGAAGAAGGAGAAGTTGAAGTCTGGAGGGTGAATCAGAAGAAGCAGAAGAAGGAGAAGGAGATGGTGAAGTCAGTAGGGTGAATCAGAAGAAGCAGAAGAAGGAGAAGGAGAAGGTGAAGTCTGGAGGGTGATTCAGAAGAAGTAGAAGAAGGAGAAGGAGAATGTGAAGTCAGGAGGGTGAATCAGAAGAAGCAGAAGAAGGAGAAGGAGAAGGTGAAGTCAGGAGAATGAAGCAGAAGAAGGAGAAGAAGGAGAAGAAGAAGGTGAAGTCTGGAGGGTGAATCAGAAGAACCAGAAGAAGGAGAAGGAGTAGGTGAGGTCTGGAGGGTGAATCAGAAGAAGCAGAAGAAGGAGAAGGAGAAGGTGAAGTCTGCAGGGTGAAGCAGCAGAAGCAGAAGAAGGAGAAGGAGAAGGTGAAGTCTGGAGGGTGAATCAGAAGAAGCAGAAGAAGGAGAAGGAGAAGGTGAAGTCAGGAGGGTGAATCAGAAGAAGCAGAAGAAGGAGAAGGAGAAGGTGAAGTCTGGAGGGTGAATCAGAAGCAGCAGAAGAAGGAGAAGGAGAAGGTGAAGTCAGGAGGGTGAAGCAGAAGAAGCAGAAGAAGGAGAAGGAGAAGGTGAAGTCTGGAAGGTGAATCAGAAGCAGCAGAAGAAGGAGAAGGAGAAGGTGAAGTCAGGAGGGTGAAGCAGAAGAAGGAGAAGGAGAAGGTGAAGTCAGGAGGGTGAATCAGAAGAAGCAGAAGAAGGAGAAGGAGAAAGTGAAGTCTGGAGGGTGAATCAGAAGAAGTAGAAGAAGGAGAAGGAGAAGTTGAAGTCTGGAGGGTGAATCAGAAGAAGCAGAAGAAGGAGAAGGAGAAGGTGAAGTCTGGAGGGTGAATCAGAAGAAGTAGAAGAAGGAGAAGGAGAAAGTGAAGTCAGGAGGGTGAATCAGAAGAAGCAGAAGAAGGAGAAGGAGAAGGTGAATTCTGGAGGGTGAATCAGAAGTAGAAAAAGAAGGAGAAGGAGAAGGTGAAGTCAGGAGGGTGAATCGGCAGAAGCAGAAGAAGGAGAAGGAGAAGGTGAAGTCTGGAGGGTGAATCAGAAGAGGCAGAAGAAGGAGAAGGAGAAGGTGAAGTCTGGAGGGTGAATCAGAAGAAGTAGAAGAAGGAGAAGGAGAAGGTGAAGTCTGGAGGGTGAATCAGAAGAGGTAGAAGAAGGAGAAGGAGAAGGTGAAGTCTGGAGGGTGAATCAGACGAAGCAGAAGATGGAGAAGGAGAAGGTGAAGTCAGGAGGGTAAATCAGAAGAAGCAGAAGAAGGAGAAGGAGAAGGTGAAGTCTGGAGGGTGAATCAGAAGAAGCAGAAGAAGGAGAAGGAGAAGGTGAAGTCTGGAGGGTGAAGCAGAAGAAGCAGAAGAAGGAGAAGGAGAAGGTGAAGTCTGGAGGGTGAATCTGAAGAAGCAGAAGAAGGAGAAGGTGAAGGTGAAGTCAGGAGGGTGAATCAGAAGAAGTAGAAGAAGGAGAAGTTGAAGTCTGGAGGGTGAATCAGAAGAAGCAGAAGAAGGAGAAGGAGATGGTGAAGTCAGTAGGGTGAATCAGAAGAAGCAGAAGAAGGAGAAGGAGAAGGTGAAATCTGGAGGGTGATTCAGAAGAAGTAGAAGAAGGAGAACGAGAAGGTGAAGTCTGGAAGGTGAATCAGAAGCAGCAGAAGAAGGAGAAGGAGAAGGTGAAGTCAGGAGGGTGAAGCAGAAGAAGCAGAAGAAGGAGAAGGAGAAGGTGAAGTCAGGAGGGTGAATCAGAAGAAGCAGAAGAAGGAGAAGGAGAAGGTGAAGTCAGGAGGGTGAATCGGAAGAAGCAGAAGAAGGAGAAGGAGAAGGTGAAGTCTGGAGGGTGAATCAGAAGAAGCAGAAGAAGGAGAAGGAGAAGGTGAAGTCTGGAGGGTGAATCAGAAGAAGCAGAAGATGGAGAAGGAGAAGGTGAAGTCTGGAGAGTGAATCAGAAGAAGCAGAAGAAGGAGAAGGAGAAGGTGAAGTCAGGAGGGTGAATCAGAAGAAGTAGAAGAAGGAGAAGAAGAAGGTGAAGTCAGGAGGGTGAATCAGAAGTAGTAGAAGAAGGAGAAGGAGAAGGTGAAGTCTGGAGGGTGAATAAGAAGAAGCAGAAGAAGGAGAAGGAGAAGGTGAAGTCTGGAGGGTGAATCAGAAGAAGCAGAAGAAGGAGAAGGAGAAGGTGAAGTCTGGAGGGTGTATCAGAAGAAGCAGAAGAAGGAGAAGGAGAAGGTGAAGTCTGGAGGGTGAAGCAGAAGAAGCAGAAGAAGGAGAAGTAGAAGGTGAAGTCTGGAGGGTGAATCAGAAGAAGCAGAAGAAGGAGAATTAGAAGGTGAAGTCTGGAGGGTGAATCAGAAGAAGCAGAAGAAGGCGAAGGAGAAGGTGAAGTCAGAAGGGTGAATCAGAAGAAGTAGAAGAAGGAGAAGGAGAAGCTGAAGTCTGGAGGGTGAAGCAGAAGAAGCAGAAGAAGTAGAAGGAGAAGGTGAAGTCTGGAGGGTGAATCAGAAGAAGTAGAAAAAGGAGAAGGAGAAGGTGAAGTCTGGAGTGTGAATCAGAAGAAGCAGAAGAAGGAGAAGGAGAAGGTGAAGTCAGGAGGGTGAATCAGAAGAAGCAGAAGAAGGAGAAGGAGAAGGTGAAGTCTGGAGGGTGAATCAGAAGAAGCAGGAGAAGGAGAAGGAGAAGGTGAAGTCTGGAGGGTGAATCAGAAGAAGTAGAAGAAGGAGAACGAGAAGGTAAAGTCTGGAGGGTGAAGCAGAAGAAGCAGAAGAAGGAGAAGGAGATGGTGAAGTCAGGAGGGTGTATCAGAAGAAGCAGAAGAAGGAGAAGGAGAAGGTGAAGTCTGGAGGGTGAATCAGAAGAAGTAGAAGAAGGAGAAGGAGAAGGTGAAGTCTGCAGGGTGAATCAGAAGAAGCAGAAGAAGGAGAAGGAGAAGGTGAAGTCTGGAGGGTGAATCAGAAGAAGTAGAAGAAGGAGAAGGAGAAGCTGAAGTCAGGAGGGTGAAGCAGAAGAAGCAGAAGAAGGAGAAGGAGAAGGTGAAGTCTGGAGGGTGAATCAGAAGAAGCAGAAGAAGTAGAAGGAGAAGGTGAAGTCTGGCGGGTGAATCAGAAGAAGCAGAAGAAGGAGAAGGAGAAGGTGAAGTCAGGAGGGTGAATCAGAAGAAGCAGAAGAAGGAGAAGGAGTTGGTGAAGTCAGGAGGGTGAATCAGAAGAAGCAGAAGAAGGAGAAGGAGAAGGTGAAGTCTGGACGGTGAATCAGAAGAATCAGAAGAAGGAGAAGGAGAAGGTGAAGTCTGGAGGGTGAATCAGAAGAAGCAGAAGAAGGAGAAGGAGAAGGTGAATTCTGGAGGGTGAATCAGAAGAAGTAGTAGAAGGAGAAGGAGACGGTGAAGTCTGGAGGGTGAATCAGAAGAAGCAGAAGAAGGGGAAGGAGAAGGTGAAGTCAGGAGGGTGAACCAGAAGAAGCAGAAGAATGAGAAGGAGAAGGTGAAGTCAGGAGGGTGAATCAGAAGAAGTAGAAGAAGGAGAAGGAGAAGGTGAAGTCTGGACGTTGAATCAGGAGAAGCAGAAGAAGGAGAAGGAGAAGGTGAGGTCAGGAGGGTGAAGCAGAAGAAGGAGAAGGAGAAGGTGAAGTCAGGAGGGTGAATCAGAAGAAGCAGAAGAAGGAGAAGGAGAAGGTGAAGTCTGGAGGGTGAATCAGAAGAAGTAGAAGAAGGAGAAGGAGAAGGTGAAGTTGGAGGGTGAATCAGAAGAAGTAGAAGAAGGAGAAGGAGAAGGTGAAGTCTGGAGGGTGAAGCAGAAGAAGTAGAAGAAGGAGAAGGAGAAGGTGAAGTCTGGAGGGTAAATCAGAAGAAGCAGAAGAAGGAGAATGAGAAGGTGAAGTCTGGAGGGTGAATCAGAAGAAGCAGAAGAAGGAGAAGGAGAAGGTGAAGTCAGGAGGGTGAATCAGAAGAAGCAGAAGAAGGAGAAGGAGAAGGTGAAGTCAGGAGGGTGAATCAGCAGAAGCAGAAGAAGGAGAAGTAGAAGGTGAAGTCAGGAGGGTGAATCAGAAGAAGCAGAAGAAGGAGAAGGAGAAGGTGAAGTCTGGAGGGTGAATCAGAAGAAGCAGAAGAAGGAGAAGGAGAAGGTGAAGTCAGGAGGGTAAATCAGAAGAAGAAGAAGAAGGAGAAGGAGAAGGTGAAGTCTGGAGGGTGAATCAGAAGAAGTAGAAGAAGGAGAAGGAGAAGGTGAAGTCTGGAGGGTGAATCAGAAGAAGTAGAAGAAGGAGAAGGAGAAGGTGAAGTCTGGAGGGTGAAGCAGAAGAAGTAGAAGAAGGAGAAGGAGAAGGTGAAGTCTGGAGGGTAAATCAGAAGAAGCAGAAGAAGGAGAATGAGAAGGTGAAGTCTGGAGGGTGAAGCAGAAGAAGCCGAAGAAGGAGAAGGAGAAGGTGACGTCTGGAGGGTGAATCAGAAGAAGCTGAAGAAGGAGAAGGAGAAGGTGACGTCTGGAGGGTGAATCAGAAGAAGCAGAAGAAGGAGAAGGAGAAGGTGAAGTCTGGAGGGTGAATCAGAAGAAGCAGACGAAGGAGAAGGCGAAGGTGAAGTTAGGAGGGTGAATCAGAAGAAGTAGAAGAAGGAGAAGCAGAAGGTGAAGTCTGGAGGGTGAATCAGAAGAAGTAGAAGAAGGAGAAGGAGAAGGTGAAGTCTGGAGGGTGAATCTGAAGAAGCAGAAGAAGGAGAAGGAGAAGGTGAAGTCAGGAGGGTGAATCAGAAGAAGTAGAAGAAGGAGAAGTTGAAGTCTGGAGGGTGAATCAGAAGAAGCAGAAGAAGGAGAAGGAGATGGTGAAGTCAGTAGGGTGAATCAGAAGAAGCAGAAGAAGGAGAAGGAGAAGGTGAAGTCTGGAGGGTGATTCAGAAGAAGTAGAAGAAGGAGAAGGAGAATGTGAAGTCAGGAGGGTGAATCAGAAGAAGCAGAAGAAGGAGAAGGAGAAGGTGAAGTCAGGAGAATGAAGCAGAAGAAGGAGAAGAAGGAGAAGAAGAAGGTGAAGTCTGGAGGGTGAATCAGAAGAACCAGAAGAAGGAGAAGGAGTAGGTGAGGTCTGGAGGGTGAATCAGAAGAAGCAGAAGAAGGAGAAGGAGAAGGTGAAGTCTGCAGGGTGAAGCAGCAGAAGCAGAAGAAGGAGAAGGAGAAGGTGAAGTCTGGAGGGTGAATCAGAAGAAGCAGAAGAAGGAGAAGGAGAAGGTGAAGTCAGGAGGGTGAATCAGAAGAAGCAGAAGAAGGAGAAGGAGAAGGTGAAGTCTGGAGGGTGAATCAGAAGCAGCAGAAGAAGGAGAAGGAGAAGGTGAAGTCAGGAGGGTGAAGCAGAAGAAGCAGAAGAAGGAGAAGGAGAAGGTGAAGTCTGGAAGGTGAATCAGAAGCAGCAGAAGAAGGAGAAGGAGAAGGTGAAGTCAGGAGGGTGAAGCAGAAGAAGCAGAAGAAGGAGAAGGAGAAGGTGAAGTCAGGAGGGTGAATCAGAAGAAGCAGAAGAAGGAGAAGGAGAAAGTGAAGTCTGGAGGGTGAATCAGAAGAAGTAGAAGAAGGAGAAGGAGAAGTTGAAGTCTGGAGGGTGAATCAGAAGAAGCAGAAGAAGGAGAAGGAGAAGGTGAAGTCTGGAGGGTGAATCAGAAGAAGTAGAAGAAGGAGAAGGAGAAAGTGAAGTCAGGAGGGTGAATCAGAAGAAGCAGAAGAAGGAGAAGGAGAAGGTGAATTCTGGAGGGTGAATCAGAAGTAGAAAAAGAAGGAGAAGGAGAAGGTGAAGTCAGGAGGGTGAATCGGCAGAAGCAGAAGAAGGAGAAGGAGAAGGTGAAGTCTGGAGGGTGAATCAGAAGAGGCAGAAGAAGGAGAAGGAGAAGGTGAAGTCTGGAGGGTGAATCAGAAGAAGTAGAAGAAGGAGAAGGAGAAGGTGAAGTCTGGAGGGTGAATCAGAAGAGGTAGAAGAAGGAGAAGGAGAAGGTGAAGTCTGGAGGGTGAATCAGACGAAGCAGAAGATGGAGAAGGAGAAGGTGAAGTCAGGAGGGTAAATCAGAAGAAGCAGAAGAAGGAGAAGGAGAAGGTGAAGTCTGGAGGGTGAATCAGAAGAAGCAGAAGAAGGAGAAGGAGAAGGTGAAGTCTGGAGGGTGAAGCAGAAGAAGCAGAAGAAGGAGAAGGAGAAGGTGAAGTCTGGAGGGTGAATCAGAAGAAGCAGAAGAAGGAGAAGGAGAAGGTGAAGTCTGGAGGGTGAATCAGAAGAAGCAGAAGATGGAGAAGGAGAAGGTGAAGTCAGGAGGGTGAATCAGAAGAAGTAGAAGAAGGAGAAGAAGAAGGTGAAGTCAGGAGGGTGAATCAGAAGTAGTAGAAGAAGGAGAAGGAGAAGGTGAAGTCTGGAGGGTGAATAAGAAGAAGCAGAAGAAGGAGAAGGAGAAGGTGAAGTCTGGAGGGTGAATCAGAAGAAGCAGAAGAAGGAGAAGGAGAAGGTGAAGTCTGGAGGGTGTATCAGAAGAAGCAGAAGAAGGAGAAGGAGAAGGTGAAGTCAGGAGGGTGAAGCAGAAGAAGCAGAAGAAGGAGAAGGAGGAGGTGAAGTCAGGAGGGTGAAGCAGAAGATGCAGAAGAAGGAGAAGGAGAAGGTGAAGTCTGGAGGGTGAATCAGAAGAAGCAGAAGAAGGAGAAGGAGAAGGTGAAGTCAGGAGGGTGAATCAGAAGAAGTAGAAGAAGGAGAAGGAGAAGGTGAAGTCAGGAGGGTGAATCAGAAGAAGTAGAAGAAGGAGAAGGAGAAGGTGAAGTCTGGAGGGTGAATCAGAAGAAGCAGAAGAAGGTGATGGAGAAGGTGAAGTCAGGAGGGTGAATCAGAAGAAGTAGAAGAAGAAGGAGAAGGTGAAGTCAGGAGGATGAATCAGAAGAAGCAGAAGAAGGAGAAGGAGAAGGTGAAGTCTGGAGGGTGAATCAGAAGAAGCAGAAGAAGGAGAAGGAGAAGGTGAAGTCTGGAGGGTGAATCAGAAGAAGCAGAAGATGGAGAAGGAGAAGGTGAAGTCTGGAGGGTGAATCAGAAGAAGTAGAAGAAGGAGAAGGAGAAGGTGAAGTCAGGAGGGTGAAGCAGAAGAAGTAGAAGAAGGAGAAGGAGACGGTGAAGTCAGGAGGGTGAATCAGAAGAAGTAGAAGAAGGAGAAGTTGAAGTCTGGAGGGTGAATCAGAAGAAGCAGAAGAAGGAGAAGGAGATGGTGAAGTCAGTAGGGTGAATCAGAAGAAGCAGAAGAAGGAGAAGGAGAAGGTGAAGTCTGGAGGGTGATTCAGAAGAAGTAGAAGAAGGAGAAGGAGAATGTGAAGTCAGGAGGGTGAATCAGAAGAAGCAGAAGAAGGAGAAGGAGAAGGTGAAGTCAGGAGAATGAAGCAGAAGAAGGAGAAGAAGGAGAAGAAGAAGGTGAAGTCTGGAGGGTGAATCAGAAGAACCAGAAGAAGGAGAAGGAGTAGGTGAGGTCTGGAGGGTGAATCAGAAGAAGCAGAAGAAGGAGAAGGAGAAGGTGAAGTCTGCAGGGTGAAGCAGCAGAAGCAGAAGAAGGAGAAGGAGAAGGTGAAGTCTGGAGGGTGAATCAGAAGAAGCAGAAGAAGGAGAAGGAGAAGGTGAAGTCAGGAGGGTGAATCAGAAGAAGCAGAAGAAGGAGAAGGAGAAGGTGAAGTCTGGAGGGTGAATCAGAAGCAGCAGAAGAAGGAGAAGGAGAAGGTGAAGTCAGGAGGGTGAAGCAGAAGAAGCAGAAGAAGGAGAAGGAGAAGGTGAAGTCTGGAAGGTGAATCAGAAGCAGCAGAAGAAGGAGAAGGAGAAGGTGAAGTCAGGAGGGTGAAGCAGAAGAAGCAGAAGAAGAAGGAGAAGGTGAAGTCAGGAGGGTGAATCAGAAGAAGCAGAAGAAGGAGAAGGAGAAAGTGAAGTCTGGAGGGTGAATCAGAAGAAGTAGAAGAAGGAGAAGGAGAAGCTGAAGTCTGGAGGGTGAATCAGAAGAAGCAGAAGAAGGAGAAGGAGAAGGTGAAGTCTGGAGGGTGAATCAGAAGAAGTAGAAGAAGGAGAAGGAGAAAGTGAAGTCAGGAGGGTGAATCAGAAGAAGCAGAAGAAGGAGAAGGAGAAGGTGAATTCTGGAGGGTGAATCAGAAGTAGAAAAAGAAGGAGAAGGAGAAGGTGAAGTCAGGAGGGTGAATCGGCAGAAGCAGAAGAAGGAGAAGGAGAAGGTGAAGTCTGTAGGGTGAATCAGAAGAGGCAGAAGAAGGAGAAGGAGAAGGTGAAGTCTGGAGGGTGAATCAGAAGAAGTAGAAGAAGGAGAAGGAGAAGGTGAAGTCTGGAGGGTGAATCAGAAGAGGTAGAAGAAGGAGAAGGAGAAGGTGAAGTCTGGAGGGTGAATCAGACGAAGCAGAAGATGGAGAAGGAGAAGGTGAAGTCAGGAGGGTAAATCAGAAGAAGCAGAAGAAGGAGAAGGAGAAGGTGAAGTCTGGAGGGTGAATCAGAAGAAGCAGAAGAAGGAGAAGGAGAAGGTGAAGTCTGGAGGGTGAAGCAGAAGAAGCAGAAGAAGGAGAAGGAGAAGGTGAAGTCTGGAGGGTGAATCATAAGAAGCAGAAGAAGGAGAAGGAGAAGGTGAAGTCTGGAGGGTGAATCAGAAGAAGCAGAAGATGGAGAAGGAGAAGGTGAAGTCAGGAGGGTGAATCAGAAGAAGTAGAAGAAGGAGAAGAAGAAGGTGAAGTCAGGAGGGTGAATCAGAAGTAGTAGAAGAAGGAGAAGGAGAAGGTGAAGTCTGGAGGGTGAATAAGAAGAAGCAGAAGAAGGAGAAGGAGAAGGTGAAGTCTGGAGGGTGAATCAGAAGAAGCAGAAGAAGGAGAAGGAGAAGGTGAAGTCTGGAGGGTGTATCAGAAGAAGCAGAAGAAGGAGAAGGAGAAGGTGAAGTCAGGAGGGTGAAGCAGAAGAAGCAGAAGAAGGAGAAGGAGAAGGTGAAGTCAGGAGGGTGAAGCAGAAGATGCAGAAGAAGGAGAAGGAGAAGGTGAAGTCTGGAGGGTGAATCAGAAGAAGCAGAAGAAGGAGAAGGAGAAGGTGAAGTCAGGAGGGTGAATCAGAAGATGTAGAAGAAGGAGAAGGAGAAGGTGAAGTCAGGAGGGTGAATCAGAAGAAGTAGAAGAAGGAGAAGGAGAAGGTGAAGTCTGGAGGGTGAATCAGAAGAAGCAGAAGAAGGTGATGGAGAAGGTGAAGTCAGGAGGGTGAATCAGAAGAAGTAGAAGAAGAAGGAGAAGGTGAAGTCAGGAGGGTGAATCAGAAGAAGCAGAAGAAGGAGAAGGAGAAGGTGAAGTCTGGAGGGTGAATCAGAAGAAGCAGAAGAAGGAGAAGGAGAAGGTGAAGTCTGGAGGGTGAATCAGAAGAAGCAGAAGATGGAGAAGGAGAAGGTGAAGTCTGGAGGGTGAATCAGAAGAAGTAGAAGAAGGAGAAGGAGAAGGTGAAGTCAGGAGGGTGAAGCAGAAGAAGTAGAAGAAGGAGAAGGAGACGGTGAAGTCTGGAGGGTGAATCAGAAGAAGCAGAAGAAGGAGAAGGAGAAGGTGAAGTCAGGAGGGTGAATCAGAAGAAGCAGAAGATGGAGAAGGAGGAGGTGAAGTCTGGAGGGTGAATCAGAAGAAGTAGAAGAAGGAGAAGGAGAAGGTGAAGTCAGGAGGGTGAATCAGAAGAAGCAGAAGAAGGAGAAGGAGAAGGTGAAGCCTGGAGGGTGAATCAGAAGAAGCAGAAGAAGGAGAAGGAGAAGATGAAGTCTGGAGGGTGAATCAGAAGAAGTAGAAGAAGGAGAAGGAGAAGGTGAAGTCTGGAGGGTGAATCAGAAGAAGCAGAAGAAGGAGAAGGAGAAGGTGAAGTCTGGAGGGTGAATCAGAAGAAGTCGAAGAAGGAGAAGGAGAAGGGGAAGTGAGGAGGGTGAAGCAGAAGAAGTAGAAGAAGGAGAAGGAGAAGGTGAAGTGTGGAGGGTGAAGCAGAAGAAGCAGAAGAAGGAGAAGGAGAAGCTGAAGTCAGGAGGGTGAAGCAGAAGAAGCAGAAGAAGGAGAAGGAGAAGGTGAAGCCTGGAGGGTGAATCAGAAGAAGCAGAAGAAGGAGAAGGAGAAGATGAAGTCTGGAGGGTGAATCAGAAGAAGTAGAAGAAGGAGAAGGAGAAGGTGAAGTCTGGAGGGTGAATCAGAAGAAGCAGAAGAAGGAGAAGGAGAAGGTGAAGTCTGGAGGGTGAATCAGAAGAAGTAGAAGAAGGAGAAGGAGAAGGGGAAGTGAGGAGGGTGAATCAGAAGAAGTAGAAGAAGGAGAAGGAGAAGCTGAAGTCTGGAGGGTGAATCTGAAGAAGCAGAAGAAGGAGAAGGAGAAGGTGAAGTCTGGAGGGTGAATCAGAAGAAGGAGAACAAGGAGAAGGAGAAGGTGAAGACTGGAGGGTGAATCAGAAGAAGCAGAAGAAGGAGAAGGAGAAGGTGAAGTCACGAGGGTGAATCAGAAGAAGCAGAAGAAGAAGAAGGAGAAGGTGAAGCCTGGAGGGTGAATCAGAAGAAGTAGAAGAAGGAGAAGGAGAAGGTGAAGTCAGGAGGGTGAATCAGAAGAAGCAGAAGAAGTAGAAGGAGAAGGTGAAGCCTTTGGGTGAATCAGAAGAAGCAGAAGAAGGAGAAGGAGAAGGTGAAGTCTGGAGGGTGAATCAGAAGAAGTAGAAGAAGGAGAAGGAGAAGGTGAAGTCTGCAGGGTGAATCAGAAGAAGCAGAAGAAGGAGAAGGAGAAGGTGAAGTATGGAGGGTGAATCAGAAGAAGTAGAAGAAGGAGAAGGAGAAGGTGAAGTCTGGAGGGTGAATCAGAAGAAGCAGAAGAAGGAGAAGGAGAAGGTGAAGTCACGAGGGTGAATCAGAAGAAGCAGAAGAAGAAGAAGGAGAAGGTGAAGCCTGGAGGGTGAATCAGAAGAAGTAGAAGAAGGAGAAGGAGAAGGTGAAGTCAGGAGGGTGAATCAGAAGAAGCAGAAGAAGTAGAAGGAGAAGGTGAAGCCTTTGGGTGAATCAGAAGAAGCAGAAGAAGGAGAAGGAGAAGGTGAAGTCTGGAGGGTGAATCAGAAGAAGTAGAAGAAGGAGAAGGAGAAGGTGAAGTCTGCAGGGTGAATCAGAAGAAGCAGAAGAAGGAGAAGGAGAAGGTGAAGTATGGAGGGTGAATCAGAAGAAGTAGAAGAAGGAGAAGGAGAAGGTGAAGTCTGGAGGGTGAATCAGAAGAAGCAGAAGAAGTAGAAGGAGAAGGTGAAGTCTGGCGGGTGAATCAGAAGAAGCAGAAGAAGGAGAAGGAGAAGGTGAAGTCAGGAGGGTGAATCAGAAGAAGCAGAAGAAGGAGAAGGAGTTGGTGAAGTCAGGAGGGTGAATCAGAAGAAGTAGAAGAAGGAGAAGGAGAAGGTGAAGTCTGGAGGGTGATTCAGAAGAAGCAGAAGAAGGAGAAGGAGAAGGTGAAGTCTGGAGGGTGAATCAGAAGAATCAGAAGAAGGAGAAGGAGAAGGTGAAGTCTGGAGGGTGTATCAGAAGAAGCAGAAGAAGGAGAAGGAGAAGGTGAAGTCTGGAGGGTGAATCAGAAGAAGCAGAAGAAGGAGAAGGAGAAGGTGAATTCTGGAGGGTGAATCAGAAGAAGAAGAAGAAGGAGAAGGAGACGGTGAAGTCTGGAGGGTGAATCAGAAGAAGCAGAAGAAGGGGAAGGAGAAGGTGAAGTCAGGAGGGTGAATCAGAAGAAGCAGAAGAATGAGAAGGAGAAGGTGAAGTCAGGAGGGTGAATCAGAAGAAGTAGAAGAAGGAGAAGGAGAAGGTGAAGTCTGGACGTTGAATCAGGAGAAGCAGAAGAAGGAGAAGGAGAAGGTGAGGTCAGGAGGGTGAAGCAGAAGAAGGAGAAGGAGAAGGTGAAGTCAGGAGGGTGAATCAGCAGAAGCAGAAGAAGGAGAAGTAGAAGGTGAAGTCAGGAGGGTGAATCAGAAGAAGCAGAAGAAGGAGAAGGAGAAGGTGAAGTCTGGAGGGTGAATCAGAAGAAGCAGAAGAAGGTGATGGAGAAGGTGAAGTCTGGAGGGTGAATCAGAAGAAGTAGAAGAAGGAGAAGGAGAAGGTGAAGTCTGGAGGGTGAATCAGAAGAAGTAGAAGAAGGAGAAGGAGAAGGTGAAGTCTGGAGGGTGAAGCAGAAGAAGTAGAAGAAGGAGAAGGAGAAGGTGAAGTCTGGAGGGTAAATCAGAAGAAGCAGAAGAAGGAGAATGAGAAGGTGAAGTCTGGAGGGTGAATCAGAAGAAGCAGAAGAAGGAGAAGGAGAAGGTGAAGTCAGGAGGGTGAATCAGAAGAAGCAGAAGAAGGAGAAGGAGAAGTTGAAGTCAGGAGGGTGAATCAGCAGAAGCAGAAGTAGGAGAAGTAGAAGGTGAAGTCAGGAGGGTGAATCAGAAGAAGCAGAAGAAGGAGAAGGAGAAGGTGAAGTCTGGAGGGTGAATCAGAAGAAGCAGAAGAAGGAGAAGGAGAAGGTGAAGTCAGGAGGGTGAATCAGAAGAAGCAGAAGAAGGAGAAGGAGAAGGTGAAGTCTGGAGGGTGAATCAGAAGAAGTAGAAGAAGGAGAAGGAGAAGGTGAAGTCTGGAGGGTGAATCAGAAGAAGTAGAAGAAGGAGAAGGAGAAGGTGAAGTCTGGAGGGTGAAGCAGAAGAAGCAGAAGAAGGAGAAGGAGAAGGTGAAGTCTGGAGGGTAAATCAGAAGAAGCAGAAGAAGGAGAATGAGAAGGTGAAGTCTGGAGGGTGAAGCAGAAGAAGCCGAAGAAGGAGAAGGAGAAGGTGACGTCTGGAGGGTGAATCAGAAGAAGCTGAAGAAGGAGAAGGAGAAGGTGACGTCTGGAGGGTGAATCAGAAGAAGCAGAAGAAGGAGAAGGAGAAGGTGAAGTCTGGAGGGTGAATCAGAAGAAGCAGACGAAGGAGAAGGCGAAGGTGAAGTTAGGAGGGTGAATCAGAAGAAGTAGAAGAAGGAGAAGGAGAAGGTGAAGTCTGGAGGGTGAATCAGAAGAAGTAGAAGAAGGAGAAGGAGAAGGTGAAGTCTGGTGGGTGAATCAGAAGAAGCAGAAGAAGGAGAATGAGAAGGTGAAGTCTGGAGGGTGAATCAGAAGAAGCAGAAGAAGGAGAACGAGAAGGTGAAGTCTGGAGGGTGAATCTGAAGAAGCAGAAGAAGGAGAAGGAGTAGGTGAAGTCAGGAGGGTGAATCAGAAGAAGCAGAAGAAGGAGAAGGAGAAGGTGAAGTCTGGAGGGTGAATCAGAAGAAGCAGAAGATGGAGAAGGAGAAGGTGAAGTCTGGAGGGTGAATCAGAAGAAGTAGAAGAAGGAGAAGGAGAAGGTGAAGTCAGGAGGGTGAAGCAGAAGAAGTAGAAGAAGGAGAAGGAGACGGTGAAGTCTGGAGGGTGAATCAGAAGAAGCAGAAGAAGGAGAAGGAGAAGGTGAAGTCAGGAGGGTGAATCAGAAGAAGCAGAAGATGGAGAAGGAGAAGGTGAAGTCTGGAGGGTGAATCAGAAGAAGTAGAAGAAGGAGAAGGAGAAGGTGAAGTCAGGAGGGTGAATCAGAAGAAGCAGAAGAAGGAGAAGGAGAAGGTGAAGCCTGGAGGGTGAATCAGAAGAAGCAGAAGAAGGAGAAGGAGAAGATGAAGTCTGGAGGGTGAATCAGAAGAAGTAGAAGAAGGAGAAGGAGAAGGTGAAGTCTGGAGGGTGAATCAGAAGAAGCAGAAGAAGGAGAAGGAGAAGGTGAAGTCTGGAGGGTGAATCAGAAGAAGTCGAAGAAGGAGAAGGAGAAGGGGAAGTGAGGAGGGTGAAGCAGAAGAAGTAGAAGAAGGAGAAGGAGAAGGTGAAGTGTGGAGGGTGAAGCAGAAGAAGCAGAAGAAGGAGAAGGAGAAGCTGAAGTCAGGAGGGTGAAGCAGAAGAAGCAGAAGAAGGAGAAGGAGAAGGTGAAGCCTGGAGGGTGAATCAGAAGAAGCAGAAGAAGGAGAAGGAGAAGATGAAGTCTGGAGGGTGAATCAGAAGAAGTAGAAGAAGGAGAAGGAGAAGGTGAAGTCTGGAGGGTGAATCAGAAGAAGCAGAAGAAGGAGAAGGAGAAGGTGAAGTCTGGAGGGTGAATCAGAAGAAGTAGAAGAAGGAGAAGGAGAAGGGGAAGTGAGGAGGGTGAATCAGAAGAAGTAGAAGAAGGAGAAGGAGAAGCTGAAGTCTGGAGGGTGAATCTGAAGAAGCAGAAGAAGGAGAAGGAGAAGGTGAAGTCTGGAGGGTGAATCAGAAGGAGGAGAACAAGGAGAAGGAGAAGGTGAAGACTGGAGGGTGAATCAGAAGAAGCAGAAGAAGGAGAAGGAGAAGGTGAAGTCACGAGGGTGAATCAGAAGAAGCAGAAGAAGAAGAAGGAGAAGGTGAAGCCTGGAGGGTGAATCAGAAGAAGTAGAAGAAGGAGAAGGAGAAGGTGAAGTCAGGAGGGTGAATCAGAAGAAGCAGAAGAAGTAGAAGGAGAAGGTGAAGCCTTTGGGTGAATCAGAAGAAGCAGAAGAAGGAGAAGGAGAAGGTGAAGTCTGGAGGGTGAATCAGAAGAAGTAGAAGAAGGAGAAGGAGAAGGTGAAGTCTGCAGGGTGAATCAGAAGAAGCAGAAGAAGGAGAAGGAGAAGGTGAAGTATGGAGGGTGAATCAGAAGAAGTAGAAGAAGGAGAAGGAGAAGGTGAAGTCTGGAGGGTGAATCAGAAGAAGCAGAAGAAGTAGAAGGAGAAGGTGAAGTCTGGCGGGTGAATCAGAAGAAGCAGAAGAAGGAGAAGGAGAAGGTGAAGTCAGGAGGGTGAATCAGAAGAAGCAGAAGAAGGAGAAGGAGTTGGTGAAGTCAGGAGGGTGAATCAGAAGAAGTAGAAGAAGGAGAAGGAGAAGGTGAAGTCTGGAGGGTGATTCAGAAGAAGCAGAAGAAGGAGAAGGAGAAGGTGAAGTCTGGAGGGTGAATCAGAAGAATCAGAAGAAGGAGAAGGAGAAGGTGAAGTCTGGAGGGTGTATCAGAAGAAGCAGAAGAAGGAGAAGGAGAAGGTGAAGTCTGGAGGGTGAATCAGAAGAAGCAGAAGAAGGAGAAGGAGAAGGTGAATTCTGGAGGGTGAATCAGAAGAAGTAGAAGAAGGAGAAGGAGACGGTGAAGTCTGGAGGGTGAATCAGAAGAAGCAGAAGAAGGGGAAGGAGAAGGTGAAGTCAGGAGGGTGAATCAGAAGAAGCAGAAGAATGAGAAGGAGAAGGTGAAGTCAGGAGGGTGAATCAGAAGAAGTAGAAGAAGGAGAAGGAGAAGGTGAAGTCTGGACGTTGAATCAGGAGAAGCAGAAGAAGGAGAAGGAGAAGGTGAGGTCAGGAGGGTGAAGCAGAAGAAGGAGAAGGAGAAGGTGAAGTCAGGAGGGTGAATCAGCAGAAGCAGAAGAAGGAGAAGTAGAAGGTGAAGTCAGGAGGGTGAATCAGAAGAAGCAGAAGAAGGAGAAGGAGAAGGTGAAGTCTGGAGGGTGAATCAGAAGAAGCAGAAGAAGGTGATGGAGAAGGTGAAGTCAGGAGGGTGAATCAGAAGAAGCAGAAGAAGGAGAAGGAGAAGGTGAAGTCTGGAGGGTGAATCAGAAGAAGTAGAAGAAGGAGAAGGAGAAGGTGAAGTCTGGAGGGTGAATCAGAAGAAGTAGAAGAAGGAGAAGGAGAAGGTGAAGTCTGGAGGGTGAAGCAGAAGAAGTAGAAGAAGGAGAAGGAGAAGGTGAAGTCTGGAGGGTAAATCAGAAGAAGCAGAAGAAGGAGAATGAGAAGGTGAAGTCTGGAGGGTGAATCAGAAGAAGCAGAAGAAGGAGAAGGAGAAGGTGAAGTCAGGAGGGTGAATCAGAAGAAGCAGAAGAAGGAGAAGGAGAAGTTGAAGTCAGGAGGGTGAATCAGCAGAAGCAGAAGTAGGAGAAGTAGAAGGTGAAGTCAGGAGGGTGAATCAGAAGAAGCAGAAGAAGGAGAAGGAGAAGGTGAAGTCTGGAGGGTGAATCAGAAGAAGCAGAAGAAGGAGAAGGAGAAGGTGAAGTCAGGAGGGTGAATCAGAAGAAGCAGAAGAAGGAGAAGGAGAAGGTGAAGTCTGGAGGGTGAATCAGAAGAAGTAGAAGAAGGAGAAGGAGAAGGTGAAGTCTGGAGGGTGAATCAGAAGAAGTAGAAGAAGGAGAAGGAGAAGGTGAAGTCTGGAGGGTGAAGCAGAAGAAGCAGAAGAAGGAGAAGGAGAAGGTGAAGTCTGGAGGGTAAATCAGAAGAAGCAGAAGAAGGAGAATGAGAAGGTGAAGTCTGGAGGGTGAAGCAGAAGAAGCCGAAGAAGGAGAAGGAGAAGGTGACGTCTGGAGGGTGAATCAGAAGAAGCTGAAGAAGGAGAAGGAGAAGGTGACGTCTGGAGGGTGAATCAGAAGAAGCAGAAGAAGGAGAAGGAGAAGGTGAAGTCTGGAGGGTGAATCAGAAGAAGCAGACGAAGGAGAAGGCGAAGGTGAAGTTAGGAGGGTGAATCAGAAGAAGTAGAAGAAGGAGAAGGAGAAGGTGAAGTCTGGAGGGTGAATCAGAAGAAGTAGAAGAAGGAGAAGGAGAAGGTGAAGTCTGGTGGGTGAATCAGAAGAAGCAGAAGAAGGAGAATGAGGAGGTGAAGTCTGGAGGGTGAATCAGAAGAAGCAGAAGAAGGAGAACGAGAAGGTGAAGTCTGGAGGGTGAATCTGAAGAAGCAGAAGAAGGAGAAGGAGTAGGTGAAGTCAGGAGGGTGAATCAGAAGAAGTAGAAGAAGGAGAAGTTGAAGTCTGGAGGGTGAATCAGAAGAAGCAGAAGAAGGAGAAGAAGGAGAAGGAGAAGGTGAAGTCTGGAGGGTGAATCAGAAGAAGCAGAAGAAGGAGAAGGAGAAGGTGAAGTCTGGAGGGTGAATCAGAAGAAGTAGAAGAAGGAGAAGGAGAAGGTGAAGTCACGAGGGTGAATCAGAAGAAGCAGAAGAAGGAGAAGGAGAAGGTGAAGTCAGGAGGGTGAATCAGAAGAAGTAGAAGGATGAGAAGGAGAAGGTGGAGTCAGGAGGGTGAACCAGAAGAAGCAGAAGAAGGAGAAGGAGAAGGTGAAGTCTGGAGGGTGAATCAGAAGAAGTAGAAGAAGGAGAAGGAGAAGGTGAAGTCTGGAGTGTGAATCAGAAGAAGCAGAAGAAGGAGAAGGAGAAGGAGAAGGTGACGTCTGGAGGGTGAATCAGAAGAAGTAGAAGAAGGAGAAGGAGAAAGTGAAGTCAGGAGGGTGAATCAGAAGAAGCAGAAGAAGGAGAAGGAGAAGGTGAAGTCTGGATGGTGAATAAGAAGTAGAAGAAGAAGGAGAAGGAGAAGGTGAAGTCAGGAGGGCGAATCAGAAGAAGCAGAAGAAGGAGAAGGAGAAGGTGAAGTCTGGAGGGTGAAACAGAAGAAGCAGAAGAAGGAGAAGGAGAAGGTGAAGTCTGGAGGGTGAATCAGAAGAAGTAGAAGAAGGAGTCGGAGAAGGTGAAGTCTGGAGGGTGAATCAGAAGAGGTAGGAGAAGGAGAAGGTGAAGTCTGGAGGGTGAAGCAGAAGAAGCAGAAGAAGGAGAAGGAGAAGGTGAAGTCTGCAGGGTGAATCAGAAGAAGCAGAAGAAGGAGAAGGAGAAGGTGAAGTCTGGAGGGTGAAGCAGAAGAAGCAGAAGAAGGAGAAGGAGAAGGTGAAGTCTGGAGGGTGAATCGGAAGAAGCAGAAGAAGGAGAAGGAGAAGGTGAAGTCTGGAGGGTGAATCAGAAGAAGCAGAAGAAGGAGAAGGAGAAGGTGAAGTCAGGAGGGTGAATCAGAAGAAGTAGAAGAAGGAGAAGGAGAAGGTGAAGTCAGGAGGGTGAATCAGAAGAAGTAGAAGAAGGAGAAGGAGAAGGTGAAGTCTGGTGGGTGAATCAGAAGAAGCAGAAGAAGGAGAAGAAGAAAGTGAAGTCTGGAGGGTGAATCAGAAGAAGCAGAAGAAGGAGAAGGAGAAGGTGAAGTCTGGAGGGTGAATCAGAAGAAGCAGAAGAAGGAGAAGGAGAAGGTGAAGTCTGGAGGGTGAAGCAGAAGAAGCAGAAGAAGGAGAAGGAGAAGCTGAAGTCTGGAGGGTTTTTCAGAAGAAGCAGAAGAAGGAGAAGGAGAAGGTGAAGTCTGGAGGGTGAATCAGAAGAGGTAGAAGAAGGAGAAGGAGAAGGTGAAGTCTGGAGGGTGAATCAGAAGAAGCAGAAGAAGGAGAAGGAGAAGGTGAAGTCAGGAGGGTGAATCAGAAGAAGCAGAAGAAGGAGAAGGAGAAGGTAAAGTCTGGAGTGTGAATCAGAAGAAGCAGAAGAAGGAGAAGGAGAAGGTGAAGTCTGGAGGGTGAAGCAGAAGAAGCAGAAGAAGGAGAAGGAGAAGGTGAAGACCGGAGGGTGAATCAGAAGAAGCAGAAAAAGGAGAAGGAGAAGGTGAAGTCTGGAGGGTGAATCAGAAGAAGCAGAAGAAGGAGAAGGAGAAGGTGAAGTCAGGAGGGTGAATCAGAAGAAGCAGAAGAAGGAGAAGGAGAAGGTGAAGTCTGGAGGGTGAATCAGAAGAAGCAGAAGAAGGAGAAGGAGAAGGTGAAGTCTGGAGGGTGAAGCAGAAGAAGCAGAAGAAGGAGAAGGAGAAGGTGAAGACTGGAGGATGAATCAGAAGAAGCAGAAGAAGGAGAAGGAGAAGGTGAAGTCTGAGAGGGTGAATCAGAAGAAGCAGAAGAAGGAGAAGGAGAAGGTGAAGTCTGGAGGGTGAATCAGAAGAAGCAGAAGAAGGAGAAGGAGAAGGTGAAGTCTGGAGGGTGAAGCAGAAGAAGCAGAAGAAGGAGAAGGAGAAGGTGAAGTCTGGAGGGTGAATCAGAAGAAGCAGAAGAAGGAGAAGGAGAAGGTGAATTCTGGAGGGTGAATCAGAAGAAGCAGAAGAAGGAGAAGCAGAAGGTGAAGTCAGGAGGGTGAATCAGAAGAAGTAGAAGAAGGAGAAGGAGAAGCTGAAGTCTGGAGGGTGAATCTGAAGAAGCAGAAGAAGGAGAAGGAGAAGGTGAAGTCTGGAGGGTGAATCAGAAGAAGGAGAACAAGGAGAAGGAGAAGGTGAAGACTGGAGGGTGAATCAGAAGAAGCAGAAGAAGGAGAAGGAGAAGGTGAAGTCACGAGGGTGAATCAGAAGAAGCAGAAGAAGGAGAAGGAGAAGGTGAAGCCTGGAGGGTGAATCAGTAGAAGTAGAAGAAGGAGAAGGAGAAGGTGAAGTCAGGAGGGTGAATCAGAAGAAGCAGAAGAAGGAGAAGGAGAAGGTGAAGCCTTTGGGTGAATCAGAAGAAGCAGAAGAAGGAGAAGGAGAAGGTGAGGTCTGGAGGGTGAATCAGAAGAAGTAGAAGAAGGAGAAGGAGAAGGTGAAGTCTGGAGGGTGAATCAGAAGAAGCAGAAGAAGGAGAAGGAGAAGGTGAAGTCTGGAGGGTGTATCAGAAGAAGTAGAAGAAGGAGAAGGAGAAGCTGAAGTCAGGAGGGTGAAGCAGAAGAAGCAGAAGAAGGAGAAGGAGAAGGTGAAGTCTGGAGGGTGAAGCAGAAGAAGCAGAAGAAGGAGAAGGAGAAGGTGAAGTCTGGAGGGTGAATCAGAAGAAGCAGAAGAAGTAGAAGGAGAAGGTGAAGTCTGGCGGGTGAATCAGAAGAAGCAGAAGAAGGAGAAGGAGAAGGTGAAGTCAGGAGGGTGAATCAGAAGAAGCAGAAGAAGGAAAAGGAGAAGGTGAAGTCAGGAGGGTGAATCAGAAGAAGCAGAAGAAAGAGAAGGAGAAGGTGAAGTCTGGAGGGTGAATCAGAAGAATCAGAAGAAGGAGAAGGAGAAGGTGAAGTCTGGAGGGTGAATCAGAAGAAGCAGAAGAAGGAGAAGGAGAAGGTGAAGTCTGGAGGGTGAATCAGAAGAAGCAGAAGAAGGAGAAGGAGAAGGTGAAGTCAGGAGGGCGAATCAGAAGAAGCAGAAGAAGGAGAAGGTGAAGTCTGGAGGGTGAATCAGAAGAAGCAGAAGAAGGAGAAGGAGAAGGTGAAGTCTGGAGGGTGAATCAGAAGAAGTAGAAGAAGGAGTCGGAGAAGGTGAAGTCTGGAGGGTGAATCAGAAGAGGTAGAAGAAGGAGAAGGAGAAGGTGAAGTCTGGGGGGTGAATCAGAAGAAGCAGAAGAAGGAGAAGGAGAAGGTGAAGTCAGGAGGGTGAATGAGAAGAAGCAGAAGAAGGAGAAGGAGAAGGTGAAGTCTGCAGGGTGAATCAGAAGAAGCAGAAGAAGGAGAAGGAGAAGGTGAAGTCTGGAGGGTGAAGCAGAAGAAGCAGAAGAAGGAGAAGGAGAAGGTGAAGTCTGGAGGGTGAATCAGAAGAAGCAGAAGAAGGAGAAGGAGAAGGTGAAGTCTGGAGGGTGAATCAGAAGAAGCAGAAGAAGGAGAAGGAGAAGGTGAAATCTGGAGGGTGCAGCAGAAGAAGCATAAGAAGGAGAAGGAGAAGCTGAAGTCTGGAGGGTTTTTCAGAAGAAGCAGAAGAAGGAGAAGGAGAAGGTGAAGTCTGGAGGGTGAATCAGAAGAGGTAGAAGAAGGAGAAGGAGAAGGTGAAGTCTGGAGGGTGAATCAGAAGAAGCAGAAGAAGGAGAAGGAGAAGGTGAAGTCAGGAGGGTGAATGAGAAGAAGCAGAAGAAGGAGAAGGAGAAGGTGAAGTCTGCAGGGTGAATCAGAAGAAGCAGAAGAAGGAGAAGGAGAAGGTGAAGTCTGGAGGGTGAAGCAGAAGAAGCAGAAGAAGGAGAAGGAGAAGGTGAAGTCTGGAGGGTGAATCAGAAGAAGCAGAAGAAGGAGAAGGAGAAGGTGAAGTCTGGAGGGTGAATCAGAAGAAGCAGAAGAAGGAGAAGGAGAAGGTGAAGTCAGGAGGGTGAATCAGAAGAAGTAGAAGAAGGAGAAGGAGAAGGTGAAGTCAGGAGGGTGAATCAGAAGAAGTAGAAGAAGGAGAAGGAGAAGGTGAAGTCTGGAGGGTGAATCAGAAGAAGCAGAAGAAGGAGAAGAAGAAAGTGAAGTCTGGAGGGTGAATCAGAAGAAGCAGAAGAAGGAGAAGGAGAAGGTGAAGTCTGGAGGGTGAATCAGAAGAAGCAGAAGAAGGAGAAGGAGAAGGTGAAATCTGGAGGGTGCAGCAGAAGAAGCATAAGAAGGAGAAGGAGAAGCTGAAGTCTGGAGGGTTTTTCAGAAGAAGCAGAAGAAGGAGAAGGAGAAGGTGAAGTCTGGAGGGTGAATCAGAAGAGGTAGAAGAAGGAGAAGGAGAAGGTGAAGTCTGGAGGGTGAATCAGAAGAAGCAGAAGAAGGAGAAGGAGAAGGTGAAGTCAGGAGGGTGAATCAGAAGAAGCAGAAGAAGGAGAAGGAGAAGGTGAAGTCTGGAGGGTGAATCAGAAGAAGCAGAAGAAGGAGAAGGAGAAGGTGAAGTCTGGAGGGTGAAGCAGAAGAAGTAGAAGAAGGAGAAGGAGAAGGTGAAGACCGGAGGGTGAATCAGAAGAAGCAGAAAAAGGAGAAGGAGAAGGTGAAGTCTGGAGGGTGAATCAGAAGAAGTAGAAGAAGGAGAAGGAGAAGGTGAAGTCAGGAGGGTGAATCAGAAGAAGCAGAAGAAGGAGAAGGAGAAGGTGAAGTCTGGAGGGTGAAGCAGAAGAAGCAGAAGAAGGAGAAGGAGAAGGTGAAGTCTGGAGGGTGAAGCAGAAGAAGCAGAAGAAGTAGAAGGAGCAGGTGAAGACTGGAGGGTGAATCAGAAGAAGCAGTAGAAGGAGAAGGAGAAGGTGAAGTCTGAGAGGGTGAATCAGAAGAAGCAGAAGAAGGAGAAGGAGAAGGTGAAGTCTGGAGGGTGAATCAGAAGAAGCAGAAGATGGAGAAGGAGAAGGTGAAGTCTGGAGGGTGAAGCAGAAGAAGCAGAAGAAGGAGAAGGAGAAGGTGAAGTCTGGAGGGTGAATCAGAAGAAGCAGAAGAAGGAGAAGGAGAAGGTGAAGTCTGGAGGGTGAATCAGAAGAAGCAGAAGAAGGAGAAGCAGAAGGTGAAGTCAGGAGGGTGAATCAGAAGAAGTAGAAGAAGGAGAAGGAGATGCTGAAGTCTGGAGGGTGAATCTGAAGAAGCAGAAGAAGGAGAAGGAGAAGGTGAAGTCTGGAGGGTGAATCAGAAGAAGGAGAACAAGGAGAAGGAGAAGGTGAAGACTGGAGGGTGAATCAGAAGAAGCAGAAGAAGGAGAAGGAGAAGGTGAAGTCACGAGGGTGAATCAGAAGAAGCAGAAGAAGGAGAAGGAGAAGGTGAAGCCTGGAGGGTGAATCAGAAGAAGTAGAAGAAGGAGAAGGAGAAGGTGAAGTCAGGAGGGTGAATCAGAAGAAGCAGAAGAAGGAGAAGGAGAAGGTGAAGTCTGGAGGGTGAATCAGAAGAAGCAGAAGAAGGAGAAGGAGAAGGTGAAATCTGGAGGGTGCAGCAGAAGAAGCATAAGAAGGAGAAGGAGAAGCTGAAGTCTGGAGGGTTTTTCAGAAGAAGCAGAAGAAGGAGAAGGAGAAGGTGAAGTCTGGAGGGTGAATCAGAAGAGGTAGAAGAAGGAGAAGGAGAAGGTGAAGTCTGGAGGGTGAATCAGAAGAAGCAGAAGAAGGAGAAGGAGAAGGTGAAGTCAGGAGGGTGAATCAGAAGAAGCAGAAGAAGGAGAAGGAGAAGGTGAAGTCTGGAGGGTGAATCAGAAGAAGCAGAAGAAGGAGAAGGAGAAGGTGAAGTCTGGAGGGTGAAGCAGAAGAAGTAGAAGAAGGAGAAGGAGAAGGTGAAGACCGGAGGGTGAATCAGAAGAAGCAGAAAAAGGAGAAGGAGAAGGTGAAGTCTGGAGGGTGAATCAGAAGAAGTAGAAGAAGGAGAAGGAGAAGGTGAAGTCAGGAGGGTGAATCAGAAGAAGCAGAAGAAGGAGAAGGAGAAGGTGAAGTCTGGAGGGTGAAGCAGAAGAAGCAGAAGAAGGAGAAGGAGAAGGTGAAGTCTGGAGGGTGAAGCAGAAGAAGCAGAAGAAGTAGAAGGAGAAGGTGAAGACTGGAGGGTGAATCAGAAGAAGCAGTAGAAGGAGAAGGAGAAGGTGAAGTCTGAGAGGGTGAATCAGAAGAAGCAGAAGAAGGAGAAGGAGAAGGTGAAGTCTGGAGGGTGAATCAGAAGAAGCAGAAGATGGAGAAGGAGAAGGTGAAGTCTGGAGGGTGAAGCAGAAGAAGCAGAAGAAGGAGAAGGAGAAGGTGAAGTCTGGAGGGTGAATCAGAAGAAGCAGAAGAAGGAGAAGGAGAAGGTGAAGTCTGGAGGGTGAATCAGAAGAAGCAGAAGAAGGAGAAGCAGAAGGTGAAGTCAGGAGGGTGAATCAGAAGAAGTAGAAGAAGGAGAAGGAGATGCTGAAGTCTGGAGGGTGAATCTGAAGAAGCAGAAGAAGGAGAAGGAGAAGGTGAAGTCTGGAGGGTGAATCAGAAGAAGGAGAACAAGGAGAAGGAGAAGGTGAAGACTGGAGGGTGAATCAGAAGAAGCAGAAGAAGGAGAAGGAGAAGGTGAAGTCACGAGGGTGAATCAGAAGAAGCAGAAGAAGGAGAAGGAGAAGGTGAAGCCTGGAGGGTGAATCAGAAGAAGTAGAAGAAGGAGAATGAGAAGGTGAAGTCAGGAGGGTGAATCAGAAGAAGCAGAAGAAGGAGAAGGAGAAGGTGAAGCCTTTGGGTGAATCAGAAGAAGCAGAAGAAGGAGAAGGAGAAGGTGAAGTCTGAAGGGTGAATCGGAAGAAGTAGAAGAAGGAGAAGGAGAATGTGAAGTCTGCAGGGTGAATCAGAAGAAGCAGAAGAAGGAGAAGGAGAAGGTGAAGTCTGGAGGGTGAATCAGAAGAAGTAGAAGAAGGAGAAGGAGAAGCTGAAGACAGGAGGGTGAAGCAGAAGAAGCAGAAGAAGGAGAAGGAGAAGCTGAAGTCTGGAGGGTGAATCAGAAGAAGCAGAAGAAGTAGAAGGAGAAGGTGAAGTCTGGCGGGTGAATCAGAAGAAGCAGAAGAAGGAGAAGGAGAAGTTGAAGTCAGGAGGGTGAATCAGAAGAAGCAGAAGAAGGAGAAGGAGTTGGTGAAGTCAGGAGGGTGAATCAGAAGAAGTAGAAGAAGGAGAAGGAGAAGGTGAAGTCTGGAGGGTGAATCAGAAGAAGCAGAAGAAGGAGAAGGAGAAGGTGAAGTCTGGAGGGTGAATCAGAAGAATCAGAAGAAGGAGACGGAGAAGGTGAAGTCTGGAGGGTGAATCAGAAGAAGCAGAAGAAGGAGAAGGAGAAGGTGAAGTCTGGAGGGTGAATCAGAAGAAGCAGAAGAAGGAGAAGGAGAAGGTGAATTCTGGAGGGTGAATCAGAAGAAGTAGAAGAAGGAGAAGGAGACGGTGAAGTCTGGAGGGTGAATCAGAAGAAGCAGAAGAAGGGGAAGGAGAAGGTGAAGTCAGGAGGGTGAACCAGAAGAAGCAGAAGAATGAGAAGGAGAAGGTGAAGTCAGGAGGGTGCATCAGAAGAAGTAGAAGAAGGAGAAGGAGAAGGTGAAGTCTGGACGTTGAATCAGGAGAAGCAGAAGGAGGAGAAGGAGAAGGTGAGGTCAGGAGGGTGAAGCAGAAGAAGGAGAAGGAGAAGGTGAACTCAGGAGGGTGAATCAGCAGAAGCAGAAGAAGGAGAAGTAGAAGGTGAAGTCAGGAGGGTGAATCAGAAGAAGCAGAAGAAGGAGAAGGAGAAGGTGAAGTCTGGAGGGTGAATCAGAAGAAGCAGAAGAAGGAGAAGGAGAAGGTGAAGTCAGGAGGGTGAATCAGAAGAAGCAGAAGAAGGAGAAGGAGAAGTTGAAGTCTGGAGGGTGAAGCAGAAGAAGTAGAAGAAGGAGAAGGAGAAGGTGAAGTCAGGAGGGTGAATCAGAAGAAGCAGAAGAAGGAGAAGGAGAAGGTGAAGTCAGGAGGGTGAATCAGCAGAAGCAGAAGAAGGAGAAGTAGAAGGTGAAGTTAGGAGGGTGAATCAGAAGAAGCAGAAGAAGGAGAAGGAGAAGGTGAAGTATGGAGGGTGAATCAGAAGAAGCAGAAGAAGGAGAAGGAGAAGGTGAAGTCAGGAGGGTGAATCAGAAGAAGCAGAAGAAGGAGAAGGAGAAGGTGAAGTCTGGAGGGTGAATCAGAAGAAGTAGAAGAAGGAGAAGGAGAAGGTGAAGTCTGGAGGGTGAATCAGAAGAAGTAGAAGAAGGAGAAGGAGAAGGTGAAGTCTGGAGGGTGAAGCAGAAGACGTAGAAGAAGGAGAAGGAGAAGGTGAAGTCTGGAGGGTAAATCAGAAGAAGCAGAAGAAGGAGAATGAGATGGTGAAGTCTGGAGGGTGAAGCAGAAGAAGCCGAAGAAGGAGAAGGAGAAGGTGACGTCTGGAGGGTGAATCAGAAGAAGCTGAAGAAGGAGAAGGAGAAGGTGACGTCTGGAGGGTGAATCAGAAGAAGCAGAAGAAGGAGAAGGAGAAGGTGAAGTCTGGAGGGTGAATCAGAAGAAGCAGAAGAAGGAGAAGGAGAAGATGAAGTCTGGAGGGTGAATCAGAAGAAGTAGAAGAAGGAGAAGGAGAAGCTGAAGACAGGAGGGTGAAGCAGAAGAAGCAGAAGAAGGAGAAGGAGAAGCTGAAGTCTGGAGGGTGAATCAGAAGAAGCAGAAGAAGTAGAAGGAGAAGGTGAAGTCTGGCGGGTGAATCAGAAGAAGCAGAAGAAGGAGAAGGAGAAGTTGAAGTCAGGAGGGTGAATCAGAAGAAGCAGAAGAAGGAGAAGGAGTTGGTGAAGTCAGGAGGGTGAATCAGAAGAAGTAGAAGAAGGAGAAGGAGAAGGTGAAGTCTGGAGGGTGAATCAGAAGAAGCAGAAGAAGGAGCAGGAGAAGGTGAAGTCTGGAGGGTGAATCAGAAGAATCAGAAGAAGGAGAAGGAGAAGGTGAAGTCTGGAGGGTGAATCAGAAGAAGCAGAAGAAGGAGAAGGAGAAGGTGAAGTCTGGAGGGTGAATCAGAAGAAGCAGAAGAAGGAGAAGGAGAAGGTGAATTCTGGAGGGTGAATCAGAAGAAGTAGAAGAAGGAGAAGGAGACGGTGAAGTCTGGAGGGTGAATCAGAAGAAGCAGAAGAAGGGGAAGGAGAAGGTGAAGTCAGGAGGGTGAACCAGAAGAAGCAGAAGAATGAGAAGGAGAAGGTGAAGTCAGGAGGGTGCATCAGAAGAAGTAGAAGAAGGAGAAGGAGAAGGTGAAGTCTGGACGTTGAATCAGGAGAAGCAGAAGGAGGAGAAGGAGAAGGTGAGGTCAGGAGGGTGAAGCAGAAGAAGGAGAAGGAGAAGGTGAACTCAGGAGGGTGAATCAGCAGAAGCAGAAGAAGGAGAAGTAGAAGGTGAAGTCAGGAGGGTGAATCAGAAGAAGCAGAAGAAGGAGAAGGAGAAGGTGAAGTCTGGAGGGTGAATCAGAAGAAGCAGAAGAAGGAGAAGGAGAAGGTGAAGTCAGGAGGGTGAATCAGAAGAAGCAGAAGAAGGAGAAGGAGAAGTTGAAGTCTGGAGGGTGAAGCAGAAGAAGTAGAAGAAGGAGAAGGAGAAGGTGAAGTCAGGAGGGTGAATCAGAAGAAGCAGAAGAAGGAGAAGGAGAAGGTGAAGTCAGGAGGGTGAATCAGCAGAAGCAGAAGAAGGAGAAGTAGAAGGTGAAGTTAGGAGGGTGAATCAGAAGAAGCAGAAGAAGGAGAAGGAGAAGGTGAAGTATGGAGGGTGAATCAGAAGAAGCAGAAGAAGGAGAAGGAGAAGGTGAAGTCAGGAGGGTGAATCAGAAGAAGCAGAAGAAGGAGAAGGAGAAGGTGAAGTCTGGAGGGTGAATCAGAAGAAGTAGAAGAAGGAGAAGGAGAAGGTGAAGTCTGGAGGGTGAATCAGAAGAAGTAGAAGAAGGAGAAGGAGAAGGTGAAGTCTGGAGGGTGAAGCAGAAGACGTAGAAGAAGGAGAAGGAGAAGGTGAAGTCTGGAGGGTAAATCAGAAGAAGCAGAAGAAGGAGAATGAGATGGTGAAGTCTGGAGGGTGTAGCAGAAGAAGCCGAAGAAGGAGAAGGAGAAGGTGACGTCTGGAGGGTGAATCAGAAGAAGCTGAAGAAGGAGAAGGAGAAGGTGACGTCTGGAGGGTGAATCAGAAGAAGCAGAAGAAGGAGAAGGAGAAGGTGAAGTCTGGAGGGTGAATCAGAAGAAGCAGAAGAAGGAGAAGGAGAAGATGAAGTCTGGAGGGTGAATCAGAAGAAGTAGAAGAAGGAGAAGGAGAAGCTGAAGACAGGAGGGTGAAGCAGAAGAAGCAGAAGAAGGAGAAGGAGAAGCTGAAGTCTGGAGGGTGAATCAGAAGAAGCAGAAGAAGTAGAAGGAGAAGGTGAAGTCTGGCGGGTGAATCAGAAGAAGCAGAAGAAGGAGAAGGAGAAGTTGAAGTCAGGAGGGTGAATCAGAAGAAGCAGAAGAAGGAGAAGGAGTTGGTGAAGTCAGGAGGGTGAATCAGAAGAAGTAGAAGAAGGAGAAGGAGAAGGTGAAGTCTGGAGGGTGAATCAGAAGAAGCAGAAGAAGGAGCAGGAGAAGGTGAAGTCTGGAGGGTGAATCAGAAGAATCAGAAGAAGGAGAAGGAGAAGGTGAAGTCTGGAGGGTGAATCAGAAGAAGCAGAAGAAGGAGAAGGAGAACGTGAAGTCTGGAGGGTGAATCAGAAGAAGCAGAAGAAGGAGAAGGAGAAGGTGAATTCTGGAGGGTGAATCAGAAGAAGTAGAAGAAGGAGAAGGAGACGGTGAAGTCTGGAGGGTGAATCAGAAGAAGCAGAAGAAGGGGAAGGAGAAGGTGAAGTCAGGAGGGTGAACCAGAAGAAGCAGAAGAATGAGAAGGAGAAGGTGAAGTCAGGAGGGTGAATCAGAAGGAGTAGAAGAAGGAGAAGGAGAAGGTGAAGTCTGGACGTTGAATCAGGAGAAGCAGAAGAAGGAGAAGGAGAAGGTGAGGTCAGGAGGGTGAAGCAGAAGAAGGAGAAGGAGAAGGTGAAGTCAGGAGGGTGAATCAGAAGAAGCAGAAGAAGGAGAAGGAGAAGGTGAAGTCTGGAGGGTGTATCAGAAGAAGCAGAAGAAGGAGAAGGAGAAGGTGAAGTCAGGAGGGTGAATCAGAAGAAGCAGAAGAAGGAGAAGGAGAAGGTGAAGTCTGGAGGGTGAATCAGAAGAAGTAGAAGGAGGAGAAGGAGAAGGTGAAGTTGGAGGGTGAATCAGAAGAAGTAGAAGAAGGAGAAGGAGAAGGTGAAGTCTGGAGGGTGAAGCAGAAGAAGTAGAAGAAGGAGAAGGAGAAGGTGAAGTCTGGAGGGTAAATCAGAAGAAGCAGAAGAAGGAGAATGAGAAGGTGAAGTCTGGAGGGTGAATCAGAAGAAGCAGAAGAAGGAGAAGGAGAAGGTGAAGTCAGGAGGGTGAATCAGAAGAAGCAGAAGAAGGAGAAGGAGAAGGTGAAGTCAGGAGGGTGAATCAGCAGAAGCAGAAGAAGGAGAAGTAGAAGGTGAAGTCAGGAGGGTGAATCAGAAGAAGCAGAAGAAGGAGAAGGAGAAGGTGAAGTATGGAGGGTGAATCAGAAGAAGCAGAAGAAGGAGAAGGAGAAGGTGAAGTCAGGAGGGTGAATCAGAAGAAGCAGAAGAAGGAGAAGGAGAAGGTGAAGTCTGGAGGGTGAATCAGAAGAAGTAGAAGAAGGAGAAGGAGAAGGTGAAGTCTGGAGGGTGAATCAGAAGAAGTAGAAGAAGGAGAAGGAGAAGGTGAAGTCTGGAGGGTGAAGCAGAAGACGTAGAAGAAGGAGAAGGAGAAGGTGAAGTCTGGAGGGTAAATCAGAAGAAGCAGAAGAAGGAGAATGAGAAGGTGAAGTCTGGAGGGTGAAGCAGATGAAGCCGAAGAAGGAGAAGGAGAAGGTGACGTCTGGAGGGTGAATCAGAAGAAGCTGAAGAAGGAGAAGGAGAAGGTGACATCTGGAGGGTGAATCAGAAGAAGCAGAAGAAGGAGAAGGAAAAGGTGAAGTCTGGAGGGTGAATCAGAAGAAGCAGACGAAGGAGAAGGCGAAGGTGAAGTTAGGAGGGTGAATCAGAAGAAGTAGAAGAAGGAGAAGGAGAAGGTGAAGTCTGGAGGGTGAATCAGAAGAAGTAGAAGAAGGAGAAGGAGAAGGTGAAGTCTGGTGGGTGAATCAGAAGAAGCAGAAGAAGGAGAATGAGAAGGTGAAGCCTGGAGGGTGAATCAGAAGAAGCAGAAGAAGGAGAACGAGAAGGTGAAGTCTGGAGGGTGAATCTGAAGAAGCAGAAGAAGGAGAAGGAGAAGGTGAAGTCAGGAGGGTGAATCAGAAGAAGTAGAAGAAGGAGAAGTTGAAGTCTGGAGGGTGAATCAGAAGAAGCAGAAGAAGGAGAAGGAGATGGTGAAGTCAGTAGGGTGAATCAGAAGAAGCAGAAGAAGGAGAAGGAGAAGGTGAAATCTGGAGGGTGATTCAGAAGAAGTAGAAGAAGGAGAACGAGAAGGTGAAGTCTGGAAGGTGAATCAGAAGCAGCAGAAGAAGGAGAAGGAGAAGGTGAAGTCAGGAGGGTGAAGCAGAAGAAGCAGAAGATGGAGAAGGAGAAGGTGAAGTCAGGAGGGTGAATCAGAAGAAGCAGAAGAAGGAGAAGGAGAAAGTGAAGTCTGGAGGGTGAATCAGAAGAAGTAGAAGAAGGAGAAGGAGAAGTTGAAGTCTGGAGGGTGAATCAGAAGAAGCAGAAGAAGGAGAAGGAGAAGGTGAAGTCTGGAGGGTGAATCAGAAGAAGTAGAAGAAGGAGAAGGAGAAAGTGAAGTCAGGAGGGTGAATCAGAAGAAGCAGAAGAAGGAGAAGGAGAAGGTGAAGTCTGGAGGGTGATTCAGAAGTAGAAAAAGAAGGAGAAGGAGAAGG